>NC_092262.1:11997571-12315071 GCF_036320965.1 Panulirus ornatus | reverse complement strand
TCCTTGCACACACTACACTATCCTTTTCCTTTCCTAACTCTTGTCTTCACACATTTTTACAATGTATTCTTTTTAACTTTTTTTGTCTCCATTTTTTCATTCATGCTTCAGCCTCAAATGAGGACTTCTATCCATGACTGAAACCTTCACCATGCAAAAAATTAGGAGGTAGGGGTTATTACAATGGACTAAAGTTTCACCTGCAGCATGGGAAAGAAATGAACGTTTTCACTTACTCTAACCTTAAAAGTACAACTTTATCAATTCGGACCAATAAAGTCATCAAAGTGCTGCGAGGCACTGAAAATGGGAATGTAATGCAGCATCTGATGGTGGATATAAGCTGACTCCACTGGCAAGAGTCCCCAGCTTATGAAGGGGTTATGTTCCTGGGTGCTTTTTGTATAATGAATTGTACATACGTCAGAAAATACAAAGAAATGATGATAATTCTCATAAACTGGTGTAAATATCTAAACCCGCCTGTAAAAACATAATATATATTGTATGCTGAAATTGATAATAGTTAATGAAACACCACATTAAGCAACATTCAGTGAAAAGTTACAGTAAATCTGCAGTTTGTAAGTATGATTATTTGCAAGTCAAACTAGGGATTAAATAGTATTTTTAGAGCTTGTTCATAAGCATGGGTATATGCATGTTGGATGTTCATTTGTCATGGACTTCCAGTCATGCAAAATACTTACAAAGAAAACAGGGGGAATTTCTGTATCCATATACAGCTAAATAGCCAGTGGAATATCTGATCTGTTTATAATCAGTCTGTGGTTGAAGATAAACTTAATTCTTTCTTCATACTCATCTGCCATTTCTCATGTAGCAAGGTAATGCCAATAACAGATAAATACAGGAGGGTTAATATCTAAAAATATAACCATGAAAGTCATTTATTTATATTGCTTTGTCACTGTCTCCCGCGATAGCAAGGTAGCGCAAGGAAACAGACGAAAGAATGGCCCAACCCATCCACATACAAATGTATATACATACACATCCACACACGCAAATATACATACCTATACATCTCAACGTATACATATATATACACACACAGACATATACATATATACACGTGTACATAATTCATACTGTCTGCCTTTATTCATTTCCATTGCCATCCCGCCACACATGAAATAACAATCCTCCCCTCCCTCATGTGCGTGAGGTAACACTAGGAAAAGACAACAAATGCCACATTCGTTCACACTCAGTGTCTAGCTGTCATGTAATAATGCACCTGTCATGTAGTAATGCACAGAAACGACAGCTCCCTCTCCATATCCAGGCCCCACAAAACTTTCCATGGTTTACCCCAGACGCTTCACATGCCCTGGTTCAATCCATTGACAGCATGTCGAACCCGGTATACCACATTAGTTCCAATTCACTCCTCCTTGCACGCCTTTCACCCTCCTGCATGTTCTGGCCCCAATCACTCAAAATCTTTTTCACTCCATCTTTCCTCCTCCAATTTGGTCTCCCACTTCTCCTCGTTCCCTCCACCTCTGACACATATATCCTCTTGATCAATCTTTCCTCAATCATTCTCTTCATTTAACCAAACCATTTCAAAAAACCCTCTTCTGCTTTCTCAACCACACTCTTTTTATTACTACACATCTCTCTTACCCTGTTATTACTTACTTGATCAAACCACCTCACACCACATTTTGTCCTCAAACATCTCATTTCCAGCACATCCACCCTCCTCCGCACAACTCTATCTATAGCCCACGCCTCGCAACCATACAACATTGTTGGAACCACTATTCCTTCAAACATACCCATTTTTGCTCTCTGAGATAATGTTCTCAACTTCCAAACATTCTTCAACGCTCCCAGAATTTTCGCCCCCTTCCCCACCCTATGATTCACTTCCGCTTCCGTGGTTCCATCCGCTGCCAAATCCACTCCCAGATATCTGAAACACTTCACATCCTCCAGTTTTTCTCCATTCAAACTTACCTCCCAAAAACACTCTATCACATACTCCCACCACTCTTGTTTCAGGAGTAGTGCCACTCCTTCCCTTGCTCTTGTCCTCTCACTAACCCCTGACTTTACTCCCAAGACATTCCCAAACCACTATTCCCCTTTACCCTTGAGCTTCGTTTCACTCAGAGCCAAGACATCCAGGTTCCTTTCCTCAAACATACTACCTATCTCTCTCTTTTCTCATCTTTGTTACATCCACACACATTTAGACACCCCAATCTGAGCCTTTGAGGAGGATGAGCACTCCCCTCGTGACTCCTTCTTCTGTTTCCCCTTTTAGAAAGTTAAAATACAAGGAGGGGAGGGTTTCCAGCCCCCCGCTCCCATCCCCTTTAGTTGCCTTCTATGACATGTGAGGAATGCATGGGAAGTATTCTTTCTACCCTATCCCCAGGGATAAAAGTCATATAGCAATAATATTCATGCATGGACTGGTTCAGAGGATGAGGACACTTGTGAGAGCAAAGAGTTGTTGTACATCTCATGTGAACACTATAATATGGTTTCTCTTGACAAGGGAAAACACGTAAGTGCAACAAAATGATTTCTAATAAAATAACACAAGTACACTCCAGAATGAATTGATGCACAATCATGTCATATACAATATCACAGATATTAAGGATAACCCAAAAGAAACTTCCTACTATCCTAGGAGAACCTATCTGCCTGCTCATGATGCATAATTCTAAAGAAACAATCCTGACTGATAAATCTTTATCTAAACATCAGGCAGTGTCTAAAAAAGCTGAGAAACATTTGACTTGTTTGACTAGGCAAGGCCAAGCATGATGCTCTCTTTTATTTCTAACTTAAAGCCTGATACAGTAACGTAAACCGAAAAAAAGTAACAGCATTGTCAGGCTGAGTTTTTTTATTTTTCATGAAAACAGTGCATCTATCACATCCTTTTTTGTTCTATTAATGTTCAATGCAAAAATACCTACCACAGAGCAAAATAGGCTATTGTAATTCATTATTTGTGGTAGTAGATGGAACTTAGGGGGCAGAAGCGAGTCACAGGATGGGAGATGGGACTAAGGTTCTGGATGCAGTAAGGGCTTGGATGGGTATGTCTGATTGAACAGAGGAACAGGATGAACATGCTGGAAGTTAAATGTTTGAAGATAGTACACAGTGTGAGGTGGGTTGATTGTGTAAGGAATGACAATGTAAGGAAAAGGTTTCGTTGAAAACACAGTCTGACTGACACAGCTAACCAGGGCGTGCTGAAATGGTTCAGACATAATGGAAAGGAGGAGCAAAGAAAGATTGAGAAGATATATATGTTAAATGTATAAAAGCAACAGGGTAGGAAAAGACTGAGGAGGCGGAAGGGTGGAAAGAAGGAGGCCTTGCGGTATTGGGGCCTGAACATACAGGAGGGTGAGAGGCATGCATGGGACAGAATGTACTGGACTGATGTGGTAAATGGAAAGTGTTGACGTACTGTCACTGGGCTGAACCAAGGCATCTGAAGTGGTTAAAAAAAACCCATGCATCTGCCTGTGGGGTCTGGCTGTGGATGGTAGGCTATGCTTTCAGTACATTATACATGACAACTAGAAAACTTCAGACACAAACTTGGTATGAGAAAATATAAAATTACTTGAATATTCCCAATAATCCATGCTGATTAGTATAGAGAGTAAAAATAAGAAACACTCTGTGTGCAGATATCTAAGGGTAGTCTGAGGCTAACATATGTGTATATGGGATTTAGTCATTTCCCTGAAACTGGTGGGAATGTAAAGGGAGACTTTCAAGGGGCAATGACTCAGAGTAACTGTTCTCCAACCACAGAACATATTGGCTATTCTCGTAATTTTCCTTGGCCTTGTTCTATATAATCAAGGACTAGTCTACTGAGGTGGGTTCTCAATCCAAATGAATGGCCTTCTTGCATGGAACAGAAAAAGTTGCGATGCTCACTTTGGGTCTTCATTTTTTCACCACACTCAATACTCTGATACACCAACTTGAGGCCAGGCTCTGCTGCTCGCAAAACATGGAGGTTGGACGCCCGAAGAAATAGTCCATAAATGTCATAGTCATACTCTTCTGGGTGATCTCGCTTGAGATCCTTCTCATTTCTTATGAGAGGTATAGTCTCTGCAACAGCCTTTCTTGCTGCAAAGAAACATGTCTTACATAAGTAAGTTTCATCTTGCACATATGAACTAACATGCCCTGGTTCAGTCAATTGACAGTACATCGACTCCTGTATAACACATCGTTCCAATTCACTCTATTCCCTCCAAGCATCTCTCCCTCCTGTCTGTTCAGGCCCTGATCACTCGAAATCTTTTTCACTCCATCCTTCCACCTCCAGTTTGGTCTCCTGCTTCTCCTTCCCTCCACCTCTGACACATATATCCTCTTTGTCAATCTTTCCTTACTCATTCTCTCGATATGTCCAAACCATTTCATCAAACCCTCCTCTGCTCTCTCCATCACACTCTTTTTATTTCCACACAACTCCCTTACTCTTTAATTACCTACTCGATCAAACCACCTCACACCACATATTGTCCTCAAACATTTTATTTCCCACACATCCATCCTCCTCCTTACAACCCTATCTATAGCCCATGCCTCGCAACCATATAACATTGTTGGAACTACTATTCCTTCAAGCATACCCATTTTTGCTGTCCAAGATAATGTTCTCTCTTTCCACACATTCTTCTTCGCTCCCAGAATCTTCAATCCCCTCCCCCACCTTGTGACTCACTTCTGCTTTCATGGTTCCATCTGCTGCTAAGTCCACTCCCAGATATCTAAAACACTTACCTTCTTCCAATTTTTTTCCATTCAAACTTACATCCTAATTAACTTGTCGCTCAACCCTACTGAACCTAATAACCTTGCTCTTATTCACATATACCATCAACTTTCTCCTTTCACGCACTTTTCAGAACTGTCACCAACTTCTGTAGTTTCTCACACGAATCAGCCACTAGAGCTGTATCATCAGTGAACGACAATTGACTCACTTTCCACCCCATCCATGAACAAATCAAACAACCATGGGGACATCACTCACCCCTGCCACAAACTGACATTCACTGGGAACCAGTCACTCTCCTCTCTTCCCACTCGTACATATGCCTTACATTCTGGGTAAAAACTTTTCACTGCTTCTAGCAACTTACCTCCTACACTATATACTCTTAAGTCCTTCCTCAAAGTATCTCTATCAACCCTATCATATGCCTTCTCCAGATCCATAAATGCTACATACAAATCCATCTGTTTTTCAAAGTATTTTTCGCACATTCTTCAAACACCTGATCCACTCATCCTCTACCACATCTGAAACCATACTGCTTTTCCCCAGTCTGATGCTCTGTACATGCCTTCACCTTCTCAAGCAATACCCTCCCATATAATTTCCCTGGAATACTCAACAAACTTATGCCCCTGTAGTTTGAACACTCACCTTTATCTCTTTTGCCTTTGTACAATGGCACTATGCATGCATTCTGCCAATCCTCAGGCACTTCACCATGATCCATACATAAACTGAATATCCTTACCAAGCAATCAACAACACTCTACTATCAGACACATTCAACAAATCAAAAAACTCACTCTATCTCCTTCTCACTTCATCACTATCTGTTATTACCTCCCCACTTGCCCCTTCACCGATGTTCCCATTTGTTCTCTTGTCTTACTCACATTATTTACCTCCTTCCAAAACATCTTTTCGCTCTCTCTAAAGTTTAATGATACGCTCTCACCTCAACCCTCATTTGCCCTCTTTTTCAGCCCTTACACCTTTCTCTTGACCTCCTTCCTCTTTCTTTTATACATCTCCCAATCATTTGCACTCTTTCCTTGTATCATCCAAACACCTCTCTTTCCTCTTTCACTAACAACTTTACTTCTTCATCCCACCACTCATTACTCTTTCTAATCTGCCCACCTCCCAACTTTCTCATGCCACATGCATCTTTTGCACAAGCCATCACTGCTTCCCTAAATACATCACTTTCCTCACCCACTCCCCTCACGTCATTTGCTCTCACCTTTTGCCATTCTACACTCAATCTCTCCTGGAACTTTCTCATACAAGTCTCCTTTCCTAGCTCAGTTACTCTCACCACTCTCTTCTCCCCAGCATTCTCTCTTCTTTTTTGAAAACCTCTACAAATCATCACCTTCGCCTCAACAGCACATTAACATCCAAAAGTCTCTTTTACATGCCTATCAATTAACACATAATCCAGTAATGCCCTTTGACTATCTCTCCAACTCACACACATATACTTATGTATATATCTCTTTTCAAACCGGGTATTCCCAATCACCAGTCTTTTTTCAGCACACAATCCACAAGCTCTTTACCATTTCCATTTAAAACACTGAATACCCTGAACTGCCACATTACTCACCTTCACATTTAAATCACCCATCAATAAAAACCTGGTCTCATGCATCAAAGCTGCTGACACTCTCACCCAGCTGCTCCTAAAACACTTGTCTCTAATGATCTTTCTTCTCATGACCAGGTGCATAAGTGCCAGTAATCACCCATCTCTCTCCATCCACTTTCAGTTTTACCCACATTAATCTAGAATGTACTTCCTTACACTGTCGCATACTCCCACAATTCCTGCTTCAGAAGTAGTGACTACTCCCAAGACTTTCCCAAACCACTCTTCCCCTTTACCCTTGAGCTTCATTTCACCCAGAGCCAGAACATCCAGGTTTCTTTCCTCAAACATATTACTTATCTCTCCTTTCTTCTCATCTTGGTTACATCCATTCACTTTTTCAGACAAAACACTCTGGCCCATTATTTTCAACATAAATAGCAGAGGCACTTGTACAAGACAACTTACCTGTCATGTAGTCTCCAACATAGAAACTAATATGGTCAAAGTTGTAACGGTCAAAGTGACCAATGTTCCTATTGACATCAAATTTGCGATATGCATCCTGGTCAGGTACAATCTCAGGGTGATACTGGGAGAAAGGCACAGCTGAGAACACCTGATCAAAGAAAGAAATGACTGTTATTTCTTTTCTAATATTTGCTCATAAGTGAAACAAAGTTCATCATTACATATTTGTTTGTATATATACCCTTCCCTTGCTATGTAAAGGAGATGTGTTCCAGGTAAAGAAAGAGCAAAGGAAACCAATTTTTACTTTTATAATGGACAGTAAATTCCCAGGCACTATTAACGCCCCACTATTCACACTCTTGTCTCACATTATTTTATTATTATGTAACACAGGACCCCTTTTATACTGCATTTCAATCAGCAGTGTATAGAAATAAAACTCATGAAATACATAATATAAACCTTTTGTAATGATAAATTTTTGGAGCTTGCTACTCAACATGTAATATAAAACTCTGTGTCGTATATGTTTGGAACTTGTAACTCAGAGCTTGAATGAGGCACGTAACAGTTTCCTACAGTGATTGTGGGAGGAAAGGACTTCATTTGTCTTTTCATGTTAGCCTTTAATTACATAGGTATATTTTAGGACTAGTGCTACTGCACTCTACCTACAAAATGTTACACCATGAGTGGAAAGTCATCTTTGGCAAGAGTTTATCACTGGGAGTACTGTCTCGTCAAAAACTCCCCACTCCAAAGAATTCAACATTTCCCTACAATGGAAATAATATCGTCTTGGACTGTAGGAGCCTCTGGAAAGATATCCTGGGTAACACCAAGACTTGTTCTTATGAAAAAATTTTGGGGCTATTATGAATAAGAAAATATAATAATTCATCATGGGGTATTACCGAACTCTGCCTGCATGTGGTTACACTGTGAATGAAACATTATCTTTGGCTAGGCTGTATCATCATCACTGGATAAAAAGGAGCACAATCACAACAAAGAATCTCTTGAAAGGAGTCCATCATTTCCCTGATCCTGATTGCAGTGCAGCCTCAAAGCTGCAGGAACCTCATAAAAGGGGTCCTGAGGTTATATAATTTAAAAATAATTTCATTATGATAAAGTCTGGCTATGCATAGGCCTTTATTACTATACCAATTTTTCTGGATTAACCATGCATACTTAAAAATTATCAGTTTAAGGAAATCCAAGTGTGACTATTTCTATTGTGCAAGAAGGTAGTTTTACAATCATGGGACCCCATTCTTTGAACTAAGAAGCCAACCACATCTACCCAGCAGAAAATCTGGTCAAAAAGTATGGATAAGCATGTGTGTCTTTGTGGGGTGAGTAAAGACAGTGAGCATGCGTGTCTTTGTGGGGTGAGTAAAGGACAGTGAGGAGTTGGTGTTCATTGCCTTCTGAGTGGAAACTGCATTGGGCATAAGAGATCTTAGGATGTGTTGAACTGATATTTGTAATGTTGGAGAGATGGGTGGGTCCAGAAAGCAGATGAGGAAGGTCACTTGTACAAGCATAAAGAGTACTGTGGGTTGGTATGGCGGACATATACCACTTAGGTAATTTCAGTGAGTGTATAGTTTGTCAAAGCTGTGATACATCCCATTCGTCACCCACTCCCCCCATGTCATTTGCTCTCACATTTTGCCATCTTTTTTTTTTTTTGTACAAAATTGCCATTTCCCACATTAGCGAGGTAGAGTTAAGAACAAAGGACTGACCTTAGAGAGGGAATATCCTCCCTTGGCCCCCTTCTCTCTCTCTCTCTCTCTCTCTCTCTCTCTCTCTCTCTCTCTCTCTTTTGAAAAGTAAAAAAAACAGGAGGGGAGGATTTCCAGTCACCCACTCCCTCCCTTTTAGTCGCCTTCTACAACACGCAGGGAACATGCGGGAAGTATTCTTTCTCCCCTGTATATGCACACAGTATGTGTGTTTGCATGTACAAATCATGTAATGTTTCTAGTAAACTTAAATCACAGATACATCTTCATGGCTTGATATGTACTTACCTGCCAATTTAAGATGGTGTTCATCCTTACACGGTTCAAAAAGTCATTGTTTACATGAGAAGAGTGTCTTGTAACAAACACTAGTGTGTCATCTGAAAACTTTTTCACCACCAAGTCAACAATGGCAAATTCTGAGGGTTGACCGCTGAGGGTGTGAATTGAAAACCAGCCAACTTTAGAGCCAGTTTCTTGATGCACTCTGGTATACTTCAGTGCCAAATCTTTCAGGGGCTATGAAAGAAAATAAAACAGAAGTTATCTAGACTCAAACTTTAGATTTATGCATATAATTTCACTATGATAATACCTAACCATTAAGAGAAAATCATCTCTATCAGAGATACTTTTCACTTAGCATGGACACTAGTGAGCTGAAGACACTGGGCATCATGTTACAAAGCGTCTAGTAATGTAAAGTGTGTTACTTCTTTATGTGAAAACAAATACAAGTTACGTAAACTTAGCAAATTGGTCCCTGGGCATGTAGGTGATGTCATGTCAGAACGTCGCTGCCAAGAGTGTGAATTTTAATGTCTGTACAGCACCAAATATGGCAAATATGCTTGATTTTTTTCTTAACTTTTCTTGATATTTCCTATTAATCAAAGAACAAAATATTCTAAAATTTTTTATAAACCCCCATACTGGGGCGTCCCTAAATTTTCAGGGTTTTGTGGTTTAGGAGATTAATAACACTCAAGATTTAGCAGTACCAGTATCCAGATGTACCTCTTTTGTATGAAATAAAAGAAATTGCCAAAAGGCTTATCTTGGACAAAAATCAAGAGCCATATTATGGCCAAACATGTACATCTTATACATCTAATTTTATTCTGGATAACTTTTTCCAGAGCACTTGCCTCTTTCTGCTACATGTGACCAGTGCTTTGAGGAAAGGTTTATTGCCAGCCTCCCAACTTCAGCCCCTCTTAATTACTCTTTACGGCATTTAGGAGGTACATGGTTATATCCTTTCTCCCCTATCCCCATGGATAATATTCTTATTAATGAGAGGACTAGTGTAGAAAAGTCAATGCTCATCTAAACTGAATATGGCCACAAACAGCCAGTGCTCTCCTCTATCTATGTGTCTATATCTCTGATGCTTATTCCTTTTGGGAACTCCCTCTTTTGCCCAGGCAAAAGAGTCTCCAACTGTTGAACTCCAGTGTTGCTTCTTAGCCTTTAATACCTTACCCTTCACAGGCCACTAGCAGAGGGCAGTTTTTGCCAGTTTTTACCATACAAAGCAGGAACCAATGAAAAATGACCAAATTCACCAAGTTGCATCAAAAATACTTTTTATTTTTATTAATTTCAGTATCAATCAACCTTAATTACTTGAAAGTGAAATAATGCTATCCCTTGCACACGGCTACCTAACAAAATACTGGGGCCTATAACTCCAATACGAAAATAGAGTAGCTAGCAGCTTCATGTTCCACATCAGCTGTAGTATACCTGAAAAGCTGTACTTACTGGTATTAGATGCTAGTTTAAAATCAGTGGGAGTCAAGCTGCTCTTACTACAATCATAACTCACTTATTTTAACTTGCCTCGTGCATCAATATTTTTTTTTTTTTTTTTTGCTTTGTCGCTGTCTCCCGCGTTTGCGAGGTAGCGCAAGGAAACAGACGAAAGAAATGGCCCAACCCACCCCCATACACATGTATATACATACGTCCACACACGCAAATATACATACCTACACAGCTTTCCATGGTTTACCCCAGACGCTTCACATGCCCTGTTTTAATCCACTGACAGCACGTCAACCCCGGTATATCACATCGATCCAATTCACTCTAGTCTTTACCCTCCTTTCACCCTCCTGCATGTTCAGGCCCCGATCACACAAAATCTTTTTCACTCCATCTTTCCACCTCCAATTTGGTCTCCCACTTCTCCTCGTTCCCTCCACCTCCGACACATATATCCTCTTGGTCAATCTTCCTCACTCATTCTCTCCATGTGCCCAAACCATTTCAAAACACCCTCTTCTGCTCTCTCAACCACGCTCTTTTTATTTCCACACATCTCTCTTACCCTTACGTTACTTACTCGATCAAACCACCTCATTTCCAGCACATCCATCCTCCTCCGCACAACTCTATCCATAGCCCATGCCTCGCAACCATACAACATTGTTGGAACCACTATTCCTTCAAACATACCCATTTTTGCTTTCCGAGATAATGTTCTCGACTTCCACACATTCTTCAAGGCTCCCAGGATTTTCGCCCCCTCCCACACCCTATGATCCACTTCCGCTTCCATTGTTCCATCCGCTGCCAGATCCACTCCCAGATATCTAAAACACTTTACTTCCTCCAGTTTTTCTCCATTCAAACTTACCTCCCAATTGACTTGATCCTCAACCCTACTGTACCTAATAACCTTGCTCTTATTCACATTTACTCTTAACTTTCTTCTTTCACACACTTTATCAAACTCAGTCACCAGCTTCTGCAGTTTCTCACATGAATCAGCCACTAGCGCTGTATCATCAGCGAACAACAACTGACTCACTTCCCAAGCTCTCTCATCCCCAACAGACTTCATACTTGCCCCTCTTTCCAAAACTCTTGCATTCACCTCCCTAACAACCCCATCCATAAACAAATTAAACAACCATGGAGACATCACACACCCCTGCTGCAAACCTACATTCACTGAGAACCAATCACTTTCCTCTCTTCCTACACGTACACATGCCTTACTTCCTCGATAAAAACTTTTCACTGCTTCTAACAACTTAACTCCCACACCATATATTCTTAATACCTTCCACAGAGCATATCTATCCACTCTATCATATGCCTTCTCCAGATCCATAAATGCTACATACAAATCCATTTGCTTTTCTAAGTATTTCTCACATACATTCTTCAAAGCAAACACCTGATCCACACTTCTGAAACCACACTGCTCTTCCCCAATCTGATGCTCTGTACATGCCTTCACCCTCTCAATCAATACCTTCCCATATAATTTACCAGGAATACTCAACAAACTTATACCTCTGTAATTTGAGCACTTACTCTTATCCCCTTTGCCTTTGTACAATGGCACTATGCATGCATTCCGCCATCAATATACTAGTTTATAAAAGTTCATAAAGATGGAGGGACATATGACCAATAACCTGATGTGAGCTCACTCTCTCACATATCCAATATGGCCCTACCATCAGACTGAATGGTCCTGTGCAATACCTAAGAAATATAATGGAACTATATATCTACACCTTGCTTATCAGACTTAGAAAAAGTTCATGTTATTTACAACATCTAAATTTATAGCAGAAACCAAGATTTGCACTTCAATTACTGGATCTGATTTTCTCTAATGTGGATGGCTAACTTTTCCAATGTATGTTTCTGAACTCTGAAATTTCCATATCCACAAACAGCTTTTATTTCAAAGGTGCAGCCATCACTGTATGAACATTATTTCAGTTCATATGTAACAAGAAATGGCTTCGTTATAAGGTAGTAGTCGGTAAGCAGCCAGTGACCAGGGAGCTACATTATCAGTACTACCCACCTGGGTATCAGGAGGGTTAGTGACAGTTGCATAGTGAGCTAGAACTTCAGAGTTGTTAAGTTGCATTCCTTTGATCCTCTGACT
The DNA here is from genome assembly GCF_036320965.1 of Panulirus ornatus. Taxonomy (NCBI): domain Eukaryota; kingdom Metazoa; phylum Arthropoda; class Malacostraca; order Decapoda; family Palinuridae; genus Panulirus; species Panulirus ornatus. The sequence goes on along the minus strand of NC_092262.1, from coordinate 12,302,523 downwards.
GGGTAGCTGTCTTCTCTTCCTGCCTCACCCACCCATGGACTACTGGCATTCTGTCCACAAACACACAACCTCTCCTTGTCACAAATAACACATGACAACACTTAACTCACAGCTCATTCTTCATAACTCTTGATTTTCCTGTGGTGAATGCTATGTGCTAGCCCTGCCTTTTAGCAAAATGGTTGGGGCAATAGATAGAAGTAGTAAGCAGGAACATTTAGGTAGGAGCATTAGGTAGAAACATGAGGTAGAAGTAGTAGGTAGGAACATTAGGCAGGATTATTAGGTGGAAGTAATCAATAGTAATATTAGGTAGGAGCCTCTGCAAACACTGTGCTAGACTTGCCCTCTGCTAGTGGCCTGTTAAGAATGAGGCACTAAAGACTAAGAAGTGGCACTGGAATTAACTAATTATGAAGACTCTATTGCTGTGGCCACCCCCTTAAGGGAGTTCCACAAGAGGACAGGTCAGAGGTATAGATAGATATAATTCACAACAAATCTTGCAATCCTGTAACCATTTGTCCCTAAGAAAAAAATCACATAAGCCACACATTATATCCTTAACAACAATAGTATACTGTCAAAGCTTTTGAACTGGATGGGGCTTTATATCAGCATCATACAAGTATTAAAAATTTTGAGAGGATTATCTAATCTAATTCACTTGTTTCTGATTATAGCTGGAATAAGATAATGACCACACAGATATTCACAGAGCCTAACAGTTTTCAGACATGATATTCAAGTTAGAGAAGAGTAAATTATAATTCACAAAGGATGCAAGGGATAAAACCTGTGATTCTAGGTCCATATTACCTTGAACACGTCAGCATCATCTCCAGCTGATGAGACCCCAGGTTGGTACAAGAGGGCCAGGAGTAGGAACGTATGCTCACCACTCACCATGCACTCTGCCTCGTATCTAAATTTACAAGTATAAGGTACTTCACATCATCATTTAATAAGGTTACTGTGTGATCAGATAGTTCATCAATGTGCAATGAAGATGAATATCAACATATACACATATACATACAGTATATACATACATACACATGTACATAGTTATACTTGCTTGCCAACCTGCTCCACAGGAAACAGTATTGCCGACCACTGCGTAAGCGAGGTAGAACCAGGAAAACAAAATACGGCCACATTCGTTCACACTCAGTCTCTAGCTGTCATGTGTAATGTACTGATACCACAGCTCCCTATCCTTGTTCCCTTTACCTCTGACACATATATCCTCTTTGTCAATCTTTCCTCAATCATTCTCTCCATGTGACCAAACCATTTCAATACATCCTCTTCTGCTCTCTCAACCACATGCTTTTTAATACCACACATCTCTCTTACCCTTTCATTACTTACTTGATCAAACCACCTCATACCACATTTTGTCCTCAAACATTTCGTTTCCAACACATCCACTCTCCTCCACATTGCCCTATACATGGGAAGTTATTCAGTTGTTGTTCACTGATGATACAGCGCTGTTGGCTGATTCGAGTGAGAAACTGCAGAAACTGGTGACTGAGTTTGGTAAAGTGTGTGAAAGAAGAAAGCTGAGAGTAAATGTGAGTAAGAGCAAGGTTATTAGGTACAGTAGGGTTGAGAGGTAAGTTTGAATGGAGAAAAACTGGAGGAAGTGAAGTGTTTTAGATGTCTGGGAATGGATTTGGCAGCGGATGGAACCATGGAAGCGGAAGTAAGTCACAAGGTGGGGGAGGAGGCGAAAGTTCTGGGAGCATTGAAGGATGTGTGGAAGGCGAGAACGTTATCTTGGAAAGCAAAAATGGGTATGTTTGAAGGAATAGTGGTTCCAACAATGTTATATGGACATGATATATATATATATATATATATATATATATCATGGTTGTTTAATTTGTTTATGGATGGGGTTGTTAGGGAGGTAAATGCAAGAGTCCTGGAAAGAGGGGCAAGTATGAAGTCTGTTGGGGATGAGAGAGCTTGGGAAGTGAGTCAGTTGTTGTTCGCTGATGATACAGCACTGGTGGCTGATTCATGTGAGAAACTGCAGAAGCTGGTGACTGAGTTTGGTAAAGTGTGTGGAAGAAGAAAGTTAAGAGTAAATGGGAATAAGAGCAAGGTTATTAGGTACAGTAGGGGTGAGGGTCAAGTCAATTGGGAGGTGAGTTTGAATGGAGAAAAACTGGAGGAAGTGAAGTGTTTTAGATATCTGGGAGTGGATCTGGCAGCGGATGGAACCATGGAAGCGGAAGTGGATCATAGGGTGGGGGAGGGGGCGAAAATTTTGGGAGCCTTGAAAAATGTGTGGAAGTCGAGAACATTATCTCGGAAAGCAAAAATGGGTATGTTTGAAGGAATAGTGGTTCCAACAATGTTGTATGGTTGCGAGGCGTGGGCTATGGATAGAGATGTGCGCAGGAGGATGGATGTGCTGGAAATGAGATGTTTGAGGACAATGTGTGGTGTGAGGTGGTTTGATCGAGTAAGTAACGTAAGGGTAAGAGAGATGTGTGGAAATAAAAAGAGCGTGGTTGAGAGAGCAGAAGAGGGTGTTTTGAAATGGTTTGGGCACATGGAGAGAATGAGTGAGGAAAGATTGACCAAGAGGATATATGTGTCGGAGGTGGAGGGAACGAGGAGAAGAGGGAGACCAAATTGGAGGTGGAAAGATGGAGTGAAAAAGATTTTGTGTGATCGGGGCCTGAACATGCAGGAGGGTGAAAGGAGGGCAAGGAATAGAGTAAATTGGAGCCATGTGGTATACAGGGGTTGACGTGCTGTCAGTGGATTGAATCAAGGCATGTGAAGCGTCTGGGGTAAACCATGGAAAGCTGTGTAGGTATGTATATTTGCGTGTGTGGACGTGTGTATGTACATGTGTATGATATATATATATATATATATATATATATATATATATATCTTTCTTTCATACTATTCGCCATTTCCCGCATTAGCGAGGTAGCGTTAAGAACAGAGGACTGGGCCTTTGAGGGAATATCCTCACCTGGCCCCCTTTTCTGTTCCTTCTTTGGGGGGGGAAATGAGAGGGGGAGGATTTCCAGCCCCCGCTCCCTCCCCTTTTAGTCGCCTTCTACGACACGCAGGGAATACGTGGGAAGTATTCTTTCTCCCCTATCGCCAGGGATAATATATATATAACTAAAAATCTATGAAATAATCAGATTGTGTACATCTAAAATAGTACTTCCAGTCACTTTAATCTTTCTTTTCACATATATTTTTCTATCTGATTATCTTTCTACTTTAATATATCTTTTCACATCTATTTTTCTATCAGTCTATCTTTCTATATCTGACGCCCATTCCTTCTGAGAACTCCCATTAAAAGGGTGGCCACAGTAAAAGGAATCTATTTTTCTCCATGGCTACAAAGGCTCAGCACTGTTGCTTTTACCTCCTGACCATTCCTTGTACAAATTCATATCTCCCTTAATTTGCATGTCCACATTCAGCCACTTTTGCATTTCCACATTCATATCTCATGAAAACCATCTCATTCATTTGCACCCTAATCATATCTTCCACACTTTTCACATGCACATTCTATAGAACCTTCCTAATTCTTCATTCACATGTACATCATGAAACCCATTTCATTCATTTGTTGTACCCTATTCATATCTTCCTTAACTTCCATATCCACTTTCGATCCATTCTTGTAATTCCACATTCATATTTCATGAAATCCCTCTCATTCATCTGCACCCCATTCATTTCTTCTTTTTTTTTTTTTTTCATACTATTCGCCATTTCCCGCGTAGCGAGGTAGCGTCAAGAACAGAGGACTGGGCCCTTGAGGGAATACCCTCACCTAGCCCCCTTCTCTGTTCCTTCTTTTGGAAAATTAAAAAAAAAAAAAAAATGAGAGGGGAGGATTTCCAGCCCCCCGCTCCCTTTCCTTTTAGTCGCCTTCTACGACACGCAGGGAATACATGGGAAGTATTCTTTCTCCCCTATCCACATCAAATTTCATAATTACACATTCATATCTTGTGAAACCCATCTCGATCATTTGCACCCTATTAATAATTCTCTTGTCACACACGTATTTTCCATCAATATACAGCGGAATTAGTAGCACCTCTCTCTTCAGTAATTTTTGCAAATAGTATCAAATTGTATTATTTCTTTCCACTGTTTTCATCCGATCTATAACAGTCTATCAGCTTTCCAACAACCTCTGATAAATAAGCCCCCATTCTGCAGTGCTTATCAAATCAGATACCTAAATAACTGGTCTTACACCTTTTCTATCTTATATCCTTCAATGTGCCCAATTCTAAAAACAAAATGATTTTGTTATCTTGATTCACATAAAACTTTCTCGTTTATGTTCATTCTAAAATTAATTATCCAGGCATAGAATAAAAATGACACACATCATTTATAGCAAATCTCTAGAATGGTACTAGATTATGATTAAGAAGCAATAAACTAATTTATCTGAACTTTAAAGTTGCTTTTTCTATCATTCTTACCTTTTTACAAACTCTGTTGCTTCCATGAGTTCAGCTTGAGTAACAGGGAGTACCAAAGTGATGCGGTTATTCTCTGTGACGTAAGGCATGGGAACAATCTCAGGCTCTGTTAATGATCTACTTGCTTCAATCCTGAAAAAAAAATAAGAAAGCAAGTAAGTGCTTAAGATTTCAAGGAGTAGGAATACAAAGGAAATTACATAGTTTGTAATAGGAACCCCTACAAAATAAAGATTTATCAATCTATTCTTAGCTCTCTAGTCATAAGAGGAGCAAATTACCCTAAAAAATTTGTAATATGAATTCTTACAAAATAAAGGTTTATCATCTATTGCTCATACCATATGCAGAGCAAATTACCCTACAAAATAACATTCATATTACATTTTATTGTAGAATATACTATTACTATTACTACTAACAATAATAATATTACCTTTGCAATGACCATGTATCATTCAGTTTAAAATGTTTAATCACATATAAATTCTGTAAATATCATCAATTAATCTCACTATATTCTGTTGCTTATTCAGCCACTCTATGCTTACTCATTAAATTTAAGTGAAATTATTCATCGTTAATGTAGGTGGTGAAGGGGACCCTCAGGTTAGGCAATTATAGATATACCATATAGGGATAAAATTCAAACAAAATTTGGCCTCCAGAGGGCATTTCACAGCCTGTTAAGCTGTTCTTCTGGAAAGCATGGTGTAGCTTAAAGGTTAAGGTCTTAGATCTAATAAATTTCAAACAGTACACAATAACTTCTTAAGGGATAATGTTATGAAGTAATTCCACATCATGAATTTCCATAACTTTCTTGTTTTGTTGTGCCACTCTTCCAATTCTAAATCTAATCACAGATGGGACACTCTATAGTAACACCAGCAAGAGATGTCACTTTGTGCTGTCCTAATCAAATGCTGAGCACACTATGTTAAACACGTCAGTTCCCTTGGTTCAGTTTTTTAAGATCTCATGCTATTCTTGTATGTAGATATCTTTGGAAAATCCATATAGGGAAATTAGTAAATGAGTTATATCAAGAACTTTAGAACATCATCTCAGGTGACTGATCATTCTAAACATTTCTCAGCAGTATCTTGAAGCTGCAGTTTATGATCATTACCACTGCCCTCAACTTTGTGTAAAACTGTCATTTTAGACAAGAGATAAAACTAAATGTAAACGATTTTCTAACCATTTTTTCAAAATTTTCAGCCTATAATCTTTGAGGAAGTCACCGTTAGTGAAAGGTTTACCCTCTTATGCCAATGAACAACAGAGCTAGTCACAATAGAAACTTCATTACCGTGGATTAAATCTTTAAAAAGACACTGTTGTATAAGCTCCTCTCTAAAGCAAGTTTAATTATTTCTGTTAAGCATTAATAACAAACTCAATAACTTGGTACCATAGTGGCACTTATAAACGTATTTTTCTTTATTATTTTCCATTTCCAAATTAAGCACAATGTTGTTATGTAATATGGCCTTTCTTAAACAAGTCTAATTGTTTATGTTAATCAGCAACAAACTCAATGTAAAAACTATTTGCATCACAATCCCAGCTGCTACTGTATTCCTTGTATTGCTCCATGACTAACATATATAAAGCTTGACACTTTTATGACTGAGGTAATATGTATGAGTCGAGGTAGGAAATGATACTGCCCCAGACAGAAGACATTAACGTCCATGAAACGTTTGGTGAAAGTTATTACTTAATGCTTCTAGCCTGTTCATCACAGAACTTAAATGAGATGAGCTAATTCAGCAGAAAAGGTGATGCATGTGACTTTTTTACCTCTTTTGCAACTTTTGAGGATAGTATGGTTATTCGTTTTCTTCTTTAGACTTGACATTATGTGAGTTTTATTTAAAAAATTGGCATATTAAATAGAGTCCAAAGCACATTACCAAATGCTGTATCAACTACTGAAAGCACTTTGAAAATAAAATCTAGCATATTCTTTCTCAGAATCTTTTGCATGAGAGGGGTTTCAGACATCTAACCCCTTATATTTCCACATCATCACAAATATCATTTTAAGAAATTTAATAAGTAATAAAAACCTATGCATATGAGCAACATCAAAGGGTCCATTGTACTAAAGGACAGTGGACCACATCAGAGGCTCTTGAAAGTGGCAATGTCTGTATCTTCAACACAACATGAGAGTACTTGTGGTATCATTCATACCTTAGCCACTCTTAAATGTTTATGAGCAAACGACAACTACCCTCAGTATTTAGTCTAAACCGATCCTTAATGCCAATACTCTGGTGCTGGGCACATTCTAACACTTGCTAACAATCGCTAACCATTGCCATACTTATATGATCACAGCCAACACTTGCCTTTCCACAGAAACATATTTTACCCTGCCTATCATGAGTAGGAAAAGACGATACATGTAACCACAATGAATGAGGAAATGAATAACACAGGTACTTACTTTCTGGTGACTGTCTGACCGGATGTATTATCCCGAAAGATTAAAGACAGAACATAGTCCACTCCTCGTGTTGGATCTAAACGCCGGTGGCCATACTCTATTCCTCGATACTCTAAATTACCCTGTGTTTTAATATGCATGTATGAAGTGCTAGCATTAACAACACTCTGAAAAAAGCATAAATGAATTATTAGCATAATGAAATATCTTATATCTTACTATATTTCAAAGCAAAGAAACACAAACATAAGCTTATGGACATTCTGTTTAAGGTTTAATCTTCACTGGAAAGAACCTGACACAAATGCGAATTTTCAGACACTGTTATGTTATTGGATAGCACGTCAACCCTGGTATACCACATCGTTCCTGTTCACTCTATTTCTTGCATGCCTCTCACCCTTCTGTATGCTCCAGCTCCAGTTGCTTGAAATCTTTTTCACTTTATCCTTCCATCTCCAGTTTAGTCTCCTGCTTCTCCTTGTTCCCTCCACCTTTGACACATATATCCTCTTTGTCAATCTTTCCTCACTTATTCTCTCCATATGTCCAAACCATTTCAATAAATGCTCTTCTACTTTCTCAATCACACTTTTTTACTCCATCCTTCCACCTCCAGTTTAGTCTCCTGCTTCTCCTTGTTCCCTCCACCTTTGACACATATATCCTCTTTGTCAATCTTTCCTCACTCATTCTCTCCTTATGTCCAAACCATTTCAATACATGCTCTTCTACTTTCTCAGTCATCCTCTTGCAAGTATTGTCCAAACGCCTCTCTTTTCTCTTTCACTAACAACCTTACTTCTTCATCCCACCACTCACTACCCTTTCTGTCAATCCACCTTTCTCATGCTACATGCATTTCTTACACAAGCCATCACTGCTTCCCTAAATACATCCCATTCCTCACTCCCTTCACACCATTTACTCTCACCTTTTGCCATTCTACACTCAACTTCTCCTGGTACTTCCTTACACAAGTCTCCTTTCCAGGCTCACTTACCCTCACCACTCTCTTCTCCCAACATTCTTCTTTTTTGAAAACCTACAATTCTTCACCTTCGCCTCCACAAGATAGTGATTAGACATCCCTCCAGCTGCCTCTCCCAGCACATTAACATCCAAAAGTCTCTCTTTTACATGCCTATCAATTAACATAATCCAAAAATGCCCTTTGACCATCTCTACTACTCATGTATACTTATGTATATCTCTCTTTTAAACCAGGTATTCCCAGTCATCATTCTTTTTACAGCACAAATCCACAATCTCTTCATCATTTTCATTCACAACACTGAATACCCCATGCACACCAGATATACCCTCAACTGCCACATTACTCACCTACACATTTAAATCACCCATCACTAAAACCCAGTCTCGTGCATCAATGCTGCTGACACACTCACTCAGCTGCTCCCAAAACACTTGCTACTCAATGATCATTCTTTATTGCTTCTATGTTAGCTGAGACAGTATGGGCAATGGAATGCCCTAATCAACTGAGACCAACCTCATTTTTTTTTTTCATACACATTTGGCATTTCCCATATTAGCGAGGTGGCATTAAGAACAGAGGATTGAGCCTTAGAGGGATTATCCTCACTTGGCCCCTTTCTCTGTTCCTTCTCTTTGGAAAAAAAAAGGAGGGAAGGATTTCCAGCTCTCCACTCCCCTCTCCATTCATATCACCTTCATACTCCAAATGGATTCATTGCACCCAATCCCCAGTCATTTCTCTAGCACCTACATCTTTTCTGTGGTATCCAGATACATAACACTTATCCTCTCACCATAATGTCATGTGAGTCTGCACCAATAATCGGCTTTGCATTTTGAAAATCATCAGGAAGAAATATGTGAGTAGCATTGAATGTGTCCCATCGAATAACATCAAATCTGAAAAAGGAAAAATAAGAGCTCATTTATAACCTTGCTAAAAATGTGAGGAGGATATTTAGTACAATGAAATCATTAGAAATGCACAGGGGTGAAAGACTTTCAGGAAAGTATGGTCATAATAGAATGTATTGTAGACGACAGGCTGGTCAAGCAGATATACGCCAGTACAATAGAAGGTATATGGAGGAGAGTTAGACCTTGAAAGAAACGGATAGATGTATTGCGTGACTAGATTATAACCTTCATTATCTTAGACGAAAATGTAAGAGGAATCACTGGAAATCAGATGCAATAGAGGTGGTGTGAACGTAGAGGTTTGTCTCAGTTGACAGAACTAATTAGTGCTTAATGTGAAAACTAAGAAGCACTTCAAAGGAGTGAAAGGCCATATTTCACTTTAATATACTAGGCATAGGTTGATAGTGTGTATCAGTGATTTTCAAAGGCTATATACACCTAATCCACTTTATGGAACTGGGAATGGATGTATGTTGACAGACAGATGTGAGCAAATCACAGTCAGTGAAGGATACTGCATAGTTCAAAAATGTTTCATTGATTACTAAGCGATGCTTCAATGCAAAGAGGTTAAAAACAAAAAGCCATCGCTTGGAAAAAGAACAATTCCCTCATGTTTTCCATGGTAGTGCTTCCAAGGGTAAATAAAGACTAGACTATTGCTTGAAATATGGCAGCCTAAAAGAATGTGTATGCTTGCAAATAATTCTTTTAATTCATATTCATCATAATCTTTAATAACTAATCTATGCATTAAATTTTACACACCTTTATACATACAATGATGAAAAAGATATGCAGTTCATAAACAAATTGTTTGTTGCCTTCACAAAATTTTTTTTGTACCATCAAACTTAAATTTGAAGAAGCTTACCAATTTCATGGTTAGTTTTGCAAAAGTGAGACAGGCTTTGAAGATGAGGGAAACACAGGGTTCATGTAACACAGAGAAACCTAAACATAAATGAACAGACTATATGGATACCTCATCTATATGGAAATAAGAGTCTCTAGGGATGACATATTTTAGTGCTATTTTTGTCTGCTTTATTCACTTCATGGCACAGTCCCATGAAAAAATTCAAGAACTTGTTCTTTTAAGTAATTTTTATATGTCACTATTTGCTTATAAAAAATACTTTAAAACATTTTAGTGAACATGTGTAACCCTCACAAACGTGTGCTAGTTTTAACACCCATCATCATATGGATATTAAATATATCTATCTAGATCTCTGATGATCATTCCCTTTGGGAACTCCCTCAAGGGAGTGGCCATGGCAAAAGAGTCTCCTTAACTGGTGGACCCCATTGCCACTTCTCAGCCTCTAGTGCCTCACCCTAAACAGGCCACTGGCCAAGGGCAACTCTATCGCAGTGCATTGAATAAGAAAAAAGAAAAAAAATCCCCTTCGTGAAATGATAGACTGGCATTTACATATAAGAAAAATACTCTGAAAGCTGTAGTAAACACCTCGGTGCTGCCACGGTCCACTGCTTAGTGAAGGTAAAAGGATGTGGGTAAAACATCTGACTGCTCCTCATAAGGAGTGAGGTTGGGGAGACTATGCATCTGCCTTCTATTCAATTTGGTTTAACAGTCTCCTCTTACCTCATACACAGGCACAGCATTAGTGGTGATTAACCAGGATATATTCAGAAATGCTTGAAATGAGTAATGTGGAAGGGTTGCTGGCATATGTGGGAAGGATACTGAAAGTCACATACAGGCATAGAATTGGTGGTAAATAACATAAATATATGTAGAAACATTACACAAGCTTCAAATGAGTAATGTGTGAGGGGTGGCTGGCATATGTGGGAAGGATATTGATTTTTTTTTTTTACACTGGAATAGAGCCCTTTATGAATAAGATGAATATGAGAAATATTACACTATACTAAAGATGAATAATGAGGGAGGATGTCCACCATGTGGATAATGAAGACGTTTTTCTTTGTAAATATTCTAGCCCTTTACCTATTACATGTTCTTAAAGTCCTCCATAACTTGATAATTAGACAATGAGAAAATTAGTTGCAGTTGTCCTGTAATTTCTTCCATATGAACAAAGACCAGGTGGTTGGGGGTGGTCTGCAATGTTGGCCTTACAGCTCCATACATAATCTCACTAAAATCACTCCAATACTTATTTCTTCACATGTCTCACATCTGATACATATCATAAGTATTCCTCATCACAAAGGTCATCCAATATGTCCTGAAAAGAAGAATTTTTTCCCACAACTTCCTAGCAATGGAGATAACCGATATAAGCTACTAACGGTACACTAAATCACATGGACATAGAAAAAGAGGGGGGTAGAATTGCATTGTCATGTCATGATGTAATATTGTGAACCATCTTTTTGTGATTGTATGATGAGGGTTGTTTGAGTATTGTATCAACCTTCCTTTGACATAACACTTGCTTTCATATGGCAGCACCAAGTGTTAAGTAGGGGCAGTTATGTTGACCCTTATGTTAAATCAAGCAAAATTTTCATAAGATCTTATAATTTTTAAACTTGCTTTTCCAAGTTTTGCATTATTCAACCCCACATTTTCGTCATTATCAACATCCTTCCCACTTGAGGTTAATTCTTACAACAAATGAAACTGACAAATTACATTCAAAAAGTGTTAATGTATTAAGTGTAAACTGGTCCTCCAAAAACATCAACACATTTTTGTAAATTAATGACACTTTTGCCCTGAAGTACACTCTTACCCAAAACATTGGCTATTTTCAGAAGATTGCAATGTTACCTTGTGGCAGGATAGTGTGCTGGTGTTGATCCAATGGGCCATGTCTCTTCTCGTTTTGTTATAGGTGCGAATGGCCTTGCTGCCTGAATCTCTCTTCTGTACTCGTGAATGCTGTTGTTGATATGCCTTACATCATCCTACAACACAGTGATATTAATAATAGGTGTAACATAATTGCTAAAACACATATGCAACATGTATTACTGAATGAGGTGAAAAGTGCTACAGAAGAGATTAGCTCCATGCATTCACAATATATTTCATGAGAAATTAGGTCTGGTGGCTGAGAGGAACTGGCAGTGCCTTAATCATTACTGTATCAAAACTAGATACATGAATAATGATACTGCTTCTGTTACTATTACTAAAAGTAGTAGTAACAATAATAATAATAATAATGATAGTTTTTTATTATACTTAATCGCTGTTTCCCATGTCGGCAAGGTAGCACCAGGAAACAGATGAAGAATGGCCCATCCATTCATATACACACACATATATATATAAATACATTTATATAAACATCCATATATGCACATATACATATCAACATATACATACACAGACATATACATGTATACACATATACACATAGTTGCTTGCCTTCATCCATTCCTGTCACTATTCTGCCCCACAGCAAACAGCATCGCTTCCCCCCACTTCAGCGAGGTAGATCCAGGAAAACAGACAAAAGGGCCACATTCATTCACACTCAGTCTTTGTCATGTGTAATGCACCAAAACCACAGCTCCCTATCCACATCCAGGCCCCACAGACCTTTCCAAGGTTTCCCCAAGACATTTCGCATGCCCTAGTTCAGCCTGCTGACAGCACATCGACCCAGGTATATCACATCGTTTCAATTTATTCTATTCCTTGCACGCCTGTCACCCTCCTGTATGTTCAGGCTCTGATTGCTTAAAATCGTCTTCACTCCATCCTTCCACCTCCAATTTGATCTGCTTCTCCTTCTTCCCTATCAACTTTGTCAATCTTTCCTCACTCATTCACTCCATATGTCCAAACCATTTCAACACACCCTCTTCTGCTCTCTCAACCACCCTCATTTTATTTCCACACATCTCTCTGACCGTTTCATTACTTAATCAGACCACCTCACAGACCTGTTGACAGAGTCTGGGAGAGCATGTGAAAGGAGAAAGATGGGAGCTTATGTGAACAATATTAAGATGAGGTGCACTAACTGGTGAGACAGAATTGTAAAACTGTAAGTTGAAATTGAGAGAACCTGAAGAAAGTGAACTGCTTTATGTCCCTAAGAGTGGACATAGCAGGGTATGGAAGAATGGGGGCTGACATAATTAATATGGCATTAAGGGGCATGTGGAAGGAGAGAGAGATCAGTGTCTGTAAGGGTAAAGAATAATGTGTCTGGATGGATAGTCTCCAAATGCAAAAATCAAATATCTATTTTGACAATCAAATTTCTTGAAATGCTCAAATTTAAAGAAAAAAATAGCATTCATCTTTACTAGAGCACCTGATGGCTCTATTCTTGAACCTACTCCTTTCCATGGTCAGCATGACCTGAGCATAAATTCATGTATTCTGCTTTAAGCCACTTTACTATTACTCATTGCCTGGAATTCTGAATACATAATCTTTACATACAGTGCAGGAACAGTATCATTCATGAACATTCAGTATTGAAAAAGTTCAAACAAATGAATTACATTTCACATGAAATATATCACTTTATCAAAATCCTATCCTCAACACGATCCTTTTTCCTTCTCTATTCTTCCTCATACTGTTGTTAAACATATTTACTCCAGAATCTCTAAATAATCAGCTTACTTAAACCATCAGAGTACTATTAACTTTTGTGTGGTTATCTTCCTTTTCACTCTTTCCTAAGTCATGCACTGATTACCTGGAGCACCTACAAAGTCTCAGTAATAATTTCATACACTTCTCATGTTGCTCTTACTTTCTCAAATATATTATCTGTATACACAGTAACACAATTAAACCTTACTTGAAGATAAAACATGTGAAGTACATATAAGTCATTAGCCTCTGGCACATTGGAAACTGTTACAGCCTCCCTTACTACTGAGCTTCCACCTATCAACTGTAGGTGTGACACAACATCCACATCTTCACGTAAACGATAACTGGTATACTGCTGGCCCTGAGCAAGAGAAACTCAAATCAGTCTACATTTTACATAAGAAGAAGAAGGAAAAAACTTGTGTTAGTACAAGTTGAAAATTTCCAATTCAGACACCCAAAATTTAGATACGTTGTAAATCTGAATGCCCACTCATGCAAGATTCCTGCTATAATGCTACCCAAGTTTCTGAGGTTTGAATTTAAGGTGATAATTCTCCATGCTTGTTTAACATATTTTCACTTTTATTCTGCCCCTAGGATAGTCTCTATCAGACTTCTAGCCTACATGATTTTACCTTCTAAATAATCGCCAAACTATACCTTAGTCAATGCTACACTTATTATCAATGAAGAAAATGAAAATACTTTTGGTATGAACAAGGATTAGATTATTTTTTAATGTTATGGAAAGTATATTTTACTAGAATTACACAGAAAAGATATTCAAAACTCAAAAAACTCCACTGAGAAGAGTAGTATTTTTATATCTAAAAATATGCAGTCTAAGCACAAAATCGTAATAGAATTAGGCTAGAGATATTTTCACCGTATTTGAAATCCTTATATCCTATATCTCATGGTGGATGGAAAATGTACAGAATATATACCTGCACACTGGATGCACATGGCTTATCAGTTGCATGAAGAATACACCGACCAAGATTGTCAGTGTCAGTTTCAGAGTAAGTGTTGCGGGTGCACCAGGCCAACTTTCCACCCATTGCTTGCAAGACAGAATGACTGAGAACAATGCCTGCATCTGAAATACATGGTATTAGTGGCTGTAAAAAATTCTATTAAAAACAAGAAATGTTCAATTCAGGTAATATAAAAATTTTTTCATAGGTGCATCTATACATGAAAGGGATACCATGTGGATAACAGATGGAAGTTGGAGAAAGCCTAGCAATGCATGCCTAACATGTACCATAAGTGACTTAGAAAGGGTGCTGATGAGATACAGTGATGTTAAGTAATCCTTCGATAATGAAAGTAAGTGAAAAAGGGCAGGGTTGTGAAGATCAGGGAAAATGTGGGGAAAGTGAGTGAGGCATTAATCAACAGAAGCTATAATATTTTCACCCTAAATTTCCTAGGCAGCTGAAATTTAATTTCTCAATGTTATTTGGAAAAAAAGAGGTTAGTTTTGGTCTCATTTACTGCGACATGCTAGTAGGTTTGGGAAATAAGTACACTGCAGTGGAATTTATTAAAAAAGGGGTGACAGTGTTGTTGATTGGTTGGTAAGGATCTTCAATTTATGTATGGATCATGGTAAAGTGCCTAAGGATTGGTGGAATGCATGTATAGTGCCATTGTACAAAGGCAAAGGGGATGAGTGTTCAAGCTACAGAGGCTTAAATACCACATGCATTTGTTGCATGTTGTGTCACTTATGTGAAAACCACCCTGACAAAAGATATAAGCTTTCATTTTCTGTATGTTAAGTATTACTGTTTGGAAGTGGGAGCATGAAGCCATAATTTGCATTATTGCACTCATAGGACGCACTTATCCCTTTTGGTGAATTGTGCTTGGTAAATGACTCGCAGATTGATCAGCAATAATGAGGCTTCCACGAGTGTACTGTTGACATTTATTTTTCTGTAGAGAAATTGAATGGTACAATTATCTCAGGCTTCAGAATTACTGAACTCTATAGTCTGTAAAGATTTTAGCTTGGTATCTCAGCTCAAGCTTCGAGAGTAGAAAATCTTCAAAACTATCGTAACATATAGGTAACCTTCAGTAGAAATGCCCATGTTCAGTATTCCACCAATTCATACTTTGACTTTCTGAGCTACTAGGCAAGTTTCTGCAGTCACCTGGCAACCATTACTAGTACCAGGCAAGTTTCTGCGCACCCATTCCTAGTACCAGGAAACTATTATTTTGAATGGTAGTACATCATGGAACATTCGTGCCACCATAGATAATTGGTTGTAACTAACTCCTAACAACTGAATCTTTTCTCTCACTAACAACTGAATCTTTTCTCTCACTTGTAAGAGTACATAATTTATAAGATTACATGATATATCAATGAGATTACAGACTTTATCAGTAAGATTACATAATTCATCAGTGATTACATTATATATCAATAAGTTCCTGTTCATATCATCTGTTCCTACAGTACCTAATTATGGTTTAATGATCAAATTTAACAAATTCTCTACGAGTGTATCGATCTTTATTCTTAACCCCCAACCCCCCCTAAAGTTCATATCATTATGTGAGGATGGTGCCACTAGATCCAGCAATACCCGTCCATACAATAGGGTAACAGGTTACTGACTCACCCACAGAACAGTAGAGGGATTCTGGGTTGTCCATTAACATTCCCATGTGAACATTTTCACTAATGCTGATCCTCTGTAACATCTTGTATAATCTCCTCCCATGGACATAAGTGTGATCGGATATGAGGAAAAAGTAATCGTACTCGTCTAAGTAATTTTCATGCAAGTAGGAGAGGACTCGGAATATTCTAATGAGGGGCTTCTCATCCTTGAAGGCTACGATGGGGATATTTAAGCCCATTTTCTTCGAGCCGATGCCCTCTAGGAAGAAAATGACTTTGTCCACATAATGGCTCAGAGTTTTATTCAAGGCGATGCCAAAAGAGCTGACGCCCTCCTTGCTCGAGACCACTGCCACCAGGAGCTTCTCTCTGATGCCCAGCTCCGTGGCATAATACCTGGGCCGCAGGAGTTTCTCGGCCTTGGAGGGCGCCTCCTCCTTCAGGTAGTTCTCCAGCACCAGGCGAGGTTCATAGTCGTCCTCTCCCGTGTCCCCGTCACTGCGAAGGTCCCGCAGTTTGCCCAGGCGGTCGCCGCCGCTGGGCACCTCGGGGGACACGCCCCTGGCGCACTCGTCCATGAAGGGCGTCTGATAAGACTCAGGGCAATGCCGATACAGAGACCGATAATGACGGAGGAGCTCTGACGGCCATGCACCAGCAGAGACTTGACAGTGGCGCTCATGGTGCCCTCCAAATGCAAATTTAAGGCTGGTTTCTGTGACATCTGGACGTCAAAAGCCTATTTCATTCACCTTCGTTCACTCGCCTTTCACGGTGACATCCAGACGTCAAAATTTATCCAAGTAATCCGTTCACTTTTTTTTTTTTATCCCCTTTTGACATTTGTCCTTCACGGCTTCTTTCATTAATCTTCGCTTTCTTTCTCTCCAAGACAATCGTTCTGGTCCACTTGGAAGGTAAATATGTATATAAATAATTACATGAATTAATACATAGGACGAGGGTTAACCCGACTCAGGGTTCGAGTCCCCGTTAACGTCGATAATGGTCGAGTTGGCACTTGAAAGTGGACACCCACAACACATGTAAACAAACCCAACCGTTAATTTCACCAGAACAAAAACGTTAATCAGTATAATTGATTTTGACTACAATTTACAAAGAAATTTAAATTCAATTTTTCATGAGAAGCTGGCAATTCATTTATGATAAATAATTAAATCTTGCGAAGAAAAAGACCGTGAAAATATCCGATTAATTTGGTGAATCAGAAGTCGAAAATATTCATAATTTAATCTAGATAAATGACTGAAAATTATCTGGAGCGTTTAGATAATTAACATCTCAGTTATCTTGATGATGGTGACCTATTTTAAGAATGATTTTAGGACGTAATGAAGATTTACTCAGTCTTCATTGTCAAGGGATTATTTCCATTTCCTTAATCACCCTAGAAGCAGCAGTCATCATCATTAATCGGGAGTGAGTAAACAGAAGTCTGATTCTCTCTCTCTCTCTCTCTCTCTCTCTCTCTCTCTCTCTCTCTCTCTCTCTGAAATCACCCACATTAAAATCAGACATACTTATAAAAGTGCGAGAAGTAAAGCCTCGATTTAGAATAAACAAGTAAATACAAGGGTGAAGGGGGTCGACGTGCTGTCGATGGATTGAGCCAGGGCATGTGAAGCGTCTGTGGTAAACCATGGAAAGGTGTGTGGGGCCTGGATGTGGGTGGATAGGGAGCTGTGGTTTCGGTGGATTACAGATGACAACGAGAGACTGAGTGTGAACGAAAGTGGCGCTTTGTTTATCTGTTTTCCTGTAAAGACTACAAACAAACGCACAGTTTTATTTTCTATGTTTTTTTCAAACCCACCAGATGGCTCTGACAAGAGTTGTGAGACGCGCGAGATTCAAAATTGTTTACAAAAAGAGAAATTGACAGTATGGCCGGAGGATGTTATGTAAGAGGGGAAAACTACCCCATATAGTTTGCATTTTTTTTTTTTTTTTACAGATTTCCTTAGGACAAATGGAGGTTAAGGTGTATCTTTGTTGTGAAATTGAATATTTTGACCATGTTGGAATGCTGGCTTGGGGTGGGGTGGAGGGGGTGATTCCTTGATATGAATATTTTTGTGATCGTGTCAGTTGTGATTGTGAATCAGCTTGTGTATACATTTATAATACATCATCTATAGTGAAGGTCTTGAGACTGACATAAACTCTATGTCATATAAGAATTATATCAGACATATGTACCATGTCATAGCATATACTCCTGATTCAACATAATCTGTGTTTAATTTTTATCTAAATGGCAATTGCATGAAAAAATCAAGCATGATCATTGCTTTTCTACATAGAGTCAGCATCTTATTTTCGTAATTTATGCACAGCAGGATGGAAAAAGTTTTGCATTGGTGTATATGAAAGCTTCGCCATTTTTTCAATGTTTCCTGGTTTCCAGGATTTATTGTAGTTGTAAATTTGTGATTTTTATCCTGTTTGCATTTTATGATTTTTTTTAAATGTATTTTTCTCTTGCTTGGTTTCATTGATTTTTGTAGATATATTAATTTTTTTTACGTGTAATGACAGTCAGTAATTCAAATTTGGCGCGCATTGTTGTAGGTGGCGCTGGTGGAGGGACAGAGAGGCCGGCCATTTTTGAATCAAAGGATTGTGCCGCTGACCGAGTGCTAGAGGAAAAACAACAAATGAACAGGTACGTGATCGTGTTAGT
This sequence comes from Panulirus ornatus, assembly GCF_036320965.1. Classification (NCBI taxonomy): domain Eukaryota; kingdom Metazoa; phylum Arthropoda; class Malacostraca; order Decapoda; family Palinuridae; genus Panulirus; species Panulirus ornatus. The sequence continues at coordinate 12,283,725 of NC_092262.1, read as the reverse complement.
GGATAGGGACGTGGCATGTATGTAAGTAAAAACTGAGGATGATTTGGAGGACGTGTGGGCCGTGAGAGTAATTGAAGTATGTCGAAAACTAGAGGAATCTGAGTGTGTATTATGGCGCGGGTAATGACTGGAGGCGGGTGGCGCGTCCTTAATTTCGTGGCTGTTGGACTGTTTGGCCGGTGCCAGACCTGGTTTAGGTAGACGTAGACATCTGGCCATTCTCCTGCTGTTATTCTTAAGCTATTAAGTACAGCATTATTGATGGGGTGAGGATAATACCAGCCACAACTCATGATAATTTCTAGCATTATGTGTTCATAACTGAGTATTTACCGTACTGTATGTACATTTTTCATATATAGTAGCATTATGTGTTCATAACTGGGTATTAACCGTGTTGTATGTACATTTTTCATATATAGTAGCATTATGTGTTCATAACTGGGTATTAACCGTGTTGTATGTACATTTTTCATATGTAGTAGCATTATGTGCTCATTACTGAGTATTTACCGTACTGTATGTACATTTTTCATATATAGTAGCATTATGTGTTCATAACTGAGTATTTACCGTATTGTATGTACTTTTGTTTTCATATGTAGTTGTGATGATGAGGTAGCATTTGACATGAGTTATTTTTCCCACTGTATAGAGAACCACTGATAAAAAGCTGTGTCAGTGGGAGGGGAAAGATATATCATTATAGGGACAAGTTGGAAACTAATACTTGAATTCACATAAGAGGAAAATAAGGTAAGATAGAAATATATATATATTGGAATGTATGAGTGAAATATATAAAGTATAAATAATTTATTGTTAATATCATAAGAGGTCCAACAGGTAAAGATGATTAACTCTTGGCATTGAGAAAATATTCCAATCATTTTCTAATCCCTCCGAGGTTGAACTTAATCTAAATCTTATGATCTCTCCGAGGGTGAGTACAATCATTTTCAAATCCCTCTGAGGGGGGTGGGGGGACCCAATCGTTTTCTAATCCCTCTGGATGAGATCCAATCATTTTCTAATCCTTCCAATATAGATGTAGATCTATGGAGGCAATAATCATCACCCTTTCGCCATAAGGAGTTACAATAATGATGAGAACACCACCATTGTGGCCCGGATGGTGGAGAGTGATAGTGAGTTGAAGACCACACCAGTATAGTGATGATGATGATGATGGGTCAGGTCTGCCGCTGACCCTGGCTTATGATGATGGGTCAGGTCTGCCGCTGACCCTGGCTTATGATGATGGGTCAGGTCTGCCGCTGACCCTGGCTTATGATGATGGGTCAGGTCTGCCGCTGACCCTGGCTTATGATGATGGGTCAGGTCTGCCGCTGACCCTGGCTTATGATGATGGGTCAGGTCTGCCGCTGACCCTGGCTTATAGTGATGATGATGGTGCGGTCAGGTTGGCTGGTGCAGACGTACAACTTGTTGTTCTGGCGGTAGAGGTACACCTCGTCGTTGCCCGTCCACGCAGCCAGGTTCGACACCCGGCCCTCCAGGTCGCGAAGGGAGGCTGTCTACAGGGGAGGGAAAAAAAAAAAAAAAACATGAGAGAAATGTACGGTCATCATGGCTGATCCAACAGCCAGGATCGAACCCGGGACATCCTTGGTGGTAGGCGGGAGTGCTGCGGCTAGGCTATGGTCGACTGCCACACAGGGGTTCCGGGTTCGATCCTCGCTGTTGGAGGTTTGTATGTAATATGGAAGTGCGCGTTCATATGCATTATGTACTTGTGTGTGTGTGTGTGTGTGTGTGTGTGTGTATATATATATATATATATATATATATATATATATATATATATATATATATATATATATATATATATTCCTATGAGTCCACGGGAAAATGAAGCACAAGTTGCCAAGTGCACTTTCGTGTAATGATCACATCATCAGGTATTACAGTCAGGAATATGAATGGTAGTTTGTGATGAAATTGTACCGATATACATATTGATGTTTCTTATCGTTGAGATTTTTTTTTTTTTTTTGATATTGGACGAGAAACAGTTTTGTTAGATTAGATTTTTATGATTAGATTAGATTTTTATTAGATTAGATTTTTATGATTAGATTAGATTTTTATTAGATTAGATTTTTATGATTAGATTAGATTTTTATGAATATTATTGATGTTTTCAGCAGCTGAAGTGTACTGATGTTCATGAATTTATATTAATGTATAAATCCTGGAGTATGTGTCTGTAATTTTATATATATGGGAGGAAGGGGGGGGGGCCTTCACTTACCCTGTGGGAAGGGGGGTGGGGGAGGCGCCTTCACTTACCCTGTGTGCCATGTCTTGAGCCTTCCTCCTGGGGCAGGGAGCGGGGGCCAGCTGCTCCACCTGGCATCCCAGCTGCTGCTCCGCCCCCTGCGCCTCCTGCCGCGCCCTCCACACCTGACTGCCGCCCAGGGAAACACAGCAGTGACGTCATCATTCACGGGTCACGAACATAACGATAATTACAATAATGATAATTATCAGTAATTAAGGATAACTAGAGATGGTCTTGTGGGGGATGTGGACCCACCCACCTGGGAGATGTGGACCCACCCACCTGGGGGATGTGGACCCACCCACCTGGGGGATGTGGACCTACCCACCTGGGGGATGTGGACCCACCCACCTGGGGGATGTGGACCTACCCACCTGGAGGATGTGGACCCACCCACCTGGGGGATGTGGACCCACCCACCTGGGGGATGTGGACCCACCCACCTGGGGGATGTGGACCCACCCACCTGGAGGATGTGGACCCACCCACCTGGGAGGATGTGGACCCACCCACCTGGGAGATGTGGACCTACCCACCTGGAGGATGTGGACCCACCCACCTGGGGGATGTGGACCCACCCACCTGGGAGATGTGGACCTACCCACCTGGAGGATGTGGACCCACCCACCTGGGGGATGTGGACCCACCCACCTGGGAGATGTGGACCTACCCACCTGGAGGATGTGGACCCACCCACCTGGGAGATGTGGACCTACCCACCTGGGAGATGTGGACCCACCCACCTGGGAGATGTGGACCCACCCACCTGGGAGATGTGGACCCACCCACCTGGGAGATGTGGACCCACCCACCTGGGAGATGTGGACCCACCCACCTGGAGGATGTGGACCCACCCACCTGGGGGATGTGGACCCACCCACCTGGGAGATGTGGACCTACCCACCTGGAGGATGTGGACCCACCCACCTGGGGGATGTGGACCCACCCACCTGGGAGATGTGGACCCACCCACCTGGGAGATGTGGACCCACCCACCTGGGGATGTGGACCCACCCACCTGGGAGATGTGGACCCACCCACCTGGGAGATGTGGACCCACCCACCTGGGGGATGTGGACCCACCCACCTGGGAGATGTGGACCCACCCACCTGGGAGATGTGGACCCACCCACCTGGGAGATGTGGACCCACCCACCTGGGAGATGTGGACCCACCCACCTGGGAGATGTGGACCCACCCACCTGGGAGATGTGGACCCACCCACCTGGGAGATGTGGACCCACCCACCTGGGAGATGTGGACCCACCCACCTGGGGGATGTGGACCCACCCACCTGGGAGATGTGGACCCACCCACCTGGGGGATGTGGACCCACCCACCTGGGGGATGTGGACCCACCCACCTGGGGGATGTGGACCCACCCACCTGGGGGATGTGGACCCACCCACCTGGGAGATGTGGACCCACCCACCTGGGAGATGTGGACCCACCCACCTGGGGATGTGGACCCACCCACCTGGGAGATGTGGACCCACCCACCTGGGGATGTGGACCCACCCACCTGGGAGGATGTGGACCCACCCACCTGGGGGATGTGGACCCACCCACCTGGGGGATGTGGACCCACCCACCTGGGAGATGTGGACCCACCCACCTGGGAGATGTGGACCCACCCACCTGGGGGATGTGGACCCACCCACCTGGGGGATGTGGACCCACCCACCTGGGGGATGTGGACCCACCCACCTGGGAGATGTGGACCCACCCACCTGGGGGATGTGGACCCACCCACCTGGGGGATGTGGACCCACCCACCTGGGGGATGTGGACCCACCCACCTGGGGGATGTGGACCCACCCACCTGGGAGATGTGGACCCACCCACCTGGGAGATGTGGACCCACCCACCTGGGGGATGTGGACCTACCCACCTGGGAGATGTGGACCCACCCACCTGGGGGATGTGGACCCACCCACCTGGGAGGATGTGGACCCACCCACCTGGGGGATGTGGACCCACCCACCTGGGGGATGTGGACCCACCCACCTGGGGGATGTGGACCCACCCACCTGGAGGATGACCCACCCACCTGGGAGATGTGGACCCACCCACCTGGGAGATGTGGACCCACCCACCTGGGAGATGTGGACCCACCCACCTGGAGGCTTTCCTCAGACTGTGTTGGATGATCTTGATGTCGTCCTCCGTGTGGTCCAGGTCACAACAAAGGTCGTTCAGCCGGGATTGAATTGAAGTCCTCAGTTCCTCCACCATGTCTCCTTGCGTCTCCAGCCACTGCACGGAGAGCAATAGGACGGCAAGTCATTATTTAATTATATATATATATATATATATATATATATATATATATATATATATATATATATATATATATATATATATATATATATATATATATAGGGGAGAAAGAATACTTCCCATGTATTCCCCGCGTGTCGTAGAAGGCGACTAAAGGGGTAAGGGAGCGGGGGGCTAGAAACCCTCCCCTCCTTGTATTTTAACTTTCTAAAAGGGGAAACAGAAGAAGGAGTCACGCGGGGAGTGCTCATCCTCCTCGAAGGCTCAGATTGGGGTGTCTAAATGAGTGTGGATGTAACCAAGATGTGAAAAAAGGAGAGATAGGTAGTATGTTTGAGGAAAGGAACCTGGATGTTTTGGCTCTGAGTGAAACGAAGCTCATGGGTAAAGGGGAAGAGTGGTTTGGGAATGTCTTGGGAGTAAAGTCAGGGGTTAGTGAGAGGACAAGAGCAAGGGAAGGAGTAGCACTACTCTTGAAGCACAAGTTGTGGAAGTGTAAGAAAGTAAACTCTAGATTGATATGGGTAAAACTGAAAGTTGATGGAGAGAGATGGGTGATTATTGGTGCATATGCACCTGGGCATGAGAAGAAAGATCATGAGAGGCAAGTGTTTTGGGGGCAGCTGAGTGAGTGTGTTATCAGCTTTGATGCACAAGACCGGGTTATAGTCTATAGATCGGTGATTTGAATGCAAAGATGAGTAAGGTGGCAGTTGAGGGAATAATTGGTGTACATGGGGTGTTCAGTGTTGTAAATGGTTTAAAAAGAGATATTCATTAGTATACGTATGTGAGTAAGAGAGATGGTCAAAGGGCATTATTGGATTATGTGTTGATTGATAGGCGTGTAAAAGAGACTTTTGGATGTTCAATGTGCTGAAAGGTGCAGCTGGAGGGATGTCTGATCATTATCTTGTGGAGGCGAAGGTGTACATTGGTAGAGGTTTTCAGAAGAGAGAATGTTGGGGAGAAGAGAGTGGTGAGAGTAAATGAGCTTGGAAAGGAGACTTGTCTGAGGAAGTACCAGGAGAGATTGAATGCAGAATGGCAAAAGATGAGAGCAAAGGACGCGAGGAGAGATTGGGGGAGGAATGGGATGTATTTAGGGAAGCAGTGATGGCTTGCGCATATATATATATATATATATATATATATATGAAGGCAATCTTTTGCAGCTATTAATAGCAATTTTCAGCATCTACCAATGCCCATTTTTCGCGGCTAGTGATGCCCAATTTCTTAACCTATTTCTGCGCATCTTTGCCTTTTCAAGAGGCCATGAATGGCGCGTGTTCAGAGGCTATATACAACGTCTGGGCGTGTTACCTGGTGGAGCGGCAGCAGATCGTGGGAGGCGCAGCAGTCCTGGGCTGGGGCTTCGCACTTTATGCACCAGAAGTCCTGTAAAGCGAGGGTCGGGGCTGATGGTTGTGTGTTGGCTGCCTGAGCCTGGATTGGTTGATGGTGTGTGGTGAGGGCTGGCTCGGGGCGCGGCTGGAGCCGGGCGAGGTCCCGCAGGTGAGCCAACACGTACCTTCAACGTAAACAATAACAAGTCTCTTAACGCGTCATTAAGACAAGGTGGATGGTCTCGAAAAAACAGATTTAAATAGAATTTGAATGATGATTTCATACTTTAGATGGTGGATATATGTGAAAGGAAGTTGTAGAATATGAGCAGTTTTGGTAGTTCAAATAAACAGTATCAAGATGATGAGCAAACAATGTAGGAAGAGACGCATCACGAACGCAAGATGGCCAACTGTAACTTGGCATTATTATATCTGATCCTTTGTCTCCCAAGGCCAAACTCAACAAGTTGACTGGTCCACTTTTCCTCTACATACAAACGTTTCATTTCCGTTGAGATAATAATGCGTGTCCAAACGAGTCATGAATGAAATGTAGTTTTCCTCTCGTATTATTTCCGTTCATCATCAGCCATCACGTATCCATATTGTGACCTGCCATGTGTCATGCCTCTCTCATCATACGAGCAATATCAATGTAAGAACTACATATACTGAGCGAGGGAGGACGACCCTAGTGTACAATGGCGCCATTTAAGCCATTGCTGCAAAAGGTTAGAGTTAAAAGGCCAGGCCACCGTGGCGGCGCGGTGGTGTACACGGGCATCATCATCATGTTCTCGCTGTACATATACATCCAATCATCGTTTTCATCCTCTAATAAATAGAAGATATTTAGTGGCCATGTTCGGGTCGTAAGTTTGGTAAGGTCATATCCGTGATAACCAGGATAACGGCATTTAGTTATAGTTATCTTCTGATGATTCTTTTATTATATCTGTATTAAACCTGCGTGCATGATACGTCTCTGTTCTCACACAAACCAAGAAAAATGGTCTGGCTCGGAAAGACTGGAGAAGCCACGCCCCCAACCCGCCATGTTGGAGAGGCAAGCACTCACGAGTTGCCAGTTTACCACTTTATTGATTCAGATTTACAATGAAGTGTCATTAATGACCCAAATTTCAAAGACATTGGATGTTGCATAACACTTAAGAGATATATTGAGGATGACAATTCTACAGTTATTATAATGATGATTATGTAATATTCACCATATGTGCTCTTTGGTCTATAGAATTACCACAAACCGTTAGATTTCATAAATAAGATTTTTATTTTTCTGTAATTGGTCTGACTGGTTTGTGTAGGTAGTTAGAGGAGGTAGTTTCATTAAGATAAAAGAGACGGCTTATTGTAATCACCTGGAAGTGTTTGGGAACACACTTACTTCAATTTGGAGGATTTGCGACAGCGCCTAACCACCTAACAGTGTCATTATCTGCTTGTTTGCTCTACCTGGTCAAGGGCGTGTCGAACGGTGGGTTGACCTGTTCCATCCATACATTTGGACTGGTGCTGTATTGTTAACTACCACTGACCTGTGCTGGTGGTGATTGGGTGTCGCTATTTCTCCCTGTGGCATCGCTGCCCTGGTTTTATTTTGAAGGTTTGTTGATCCCCCCTATTTTTTTTTGGGGGGGGGGGTAGCTATTCTTTTGTTTCTCCCTTGACGTGTGGGGCTGAACCTACCTGTTGGTCTGGAGTTTGCTGGTGCCACAGGGACTGCGACATAGTGGACACAAGATGGTCCAGTCTCGTGGGATGGGCGGTTCCTTGGACGTCGCGATGGGCGGTTCCTTGGACGTCGCGAGACAGGGTTCGGTCTTCACTGTGAGGGTTGCCCTCTTCTGGGGCCTGGACGGGGCGGGAGCGCCCCCCGGGCCCATGTTGCGCGGGGGGAGAGCCGGTGGGGAGGGGGCCTCCGTGGGTGGTGGAGGTGGAGTGGGCAGAGGGTCGCGTGGATGGCGTGGAGGGAGGGAGGTGTTGGTCGTGTGGCCGGTCAGACGGCGGAGCGGAGGGTGGCTGCTCCTCCTGCTGCTGGTGCTGCTCTGCAGGAGGTCGGCCATGGCCGTGATGGCTGCGGTGTTGGCGTCTCCGAGGACCACGGCTCGCATGGCGGGAGGACCTGCCTGCTGGGGAGGACACCGTCAGCCACACGAAGGGTTGGAAGGGTCACTTCCTGACACACTGGAGAGTCGGACCCTAGTGTGCATCCGTTGTACGGGTAACAAATAAAGTATCTTACGGATGGCTCAGGAAGGCAGTCCAAACTGAACTTTACATTCCCTGTTGCTCTCGACCGAGTTGATTAGCGGGAATTTGAAATCCATTTCTTAAAGTAGCTGCTCTCTCTCTCTCTCTCTCTCTCTCTCTCTCTCTCTGTATATATATATATATATATATATATATATATATATATATATATATATATATATATATATATATATATATATATATATATCATAGTGAGGCAAGACCCGAGATCATGTCATATTCCTTCGTCCGTTGTCACTGTCCAACACAAAATTGTGAAGAAAGTTTTTTGGTCGACTGTACATACGTCTCCTCAATTTTTTTTCCCACTAACAGCCACAAAATGAAGTGTTTTCCCTCATATCATTCCCTCCTCTTGTGTGTGTGATTGCCTATTCTTAATAAGCTATTTGTGGGTGGCCCCATCTCTTGAACATTGATCTTTGTTGTCTGTATTGACCAAATTCTCAGTCAATCTCTTCACCTCTCATGCTGTAAAATGACATCTTAATATGATTTTTTAGTCTGTTTATATGTATGTCTGTCTCTGTAGTTCATACAGGAGTAATGTTACACACAGCACAAAAACCATCTTTATACCAGTGAACAATAAGTTCCCAGAATGATCACTCTTAACCTGTATAAGTTGATGTGTTCCGAGATATTTTCGTCTTTAAGTCATATTATGACGTTTGGAAGGTGTGAAGATAGGTTTTGTACTCTGTCTACACACACACACACACACACACACACACATATATATATATATATATATATATATATATATATATATATATATATATATATATATATATATATATATATATATATATCGTGTCTAGTGCCTCACACATGGTAAGGTCATGACCAGTTTACTGTGCCATATATTCTTAAGTAAGTCGTACCTCTTGGTGGTTGTGTGGTTCCAGGTAGACATGGTCGACGGGGTCAAGGGTCGTCCCTCCAGAGGCAGCCAGACTGGTAGGTTTGGGGGGTGGCGGGGGACTGGCCTGGGGGAGGGGGAAGGGTTACGACCTTAATCCACTTGGCTTGTAACATGTGACAGTAACACGTGAAAGTCATGACTGTCTTACTTATACTACAGCATGACTCCCTCCCTTACTTATACTACAGCATGACTCCCTCCCTTACTTATACTACAGCATGACTCCCTCCCTTACTTATACTACAGCATGACTCCCTCCCTTACTTATACTACAGCATGATCATCTTCCTTACTTATGACATTTCTTCTAACGACCCCACAGTTCACTTGATGACCCCACAGCTTACCTGATGACCCCCACAGTTCACTTGATGATCCCACAGTTTACTTGATGATCCCACAGTTCACTTGATGATCCCACAGTTCACTTGATGACCTCACAATTCACATGATGACCCCACAGCTACCTGATGACCCCCACAGTTCACATGATGACCCCACAGCTCACCTGTTGACCCCCACAACTCACTTGATGACCCCCACAGTTCACTTGATGACCCCACAGCTCACTTGATGATCCCCACAGTTCACTTGATGACCCCACAGTTCACTTGATGACCCCCACAGTTCACTTGATGACCCCACAGCTCACTTGATGATCCCCACAGTTCACTTGATGATCCCACAGTTCACTTGATGACCTCACAGCTCACCTGATGACCCCTTAGCTCACCTGATGAGCCCACAACTCAGCTGATGACCCCACAGCTCGCTTGATGACCCCCACAGTTCACTTGATGACCCCCACAGCTCACCTGATGACCCACACAGCTGACATGATGACCCCCACAGCTGACATGATGACCCCCACAGCTGACATGATGACCCCCCACAGCTGACATGATGACCCCCACAGCTGACATGATGACCCCCACAGCTGACATGATGACCCCCACAGCTGACATGATGACCCCCACAGCTGACATGATGACCCCCACAGCTGACATGATGACCCCCACAGCTGACATGATAACCCCCACAGCTCACCTGATGACCCCCACAGCTGACATGATGACCCCCACAGCTGACATGATGACCCCCCACAGCTGACATGATAACCCCCCACAGCTGACTTGATGACCCCCACAGCTGACATGATGACCCCCACAGCTGACATGATGACCCCCACAGTTCACTTGATGACCCCCACAGCTCACCTGATGACCCACACAGCTGACATGATGACCCCCACAGCTGACATGATGACCCCCACAGCTGACATGATGACCCCCCACAGCTGACATGATAACCCCCCACAGCTGACATGATAACCCCCCACAGCTGACATGATGACCCCCACAGCTGACATGATGACCCCCACAGCTGACATGATGACCCCCACAGTTCACTTGATGACGCCACAGCTCACCTGCGTGGTGGTTGGGGTCGAGGGCCTGGCCAGGGGGGTGGAGGAGGTGCAGAGCTCGTGGATGCAGGAGGCGCAGACGGAGTGGAGGCAGGGCATCATCTTGGGCGTGCGAGGCCCTTCGTCGTACACCTCCAGGCACACCGGACAGTCCAGCAGCGTCTGTGTGAGGGGCCACCTTGTTAGCCTCGCTCTACCTCATAGTCTAGTGATGGCCTTACGAAGGGCCCTGAACTCTTACCCTAGTGTCCTACAAGGGCAAGACAGGTTAGGATAGGGTCTTTAGCTAGGCTGAATTACGGGAAGGCCTAGGTTAGGATAAGGCCCTTAGCTAGGCTAGATTAAGGGAAGGCCTAGGTTAGGGTAAGGTTCTTAGCCAGGCTAGATTAAGGGAAGACCTAGGTTAGGGTAAGGCCCTTAGCCAGGCTAGATTAAGGGAAGGCCTAGGTTAGGGCAAAGCCCTTAGCTAGGCTAGATTAAGGGAAGGCCTAGGTTAGGGCAAGGCCCTTAGCTAGGCTAGATTAAGGGAAGGCCTAGGTTAGGGTAAGGCCCTTAGCTAGGCTAGATTAAGGGAAGACCTAGGTTAGGGTAAGGTCCTTAGCTAGGCTAGATTAAGGGAAGGCCTAGGTTAGGGTAAGGTCCATAGCTAGGCTAGATTAAGGGGAGGCCCTTAAGGAGGTAGGCTCAATTAGGGGCTAGGGTCGAGTGCATATGTTCGAGTTCACCTGGTTGCTGCATTCGGTCCACAGTCATCCTAGCTGTTCATCCTCACCCTCTTCTGTTACTTTGATTTTTGCTTTCAAGTGCTGGCTGCTTGTGTGCCCCCCACCACTAGCTAGACCACGCACTACTCATCAAGCTGCTGCGTCATATTATTATTGTGTGGCCATCGGCAACTCAAGGGTTGGCCGTTTTGATACCTGTTTCTCTCTCGCTCCCTCCCGTCCCCCATATATCACCTTCAGTAAACACGCATGTTCGATCATCGCCGTTGTCTTACCTTCTCCTGAGCGTCCATGGTACAATCCCAGTGGCCTCCCACCACCGGACTCTCTTCTTCAGGCCACTACACCACTGCTCTCGCACTACCTCCGTCCAATCTCGCTTGCTGGCCGTCCTCCCGTCTATATTCCTGGTTCGTCTTCTGTCTATAATTAGTAGAGCGTCGACGACCCACACTGGGCACTGCACACACACACAGAGTAACCCCGTGGCTGACGGTTTATCTTATCACGAATCGTATCTCTGTTTATCTCTCGTGGAGTGACACGCTACCGGGGCGCCGCCACGTTACTGTACGGCAGACACCGTTCACCAACCCAACGCCGGTACGTGTACATACGTTTATACGATGTTATACGTTCAACTTCGTTATACATGAAAAATATTCGCTTTGTAATCTACTTCAACACACACACACACACACACACACACATATATATATATATATATATATATATATATATATATATATATATATATATATATATATATATATATACACACATATAATATAAAATCTTAATGATAATGAAGTCGCGCGGCGCAGAAGTCTGAAGGTTTCATTATCGTGCTGTGGCAACGTACAGGACGTCCGGTAGGTTGCCAGGGCACGATAATCAAAGCTGACGCGAGTGCCGTGAGCTTGGTATCTTGGACGAATTACTGTTGAACAGTTGCGATACAAGATTCCGCTAATAAGCGTACTTTCCAGCTAACGAAACGTCCTGCTTTCATAGAAACAAGAAGACTCAGACAATTGACTCACTTTACATATGTATACATTATTATTACTTTGATTATTATACTTGACCACCGTTTCCCGCGTCAGCGAGGTAGCGCCAGGAAACAGGCGAAGAATGGCCCATCAACTCGCACACACACAATATATATATATATATATATATTTATATATATATATATATATTTTATACTTTGTCGCTGTCTCCCGCGTTTGCGAGGTAGCGCAAGGAAACAGACGAAAGAAATGGCCCACCCCCCCCCCCATACACATGTACATACACACGTCCACACACGCAAATATACATACCTACACAGCTTTCCATGGTTTACCCCGGACGCTTCACATGCCTTGATTCAATCCACTGACAGCACGTCAACCCCTGTATACCACATCGCTCCAATTCACTCTATTCCTTGCCCTCCTTTCACCCTCCTGCATGTTCAGGCCCGATCACACAAAATCCTTTTCACTCCATCTTTCCACCTCCAATTTGGTCTCCCTCTTCTCCTCGTTCCCTCCACCTCCGACACATATATCCTCTTGGTCAATCTTTCCTCACTCATTCTCTCCATGTGCCCAAACCACTTCAAAACACCCTCTTCTGCTCTCTCAACCACGCTCTTTTTATTTCCACACATCTCTCTTACCCTTACGTTACTCACTCGATCAAACCACCTCACACCACACATTGTCCTCAAACATATATATATATATATATATATATATATATATATATATATATATATATATATATATTATACTATGTCGCTCTCTCCCTCGTTAGCGAGGTAGCGCAAGGAAGCCGACGAAAGAATGGTCCAACCCACCGACATACCCATGTATATACATACACGTCCATACACGCAAATATACATACCTATACATTTCAACAGACACACAAATGTACATAGTTCATACTGGCTGCCTTTATTCATCCCGTCGCCACCCCGCCACACAAGAAATAACCTCTTCCGGAGCCCCGCTTGCGCGCAAGGTGGCGTTAGGAAAAGACAACAACACACTCAGTCTCCAGCTGTCATGTAATAATGCACCGAAACCACAGCTCCCTTTCCACGTCCAGGCCTCACAAAACTCCATGGTTTACCCCAGACGCTTCACATGCCCTGGTTCAATACATTGACAGCATGTCGACCCCGTTATACCACATCGTTTCAATTCACTCTATTCCTTGCACGCCTTTCACCCCCCCTGAATGTTCAGGCCCTGATCACTCAAAATGTTTTTCACCCCATCTTTCCTCCTACAATTTGGCCTCCCACTTCTCGTTCCCTCCACCTCTGACACATATATCCTCTGCCAGTCTTTCCTCACTCATTCCCTCCATGTGACCAAACCATTTCAAAACACCCTCTTCTGTTCACTCAACCACACTCTTTTTATTACCACATATCTCTCTTACCCTTTCATTACTTACTCGATCAAGCCACTTCACACCACATATTGTCCTCAAACATCTCATTTCCAGCACATCCACCCCCCTCCGCACAACTCTATAGCCCACGCCTCGCAACCATATAACAATGTTGGAACCACTATTCCTTTAAACATACCCTTTTTGCTTTTCAAGATAATGTTCTCGACTTCCACATATACATATATACACGTGTACATATTCATGCTTGCCTTCATCCATTTCTGGCACTTCCTCACCTCACAGGAAACAACATCGCTACCTCCTGCTTCAGCGAGGTAGCGCCTGGAAAACATACAGAAAAGGCTACTATTCTGTTTCCCCTTTTAGGAACTGAAATACCATAAGGGTGAGGGTATCCAGCCCCCTTTAGAAGCTGTTTGTGTGGCCTTGCCATTATTTGCTGCATCACATGATTACTTTGTGACTATTGGCAACTCAAGGGAGGGCCGTTTTGATAAGTTTCTTTCTCTTAACTCGAAGTTTTGGAACTGTGTATCTAATATTTTTCGTAAAAAATATTACCTAGCACCTCTTAAGACGGTTTTTTTTCACTTCCAAAATTCATATATACTTTCCTGTTGTATCTTCTTTTTCCTGTTCATTAACATCCATACATTTCAATTAAGGCCTAGCTTTGATGTGATTTTTTTCCATGACTGGATCCTCCATCATAAAAAATATCAGCACGTCAAAAATAATTCATTTGATATATCTTCCATGAATGTATTTTGGCCATTGTGCTTTCTCAAAATTTCTTTTGGATATTTGAAAAACCACGGCGTAAAGTGCAAAACCTTGTGTTTTTCTAGTAAATAAATCTTCAGAACTTGTATGAACATCTACACCATTCTGTAATGCACTTTTCAATCGCTTAAGAACATAACTTTCACTGAAAAGCACTTAATTGAAAGGCAAAGAGGGTAGAATGGGAATCGGTCAATATTTTATTGCAACCTTTATGAATCATGATGGTATTTAATTCAATTATTTACAGTTCTTTCTTTATTAAAGAGATGTCCCACTTTTAATTCAAGAAAACCTAGTCACTTTAGGGACACAACAAATTTATGAACTAGATTACTGAAACTGTAGATGTATTTCAGACATGACAAGCATTCATTAAGAAACTCCTATGGCAAATACTTTACTGATGCAAAGATATACAATGCTTCAACACAGGATGGGAATAAGAGGATTCAGTTTTTCAAACATCTATGTGGCATTCCAGTTTATTGTACATTGAAGTAATCACTATTCCCAATTCCACAAAGCTTAATGGAATTTCTCCACATGTATGGTTATGCAAAACATCCCCGTAGTTTCACGTTTTCATTGATGTAAGACACCTATGTGGCTTCTCCACTTTTCCAGTTACATAAAACATGCACACGGCTTCTCCTTTTTTTCACTTAAGACACTAGTAACTGAAAATACAAAATCACGGAAGACATGAAAAAATAAAAAAGGCAGTAAAACAATATGAGCTTTATTGCCACTAAAATGATGTAAGAAGTACATGGAAATACTGTAGCAACGACGACTTGTCATGCACAAACTTTGAAGACATTTGTGATATGCAATGTCATGGGTTTGATGGACAAAATCACACACTCTTCAGCTCATCAGATATCCTCTGTAAAAAGAGAAAGACTTTTGTGGGTGACATACAATAGTTCACCTAACTTTATTTCAATAAGGCCAAAAATTAGTGAAGTAAATAAGATATTTGATTCTTCAAAAGCCTTATAAAGATATCTAAAGGCTGAAATATCTTCAGACAAATTTACAGTTTTAAAACAAATATAGAAATTGGAAATACAAGCTAAACTTACGGCAGTTTGATCTTCATGAATGCATAGCAGGCAATGGCTGCGATGATGATGCAAGCAAACCCTATAATAATAAGGAGAATACGGTTGAGTTTAGGCGTAGATGGGGCATGGGTCTGGTCAAGCACAATGAAACCAATGCCACCCAAGGCAAACATGAAGGAAGATGCCAGCCCCTCCATGATGTACTGGCCATTTACTCGATATGCCATGAAAGCGACCTGAAAGAAAAATAGAGTTACAAACTTTTGAAAACATGATATTTATACAGGATTTGAACAGTTTTCAGTAATTATAATATTCCATTTATTGCTGCATTTCTTACTATATTCCATTTATTGCTGCATTTCTTACTCCATTTACATGGCTGCACAGAATAACTCAAAATAATCTCATATCTAATCGTCAAATCTTATAAATGATGGTTTATGCAAAATATTCAAATATCCATAAATGCATATCTACTATTCAAATATCTGTCACAGCATATCTACTACTATTGACAGGACATCATTGTCTATGAAATGTCATGTCCTCTCTTTCGAGCTATATAATCTATTACTAGTACTATTTCTAATTGCCTATTTACATGGGACGCATTGCAACAATTCCCCACACCTAAATCTGCATGCATTTAGTAAGAATTAAAATATTCAAAAGATAGGGGCTCTCATTTTTATGCCATCACTTGCAGTTATCGCTTATAACATTCAGGAATACTAATTGTGCTGCAAAATTCAGATATATCAATAAGAAATAATAATAAGAAAAACAAAATTTTTCAGCAGATAGTCATTTTGAGTAATCCCTGAAAACTGTAGTGAGGGTTAAGGTCCTAAAAGTCACATAAAATCATCTAAATTCTTTTCTTATTGAAAAGCATTTTTGCTGCTGATAATGTGTGGTACTTACTGGACGCGAATGGCCATGCTCATCTGTGGTGGAGCCAACACTAGGAGGTTCAACAATAACATCATAAATTATACCTGGAGAATAGGAAAAATTTTCTTTTATTATACAGAATATATAAATTTGCACTAATCAACTACTGTACTAAGTGATATATTGCCTAACAAATGACTAAAAGAATAAATTTTGATCACTTAATAAGGTTCTCTGGCAGTGGCAGCTCATGTCGCTGCAAATTACAGGGAATCATGCATCATGACCAGAAAATTAATCTGATATTCATGTTCCTCAGCCTTACAATGTGTATAGGAAGACTACATTTTAATGCACTGCAGATTATTTGAAAATGAAATCCATGGGACAGCTTTCTCAAGTAATTAATTTTCAATAAATTCTTTCAATTCTCTGATCATGTGGTTTTCAACAGATATCAATCCTAACGCTGCCAATCTATCACTCGTCAGCATGAAAAGCTTTTATTTCTGATTGAGGTTTAAAAGCAAATTTCTCGTTCTACCCTTGCAGTGTGTACTGTTACTAGACCTTTTAAGCTTTACAGTTTTAGAGAACGTTTAATGTTATCATTCATAAATCTTATGTCCACAAGATATGTGTAGTATAAATCATCTCTGGTGTACAGTTCGTACTCTTCACAGTTCACCAAATTCAGTTCCTAGTTTGTCTGACTAGTGCCAAGGCTACTCAGAGAAGTTACAAGAATGAATATGATGAAAAACATCAAGAGAGGATTTAAATGATACATCTATATTAGAAATAGATGAAAAGAATAAGCTTGGGGTATGGGTAAAAACAAAGAACAGAAGGCATGAAATACACTAAGAAAGATGTCCAATAGGACTTCTAAAATAAAACAGACTGAAGGCATCAAATGCTCACTTGAAAGAAGAGGGAAGACACATGATGTTGCAAAAATCACAGTACAAGGACAAGTCAGTGCAAAGATAGGAATAAGTGGAGAAGATGGACTGGGTGCTCCACAAATGACAGACTTTTGTAAGTCTACCTGCTGTCTGGTGAGAAAGGTGCAGACATATTAAACATATGCCTACACTATGAAGAGGCTCCAGCTCAGCAGCTCCTATACACAAGCCCATACTCTCCTTTGGCTGACAACTACATCAACATGCAGATTGCGAGAATGCTGAAATATGTATCATTACACAAATAATGTATAATAGTTTTATTTCAATACGTCCAAATTCCATAACAGTGAAAGCATAAAGCCTGAGATCAACTGGTCACATAATTTTAATGTAATCTTAAGTAACTTCAATCGTAGAGACCTAGAGCTTAATACATCAGTAATTCACTGTTCTTGGGAGACGTGTGTGTGTTCATGACACCAAGCAAATTCCTGGTTGTCACTTCCCATTGATTCTGTGTGGAGACTGACCATTGTGATACCTCCTCTTTCTTGAATTGCAAAGCTGTGGTATTCTGTTGTGTCTTTTGTCTTTTTTGCTTCCTATGACCTTTCGACCTTTAAGGGAATGTCATCAGTTATAGCTTTGTAAGTGTTTACCCACAGAGCTATAACTAATAATGTTCTTTTTCTTGGACTTTAGTTTCCTTTGTCTGGGTTGGCCAGGAGTAAGGCATATATTTCTACACATGAAATGTCAGTTACTCTAAGAAAAAGGTGAAAATTTAATTTAGTTCTGTATCACATCAGCTCTGCACATGAAGTTGTTTTGTTCTGTAATTTCAGCACAGCATTGAAAATATCAACAATTTTGAAAAATTATTTTGTTCATAGACGGTGATGGTAGTAGGTTATGTATATCAAGGAAACTGTCATTATGTAATGTGCAAATAGATTTAACAACTGTAAAATAAAATATTGATATATTTACAGTTTACGATTCAAAGTAGTTACGAAGTTCCTGTTATATACAATCCATAGATATGTTTTACAGAAGTCCCAAGCTAAGAGCACTTACCCCCTGGGCTAGGTTAGGTAAGATTTATTAGACTAGAACATACAGTGTCACCCACCAAAATATCTTAAAATGATTAAAGTCACAGAATCTCATTCTCAACCTCACTTTGCCTCGAGGCTGGGAGAGTACGTAGGCAGGAGTCATGATGCCCGAGTGAATACATGCCATTGTCCTGGTTGGCACACACTGACCTGACTAGCTAGAGGGTGAGGATGGAAGTGTAGTTAGGGTGAGTTACGGCCTAAATTGTTCCCTCTGCACACTGGCACCTTTTCCTGACTGGCGACTGTCTACTGTGGCGCCATTAGCACTTAAGCCACTTTACCGATTAAGTTGTTTATATGAAATTTATTTGAAATGACGTATGGCTCACGATTCGACTCGCTTATATTTCTCCTGGTAATCAGAACCTTAATGACTATCGCCGTAATTACCGTACCCCAATACTCTTATTCTGTTCTTAGGACACAAGCCAAACATTGAGAAATAAAGAAAATTATTCAAATCCATTATTGCTCAATAAGGTCTACTTTACCGTAGTTAGCGTCCATAAGTTTAGGCACAGCGTAATTAATGGCAATATGTCATCCGTTCTGACTGATCGTTTTCTAACCTTTCATGACGGCTAAGTAGTCTAGCAAGCCGTAAGCACTTACCCCCAGTCACCAAGAAGTATGAAAGCAGGATAAAGGCGAACACAATCATGGGCGACGGCATAGCAACCCATGATGGCCTCTTCAATTTGAGCTTAGGCAGCTCTAAGACAAAGAACGGGAGGCTGTAGAGCGCGTCTAACATCCTTCCTTCTGAAAATCTTGAAGTTTCCGCGAGAAATTTTCAAGAGGTAAGAACCCGGTGGCGAGTGTCGGCCACCACCACCACAACAACAAACGCCGGCCGAAAAGTCTTGTTCCCCGGTTTGTGATTGGTCGCCTCGCCTGCGATTCCTGCCGATATATGTGATTGGTTAAGACTTGACCAATCACAACTCTCAACGCGTCTAGTGCGATAGAAGGGGATAAGAAGCTAAATATTAAAACAGCTGATAGCGAAATGATAAGTAACATTATCCTTCTCGTACAATGAATATCTGAGACATTAGCATGATTATTTCTGCTTATTAATATATTCAGCCATTGGTTATAGTTATTTGAATGTTTTTTATTCAAAATATATGTCAAAAATACTGATTCTTCATTAGGAATAACTTTGTGTGCAAATTTGAGTTGGTTCAGTAGATTTGATACAAAAGTCTTGTCATTACTATTATTACTTCCACTACAATCGACCCCACTTCAAAAAATAAGTTAAACTGATTTACTAAAACATTTTTTCCAGTGCTGATTAATTGAAATGGTTCTTAGGCCAATATGTATGTAGTTATGTGTGTAGGTATGTATATTTGCGTGTGTGGACGTATGTATATACATGTGTATGGGGGGGGGGTTGGGCCATTTCTTTCGTCTGTTTCCTTGCGCTACCTCGCAAACGCGGGAGACAGCGACAAAGTATAATAATAATAATAATAATAATAATTCTATTTATTAGACCCTCAAACATTAGGGGAGGTGATATTGTTTACATTGATCAATGCCGTCATATTGTGTCCCCAAAATCATGAAGACATTCTCTATGTTTATACTGAACGTTATATGCAAATTGATCATTCAAATTGGTCGGTGTCTTAGACGCCATTACTGGGCGCGCCCCTCCTCCATTATGATCGTCTGGATGGTGGGGGTCACGTGATCACGTTCAGCTGGTTTAGTTTGCCTGAGGAAGATGACGCAGGCCTCCTGCTGGTGGTGGCTCATGAGGAGGGCGTTCAACCGGTCCTTGTGTGGCTGGAGGGCCCAGCGCCCTACCCCATGCCACGACCACCACCACAAACTGGGTCCCTTCAAGATGGCGCTGGCCTCTTGGCCCAGGTGAGTCTGGCCGGACCTGGGGAAGGCACGAGGTGGCCCAGGTGAGTCTGGCCGGACCTGGGGAAGGCACGAGGTGGCCCAGGTGAGTCTGGCCGGACCTGGGGAAGGCACGAGGTGGCCCAGGTGAGTCTGGCCGGACCTGGGGAAGGCACGAGGTGGCCCAGGTGAGTCTGGCCGGACCTGGGGAAGGCACGAGGTGGCCCAGGTGAGTCTGGCCGGACCTGGGGAAGGCACGAGGTGGCCCAGGTGAGTCTGGCCGGACCTGGGGAAGGCACGAGGTGGCCCAGGTGAGGACGAGTGCGGCTCAGTATGGCGGCATCACACCCGCGTAATGATGGCCACAAAGTTTCAAGATGGCCGCCGCCCCCCGCGGACGTGACGACCCTGTGTGTGTGTGTGTGTGCAGTGAAGTGTAGAGTGTTCCCCCCCCCCCCCCCCCACTAGTGAAAGTTGTACTCACTCTCACTCGCCTAAACTTTATGAGACTGGGAGAGGTGAGGGGGAGGGGGGGGCCCCTCCTCACAACTCATACTTTCTATGGTTTAGATGTTATGAGTTAAGACTGCGACGAGGCAGGGTGCCTACTGGCCACGTACCTCACACGTCACCTCCTCATATATGAGACGTAAGGATGAGGAGTAACACCAAAGACCATACCCAAGATTGATGATGGTCTTGTGGTCTATACGGACCCTCCAGGACTGTTGGTTTTGTGGTCTATACGGACCCTCCAGGACTGTTGGTCTTGTGGTCTATACGGACCCTCCAGGACTGTTGGTCTTGTGGTCTATACGGACCCTCCAGGACTGTTGGTCTTGTGGTCTATACGGACCCTCCAGGACTGTTGGTCTTGTGGTCTATACGGACCCTGCAGGACTGGTGGTCTTGTGGTCTATACGGACCCTCCAGGACTGGTGGTCTTGTGGTCTACACGGACCCTCCAGGACTGTTGGTCTTGTGGTCTATACGGACCCTCCAGGACTGTTGGTCTTGTGGTCTATACGGACCCTGCAGGACTGGTGGTCTTGTGGTCTATACGGACCCTCCAGGACTGGTGGTCTTGTGGTCTATACGGACCCTGCAGGACTGGTGGTCTTGTGGTCTACACGGACCCTCCAGGACTGTTGGTCTTGTGGTCTATACGGACCCTCCAGGACTGTTGGTCTTGTGGTCTATACGGACCCTGCAGGACTGGTGGTCTTGTGGTCTATACGGACCCTCCAGGACTGGTGGTCTTGTGGTCTATACGGACCCTGCAGGACTGGTGGTCTTGTGGTCTACACGGACCCTCCAGGACTGGTGGTCTTGTGGTCTATACGGACCCTGCAGGACTGGTGGTCTTGTGGTCTATACGGACCCTCCAGGACTGGTGGTCTATGTCGTCCCCCCTCCCCCCCCCCCAACCTAGATGGGTTTGGGACACACGAAAAACACTAGAAATCTTGTGTGGGGCCCAGGCAGCCAGACGCCTTACCCAGGGTTCGTCGAAGCCGACCCGTAGTGTATATACACTTGTCATATATATATATATATATATATATATATATATATATATATATATATATATATATATATATATATATAAAGGGTACATAGTTCTCCCTATATAGGGTATATAGTTGTGAGTGGGCAGTTAGGAGGACGTGTATCCATTGATCATAGTGGCCAACTCGTCATATAATTACCAGGTCTCTCCTTCCCACCTGCACGTCACTCACCCTTGGCTTGGTGACGTGGCCCCGCCCACACCCCACTTGGCCACCCCAGAGCAACGCAAGTCGTCACCAGCGCACCCAGTGGTCGTCCAGGGTCACACACGTCGTCACCAGCTCACCCAGTGGTCGTCCAGGGTCACACACGTCGTCACCAGCTCACCCAGTGGTCGTCCAGGGTCACACACGTCGTCACCAGCTCACCCAGTGGTCGTCCAGGGTCACACACGTCGTCACCAGCTCACCCAGTGGTCGTCCAGGGTCACACACGTCGTCATCAGCTCACCCAGTGGTCGTCCAGGGTCACACGGGTCGTCACCAGCTCACCCAGTGGTCGTCCAGAATCACACGTCGTCACCAACCACTCAATGGTCGTCCAGAGTAAGACACGTCGTCACCAGCCAGTGGTGGTCCTACACACGTCGTCACCAGCCAGTGGTCGTCCAGAGTAAGACACGTCGTCACCAGCCAGTGGTGGTCCTACACACGTCGTCACCAGCCAGTGGTCGTTCAGAGTAACACACGTCGTCACCAGCCAGTGGTCGTCCAGAGTAACACACGTCGTCACCAGCCAGTGGTCGTCCAGAGTAACACACGTCGTCACCAGCCAGTGGTCGTCCAGAGTAACACACGTCGTCATCAGCCAGTGGTGGTCCTACACACGTCACCAGCCAGTGGTCGTCCAGAGTAACACACGTCGTCATCAGCCAGTGGTGGTCTAGTCACACGTCGTCACCAGCCAGTGGTCGTCCAGAGTAACACACGTCGTCACCAGCCAGTGGTGGTCCTACACACGTCGTCACCAGCCAGTGGTCGTCCAGAGTAACACACGTCGTCATCAGCCAGTGGTGGTCTAGTCACACGTCGTCACCAGCGGTTGTCTGGCGTTACACGTCCCACGTCGTCCAAGTAATGGCAGACCGCTGGGGATGGAGAGTTGGGGCCCCAAAAGTAACGAACGTTGCAATCACCACAAGGAAACCACCGTTCCCAGCAACCTGTCGCAGGAGCGTATAATATATAATGGTGCAATAGACAGGATCATACAGCGTTTCAAGATGTAATAGATAATTATACCTTGCCCCACCTGCTATGAGAGAGCCGCCAGCAAAGGGCCGTGACGTACGTTCGCTGGAGATAATTTGAAGACGTCGGTATCCATGGACGAACGATGTCTCTGGCGATGACACTGTGTAGCCAATAACTGGTTTGGGAATCATCCAGTCTATATTGAAATAATAATAATAATAATTCCATGTGTGGCGAGGTGGCGATGGGAATGAATAAAGGCAGACAGTGTGAATTGTGTGCATGGGTATATATGTATGTGTCTGTGTGTGTATATATATGTGTACATTGAGATGTATAGGTATGTATATTTGCGTGTGTGGACGTGTATGTATATACATGTGTATGGGGGTGGGTTGGGCCATATATATTCTACTAAATCTCTACTTCCCGGGTCAGTGAGGTAGCGCCAGGAAACAGACGAAGAATGGACCATCCACTCATATATACACAGACGCACACACACACATCGAGGTTCACTTTGATCTACCTGAATAAGGTTCACTTTCATAATTTACCTTACTAACGTTCACTTCATGAGTTACCTTAATGGGGCTCACTCATGCTTTACCTTAATGAGGTCCACTTTCATAATTTACCTTGATAAGGTTCACCCTTAATTTTCCTTAATGAGGTTCATTTTCATGAGTTACCGTAATGAGGTTTACTTTATTTGGTTTACCTTCATGAGACAGCTTCATCATTATCATTATTATTACTATTAATTATAATTATCATTATTGTTAATTATTATTATTATTATTATCATCTATCATTATTAATATTTTTATTTACAGAAGACTCTAGTAAGGGAAAAAGTACCCCCACCCCACCATCTTGGGGGGGGGGAGGGTTGGGTATAGTGGTGGGCGGGCGGGAGGCTGAGCGCGTCAGTTGGTGGCTGGCCGCCGGAGAGGGAAGGTGAGATGCTCTGGTCTGACTACCCCGCTGGGGTTCCATATCCAGTATGGTGTAGTGTTCAGTATCCCATGGCCTTGGTCGTACTAGTGATCGTCTAGTGTCCTAGAAGAAAAAACATATATCCTCTGGTGCATCATCCTTGATGAGTGGCCTAATGGGATTTGTGATGTAGTGTAATACACTGACTTTCCCCCCAGCTGACCAGAGACAGTCTCGTAGACAAGTGACGTGAGATACTCACCTGTTAGGGGTGACGTGAGACATTCTCCTGTTAAGGTGACGTGAGACATTCTCCTGCAAAGGTGACGTGAGACAGTCTCTTCCAAAGGTGACGTGAGACAGTCTCCTGCAAAGGTGACGTGAGACAGTCTCTTCCAAAGGTGACGTGAGACATTCTCCTGTTAAGGTGACGTGAGACATTCTCCTGCAAAGGTGACGTGAGACATTCTCCTGCAAAGGTGACGTGAGACATTCTCCAGCAAAGGTGACGTGAGACAGTCTCTTCCAAAGGTGACGTGAGACAGTCTCCTGCAAAGGTAACGTGAGACAGTCTCTTCCAAAGGTTACGTGAGACAGTCTCCTGCAAAGGTGACGTGAGACAGTCTCTTGCAAAGGTGACATGAGACAGTCTCCTGCAAAGGTGACGTGAGACAGTCTCCTGCAAAGGTGACGTGAGACATTCTCCTGCAAAGGTGACGTGAGACAGTCTCTTCCAAAGGTGACGTGAGACAGTGCCGTGAGACAGTCTCCTGCAAAGGTGACGTGAGACAGTCTCCTGCAAAGGTGACGTGAGACAGTCTCCTGCAAAGGTGACGTGAGACAGTCTCCTGCAAAGGTGACGTGAGACAGTCTCCTGCAAAGGTGACGTGAGACAGTCTCCTGCAAAGGTGACGTGAGACAGTCTCCTGCAAAGGTGACGTGAGACAGTCTCCTGCAAAGGTGACATGAGACAGTTATAAGACACTCCACAAAGTAGTTTTACGTGAGACAAACTCCTACACATATGACATGAGAGACATGCAAAGGTGTCGTGAGACAGTCTCCCACAATATGTACTTTTATATCGTAAAAATAAATTCAAAACGTCGGCCTACATGTAATGTGTAGTCTTGGCCATCATCACTGGGTGACGCTCTCTGGCAGCCCAGAACAATTAAAGTTTTCTGAATCCAAATCGTTCAGTATAAATGATAAGCCTGCATTAAAATGATCGTCTCATAATACATTTTGATCATTAATCATATTGACATCATACATTCTGGGCTTCCTAGTCATGTTTCTGACCACTTTCACAACGAGTTTGAGGTGAGCCGCGGGGATGGGTGTTGGCAGCTGGCGCTCACCTTCCTGGGAGAAAGTGTAAATAAGAGCCAACATGGCGGGCGGGGCGGGCGGGTCACCTTACCCTGGCCGCGCGCGCCTCCACTCACTCCCCGGAGCCGCCATTATCACCTGGAAATAAGAAAGTGGAGCCGCATTATCGATGGTCAATACGATAGGAGCAATGATCGATAGTAGAATTTTGCTATTAAAATGTATCATTTTCTTCCTGGTATTTATGCATATTTAGCTTGTGGTGAGGGTGGTTAAAGTGGTGTTACTGTGGGGGGGGGGGGGGTTAAGGAGACTCGTTAAATATTACTAGCAAAAACAATGCTTTACTGATATAGAACAGCCATAAGGTATTAAGGTACTCGCCAGGGGTCACGTTGCGACACTACCCTGACGTAGGAGACGTCCCAAGGGCCAGCTTTAGAGAGGGTCAGGTCACGTGACGCCATCGTTTGAACAGCCAACTGCCAGTTATGGTGTATGGACGTCCCGGGGCTGGCCCACCAGACTCTTGTCTCTGGTATATATTCCCATGAGTCCATGGGGAAATGAATCACGATAAGCTCCCAAGTGCACTTTCGTGTAATAATCACATCACCAGGGGAGACACAAGATGTGATTATTACACGTAAGTACACTTGGCAACTTATCGTGTTTCATTTTCCCCGTGGACTCATAGGAATATATATATATATATATATATATATATATATATATATATATATATATATATATATATATAGATAGATAGATAGATAGATAGATTTCAGTTAATGATAGCTTAGATGATTGATTTTCAGAGTTGGGTAGAGTCGTTCGAACCGTGTGCCACGTTGCCATGTTGCTTGCGGCAGTGTTGCTCGTTATGCTGGGGCTCGGACCGCCGGCGACCACTAGTGGTGCGGCCTCGCCAGCCAGCAGGAGACTTCAGACCTTCAACGCGCACACTGACGGCCATTTCATCCACCACGAGGAACCTGGTGCGTTGTTTACCCTCGAGACGCACCATGAGGGTTTCCCTGGTGGTGGTGGTCTGCAGGATAAGCCGTTCTTCAGCAGTCTTCCAAGCCCTTCCGCGGACCACAGACCCCATTCTCCGGCCCAGCCAGACTATCCGGTACTCCACCTCGACCCGGACCACATCCTGTAGGACCACAGAACGTCAAACGAAGACCACAGTTTCAGGCCAACCCTCCTCCTCCGGCCAAGCAGCAAGACTCACCCAGCGAGGAGAAGCAGGTGGTCGCTCATGAAGGTTAGTAACTTCTGATTATTCCATTAATATGAATAGATACGAATGATTGTAGACGATACGAGTTGACGTTTAAATTTGGTACAGAAAACGACAACGCATGTGTTCGACCTTTTCATGTATTTTCGTATAACACAGCAAAATACCTGACCCTAAAGTGGGGCAGGTAGAGTTGGCTGGCGAGGAAGGGGGTATCATGATGGCGTTGACGCTCCTTCATATTCTTCGTTGGGTCCTCGCCAAGCAAGGCGGACCTCTGTCCTTACTGTTATTGTTTGAGATTAAACCTGCCTATAACTCAGGAGGTGCGAGCCCTATGTTGTAGAGCGCCCCGCTGGTGCTGAGGGCTGACCACAGCTTGGGGTGCGAGCCCTATGCTCTTGTGCGGCTCGCCGATGCTGAGGGCTGACCACAACTTTTCGCTGTAAAGTGGGAGCCGCGTTTTCCAATGTTCTTGTTCCTAAAGTCATCAGACTTGGTTGGACATTTGTCCTAATGACAACCAGTTCTCTTTGTGAAAGGTGAGCAGTTTCCCGTTGTCAACGTTCCTCTTCAGGTTCGCCAGGCACGGCCTTGTCCTCAGTAATCTCGTTCTCGTTTCTAAGTGGGAACAGTTTCCAATGTTCTTGACGTTTCTTTCGGTTCGCCAGGCACGGCCTTTCGTCCTTATTAATCTCGTCCTCTATTCCTAGCACGCCTTACACCCTCCTGCATGTTCAGGCCCCACTCAAAATTTTTTTCACTCCATGCTTCCACCTCCAGTTTGGTCTCCCACTTCTCGTTCACTCCACCTCTGACTCATATATTCTTTGTCAATCTTTCCTCGCACATTCTCACGATGTGACCAAACCATTTCAACACACCCTCTCCTGTTCTTTCAACCACATTTTATTACCACATCTCTTACCCTATTATTACTCGACCAAACCACCCCTCACCACATAGTCTTCAAACATCCCATTTCCATCACATCCACACTCCTTCGCACAACTCTATCTATAGCCCACGCCTCGCAACCACATAACATTGTTGGAACCACTATTCCTTCACACATGCCCATTTTTGCTTCGAGAACCTTCGCCCCCACCCTGTGACTCGCTTCCATTTCCATGTTTCTATCAGCTGCTAAGTCCACTCCCAGATATCTAAAACACTTCGATTCCTCCAGTTTTTCCTGGGGATAGGGGAGAAAGAATACTTCCTATGTATTTCCTGCGTGTTGTTAAAGGCGACTAAAAGGGGAGGGAGCTGGGGGCTGGAAATCCTCCCCTCTGGTTTTTACTTCTCAAAAGAAGTAACAGAGAAGGGGGCCAAGTTAGATTATAATGGAGGGAAAATAAAAGGCCTAGAAATTACTTGATTTGCACCAGCCATTATGTTATGGTGTACAGGTGTGGGCCTGAATGATAATGGGCCAGTATGGTGTCTTGTGAAGTGCCAGTCTGGTATTTGCTTAAGTATGAGTTTAAAGTTTCTCTGTTTTGATGTCAGACAACACGAATGTCTCGGTTACATTGATATACATGATTATGGGTTTATTTTCTTGTAGGTGAGAGGCAGTATAATGGTTATTGGTGTGATGTAGCAAATTTCAGGGAGTGGTAGGGGTTTTAAAAGGTGCAAGTTGGTGGCTTTATCAAATCTTGTGTCTTTTGTTGAATTTTTTGTCATATATAGACTACATAGAATGTCCCAGTTAAAGGTTAGTTCGTACACCATAGCAGTTATCTTTGGATATTTGGTAGTTTTGCTTGACAATGCTTTGCTTATCAATTTTACCCAACAATTCTTTGGATATTGAGTAATATTGGCCTATGGTCCTTTGTTTATTAAGTAATTTTGTTCCATAAAGCTTTAGATAATGAGTACTTTTGTCCTGTATTGCTTTGGATATTGAGTAAATTTACTTCTGTTTTCTCAGTATTGAGTAATTTGTCCTACATTGCATTGGGTTTTGATTAATATAATTCTAAAGTGCTTTCGATATCAAATGATTTTGTCCTACATTTCTTTGGATATTGAGTAATTTTTGTCCACTGTTCTGGATATTGAATCCTCTTTGCTCTACTGTATCGTATATATCGTATTGAGTAATCTTGACATTTTACAATTTCTTCTCCACATAGATTTTTAGTTATGGTTTATGTCCCTATTTACTGAAACTGACCAACCCTAACCTGTAAGATGAGTGTCCCTAGCCCAGGGCTCCCAGAAAATAGATGTATCAGTTGTGTAATACAAAAATTTCATAACTTTTTTGTGCCATAAACTGTGAAAGTGGCTAATTTTGTCCTACAGTGTTCTGGATTTTGAATAATTTTGTTCTACAATGCAAGTGTAGTTTTCAGAGTATATGGTGAATCTGTTTCAGCCTGCATCGCTGTAGCTATGAATATTGTTTGCTTTAGATCTGCACTGGTGATATAATAAGATGATGAAAGAACAGGTGTGAAACATGAATGAAAGCATTGTTATATTTCAATAACATCAATAACTGTGATAATAAAGTGTATAATGGAAACTTTTGGGTAAGTGTGAAAGGCGGTAACACACTTGCATGAAATTGGTCGAACCTCTGCAGACTTTACCTAACTTCAGTAGTGCTCCAGGTTTCTCTTAATCAGAATACAGTAATTTTTTTTAATAGATTTTGCATTGCTTTTAATTTCTTGTATTGGCTGATTATGGTCGGCAGTGCTGTATGCAGTGTTTATAGAATACAACAAATGTTAATCATAAATAAGACCATTATATTTTATTGAACTATTTAGATAAGGCAGTAATAGTTATATATATAAGTACAAGTTTTTGGTTTGATGTGAAAGTAGAACCCCTTTAAATTGCATCTGTATTAATATTTGAAGACCTGGCTTAAGCTAAGGATATGTGTGTGTGTGTGTGTGTGTGCACACAGTAGTAAAGACATGGTATGTTCACATGTACAGGGTTAAGAAACGGGGCAACACGAGTGTAAGACTCCCTGGAAAACGGAAATATTAATCATACATCTCTTGTCCTGAATCCAGTTCCATTGCTAAGAGACGAAAATGTATTGCAGCACATGAACAGGGTTAACAGTATGTCAGCACTAAATGGAATGAAAGAAAGTCAATCGGCAGGTCCATATAAGCTTTATCTGAGGGGACAAATGGGACAGTTAACCTGTTGACTGCTCTTTCAACACTTCATGTCCTTCAGGGAAAACTTCCAAGGGAATGGAAGCTTGCTAAAGTAGCAACCATATTCAGAAAAGGTATTAATTGCTCCCTGAAAATTAACATTCAAATGGCTTAATATCTGTAGTTGTTAAACTTGTGGAAACCATCATTCAGGATTTGTAAACCATTTTGAGTTCCAGCTTTGAATGAAAGACTCTGAGCATAGTTTTCGACAAAATTCCACATAAATCTGCTTGATTTAATGGTGTAACATGCGTGAAAAGAGTTAAAACGTATATCAATTTAGATTTTTGAAGAGCATTCAATAAAATTCTACGAAGGTTTACTAAAAAAAAAATGTAATTCACATTTTATAGATGGGGTTGTACTGCAGTGGTTAGGAAATTGATTGTTTAACCATAGAGTTGATTAATGGTCAAGCCTCAGAATGGTTAGATTACAATTAGTGTGCCACAAGGATCAGTCCGAGGACTGGTTCTTTTTGTCTAATATTTGACGGAGATTTCTAAGTTGGGGAATTTATCTACAGAAATTGAATGTCTTTGCTCCAGACAGACTTGGAAAAACTGGGACAAGGTCCACGGGTGGCAAATGTTGGTATTAAGATTGAAAAGGCAAGGTACAGTGTGAAATTTTTTGAACTGAAAGAGGTACATTAGGAGAAAGACTTGAATATGGTAATCTCGTGACCTAAAGCAAAGTAGACTGCATAGAATGTTACCTTTTACTTTAGATTAACCCTGTGTATCCCTAGATATACTACTCTTCTTATTCCATATTCTTTAGTGATATGATACTCTAATGCGATTGGGGCCTGAACATACAGGAGGGTGAAAGGCTTGCAAGGAATAGTGAATTGGAACTATGTGGTATTCTGGGGTGGAAGTACTGTCAAGGAATTGAATTAGGACATGTGATGCGTCTGGGGTAAACCATGGAAAGTTCTGTGGGGCCTGGATGTGGAAAGGGAGCTGTGGTTTCGGTGCATTATTACATGACAGCTAGAGACTGAGTGTGAATGAATGGGTCCTTTGTTGTCTTTTCCTAGCGCTACCTCGCACACATGAGGGGGAAGGGTGTTGTTATTCCATATGTGGTGAGGTGGCGATGGGAATGAATAAAGGCAGACAGTATGAATTATGTATATGTCTGTGTTTATATATATGTATACATTGAGATGTATAGGTATGTATATTTGCGTGTGTGGACGTGTATGTATACGCGTGTATGTGGGTGGGTGGGAAGGGCCATTCTTTTGTCCGTTTCCTTGCACTACCTTGTTAATGCAGGAGATAGCGACTAAGTATAATAAATAAAATAGTATATCAAGGAAAATTTTGGCATTAGTCAGTGTAAAAGTGCAAAATTAAGTGAAAGGAGGCTTTCCATTCTTGCTTGCAGTGATAGAATTTTCTCCTTTATGCCCTATCTCTATATTTAGGCTGTTATGCACTCATTAGGCATAAAGTCTATGCTGGTGTTTTCCCTTGTCATTGTTCTTCAGTGCGATGGTTGAAAGTTTGATACCAAAATTCCATTTTGTAAATTGTTTCCTTTTACTTTCGTCTTGTCATGTATTGCTTTCTGAGCAAATATATGATTGTTTTTGTCCAGAGTTGGACATATATTTTTGCAGCACAGGTACCAGTTTTCAAAGGTTCCTGACACTCGCCATAAAAGTTTCCAGCCTTTTACCATTGATCAAGTCAAACATGGAGTAAAAGTGAAGGGTATGTTACCAGTGTAGATGCACTTTGAATCTAGTTTTGAATATTGCATGAATTTATTCAATAGTAATGTAGTGTTTGGTGAATATGATGAGCATTGTAGAGTGTGGTTTGGAGCAGTACTGTATTGCTGATAGTACTGTATTAGTGAGGGTCACGTATATTAGGGATGATTTGGATATATGTACCTGTACTTTATAGACTGCTGGATTCCACTTAGAGAATTGTCAAAACTCCCCTGCTCTTGTTATTGGTTTGTAAGCTTCAGCAAATGTAAGTCAACAGTAAGGATGATGGTGGATGTTCAGGTATTTTGATGGGGGTTGGAATTTGTCTGGTTTCTAGTGCCTGGTCAGATTTCTTATACTGTAGTAGCATTAACTAGTAGGTCATTTCCTCTTTCTCCTAAACAAGGAAAAAGAAGAGTATAGCATTGCCTTAAGCACAACTTATTGTGCACCTTGTTCAAAATCACTAAATAGTATATATTATACGTCTCATTTGATTATATTCACACAACACAAAAAATCTTTACACCTTAGTGACATGATGTGACTTAAGGATGAAAAATCTGAAAGAATACCAATCTCTCAAAAGTTAAAGTGATCATTGAGATCTGTTTTTCATCAGTGAAAAGATTGTCTTAGTGCTGTGTGTACAATTTTGCTTTTTGTAATGCATAGCATATGTCATCTTGACCACATTGAGATGCCTTTCTGCATATATACATAGGGGTCGCCATAATTCATGGTTGAGGTACCAGTAGCCTCTGTGAATTATCAGGTTGTAAGTTCTGGTTTAATTGATTGAAGTGGAAGTAATAAATTCAGTTATGGAGGCAAAAGAATATGCATTTAATGTTCCAATACAGCTTTTATTAAACACTTGGCATCATATATCAACAAATGAATGTAAGTTCAACTTGTATGACATGACTGGCACATAATCAATCTTGACACAGAATCGCTGGTAGTTTAATCCCCCAACTGTCTGCTCGGTGGACAACCATACAAATCAGCAGAGAATTTATGAAACATTCTGAGTGATATCCAGATCCTTACCTGCACATCATTATCAAAGAGGTTTTTCATTACTAAATTTCCTTGAATTTGCTAATGCTCAAGATGCCATGGGAGTCCTCTTTAGGCTGTATTGGAAACCTACCAGCAAAGTGCACTGACCTAGAGATTCATACAGTATAGTGATTCATACAGTATAGTATATACTGATTGGCTACAGATTAAGAAAATTTGATTGTGAAATTTCTAAAAAGATACCCATTAACTTGTAATGCAAATTTAACTTCCATTAGTTACTGCAACTCTGTGTTTAAAGAATAACGTGATAAAATTGGGCAAATTAGTGACATTTTCAGGAAAGAGTGAACAAGAAAAATGTTGCATTAGACTGATGGCGGATTTTACATCACTTGTTAATCACTGGCTGCTGTCATGATGAACCCAATGAAAATAGGTTAATCTTTAACATAGAAAGTTTTTGTATGGTTTTAAGAGTTGTAGAAAAGTATAATCCCTTCCTGAAATGCAAAGATGAATGGTGTGAGGAATGACTTTTATGCAAATGATATGTTGTAAAGGCACTTATCCTGAGTGTTTTAGGTACCTGGAAGTGGATGTGGGAGTGGCTAAAACAATGAGAACTGAGGTGAATCATAGGGTAAGATAAGGGCATTGATGAGTGTGTGGAAGGAGAGGCCATTGTCCATTAGAGCAGAGATTGATATATTTGATGGTATATTTATTCTGACAGTGTTGTATGGTTGCAAGTCTTTGGCCCTAAATGCAAAAGAACAGAGGAGAGTGGATGCATTGGAAATGAAATGCATGAGAATAATATATGGTGTAAGTCATAGGCCCCGAATGCCAAAGAACAGAGGATGGATGTGTTGGAAATGAAATGCCTGAGTGAGAAGGGTTGATTGTTTGTAGTAAGTTTTCTGAATAAGAGCACCAGGAGACAGATGAAGAATGGCCTATCCACTCATATATACATATATATACATAAATGCGCACATGTACATGCATATACCTAACGTATGCATATGCAGACATGTACATATTCATACTTGCTTGCCTTCGTCCATTCTTGGCACTACCCTGCCCCACAGGAAACAGCATTGCTATATTTCATACTTGATTGCCATTTCTTAGTGCCAGGAAATAGACAAAGCAAGACATATCTACTCGCCTTAACATATATGCACACATGTACATATTTATTCATACATATACATGTATATACTCGTGCTTGCCTTCATCCATTCCTTGCACCACCAAGCACCACAGGAAACGGCATCGCCACCCCTTGCATCGTATATATGTTTATCTAATTATTTTTATTTTGTCGCTGTCTCGCGTTAGCGAGGTAGCGCAAGGAAGTAGATGAAAGAATGGCCCAACCCAACCACGTACACATGTATATACATACACTTCCACACACGCACATATACATACCTATACATCTCAACTTATATATACAGACATATACATATATACACATGTACATAATTCATACTGTCTGCCCTTATTCATTCTAATTATGTAAGTTTTGGAAAGAGGGGCAAGTATGAAGTCTGTTGGGGATGAGAGAGCTTGGGAAGTGAGTCAGTTGTTGTTCGCTGATGATACAGCGCTGGTGGCTGATTCATGTGAGAAACTGCAGAAGCTGGTGACTGAGTTTGGTAAAGTGTGTGGAAGAAGAAAGTGAAGAGTAAATGTGAATAAGAGCAAGGTTATTAGGTACAGTAGGGTTGAGGGTCAAGTCAATTGGGAGGTGAGTTTGAATGGAGAAAAACTGGAGGAAGTGAAGTGTTTTAGATATCTGGGAGTGGATCTGGCAGCGGATGGAACCATGGAAGCGGAAGTGGATCATAGGGTGGGGGAGGGGGCGAAAATTCTGGGGGCCTTGAAGAATGTGTGGAAGTCGAGAACATTATCTCGGAAAGCAAAAATGGGTGTGTTTGAAGGAATAGTGGTTCCAACAATGTTGTATGGTTGCGAGGCGTGGGCTATGGATAGAGTTGTGCGCAGGAGGATGGATGTGCTGGAAATGAGATGTTTGAGGACAATGTGTGGTGTGAGGTGGTTTGATCGAGTGAGTAACGTAAGGGTAAGAGAGATGTGTGGAAATAAAAAGAGCGTGGTTGAGAGAGCAGAAGAGGGTGTTTTGAAGTGGTTTGGGCACATGGAGAGAATGAGTGAGGAAAGATTGACCAAGAGGATATATGTGTCGGAGGTGGAGGGAACGAGGAGAAGAGGGAGACCAAATTGGAGGTGGAAAGATGGAGTGAAAAAGATTTTGTGTGATCGGGGCCTGAACATGCAGGAGGGTGAAAGGAGGGCAAGGAATAGAGTGAATTGGAGCGATGTGGTATACCGGGGTTGACGTGCTGTCAGTGGATTGAATCAAGGCATGTGAAGCGTCTGGGGTAAACCATGGAAAGCTGTGTAGGTATGTATATTTGCGTGTGTGGACGTATGTATATACATGTGTATGGGGGGGGTTGGGCCATTTCTTTTGTCTGTTTCCTTGCGCTACCTCGCAAACGCGGGAGACAGCGACAAAGTATAAAAAAAAAAAAAATAAAAAAAAAAAAAAAATTTATCATGGTTTGATTTGACATGCTGAGCTTGTATCACTTGGCTTGTCTTGTAAATACATGTCTTTAATCCAGAATAGCATGATAGAAAGTTGAAGATTATTTACATACAGGTTCCAGTAATAAACTGGAATCTTAAAAAATTCATAGCTGAAAATTTTGTTAGCAGGCATCCTTGTCCCCTTTCTTTGACTGTTTTCTAACATTTGTCATTGAATCTTGCTAGTTTTCATGCCTTTGTTACTGAAAAAGACTTTCTCCATTCTTACACCTTTAAGTCCTCCCAAACTGCTAATTCTGATAGTTTACATATTGATCTATTCATGTACTTGTGTGTAAACATTTTTATTTGTTAGGTCCAGGTGGGTGTCACACAAAAGAAGGCTTTTATTTTGCTGGCCAGAAATGGTATGTCAAAGGCTGCCGCCGACGCACTTGCATCCACTTTCGTGGCTCCTTCATCACAGAGACCGATTCGTAAGTGTGATTCCAAGATGTCATACAGTCCTTTAGTATAGTGAGGATTATGACCTTACCAGTCTGTTGTGGCACATACGGACTGGTGAAATCTGTGACCATTTAGATTGTTGTCATCGGTGTGTAACATGTTCTTTAAGGAAAGGCATGTTTGCATTGCATGCATGTGCTCGAAGATACTGACCCTTTATATTTCACTCTTGTAGGAAATCCGTGACATCAGCCTATGAGTTACCCGAGTCTGGTGACTGCCAGTAAGGATAGCTTTTGATATGGAGATGTGTAACCTAGCTGTACTTAAGCAGGCTTGTGATTCTGACAAGAAAGTGGAGTTCCAAACAGTGTTTGTCAGGGGTGACAGACTGAAAGAGAAGATAGGGCTAAAAATACACACAAAAAAGCAAAAAATGAATAGAATAGGATGAGGCCAGAAGGAAGAACATCTCTCCCACTTCCAGCAAAGGGAGGCCAGGATTGATTAGTGCAAATGGATTGGAGCTAGATGAAATTAGGAATCAACCTGGACATTGTTGGTAAACTACAGTAAAGAGGACACTTGTGAAGGAGCACAAGAGTGCAATGAGGGACTAAGTACAGGAGGAGGAGATTGGCTGCATTAACCCAGTGACTGTGGCTACTGTTGAGTTTTAGCATGTCCTCAGTGGCAGTTTTCAGTAAATGGGGATTTTAGTGAAACCCACTCTAATTGCAGGCTGAGGAAGGTGGTCTGTTAGAAGCCGGAGTCCTTTACATCCTGAACTTTTCCCAGGTGCATTAGAAATTGTTTTAATCTGTGTTGTAAATATGTTACTTTGGGCTCATGATGGCTGTTTGTTTTGGGTAACCCTGCTGAGGCAGGAGGTGTTTAGGGAGTAGCAAAGACTACTTTAATTTGCTTGGCTTTTGATGCTCTACCATTTTCCACACATTCATCACTCCCAGAACTTTTGCCCCCTCCCACACCCTGTGGCTCACTTCCACTCCATGGTTCCATTCACTGATGAGTCCACTCCCTTGATATCTAAAATGCTTCATTTCCTCCAATCTATCTGCATCCAGGCCTGACAGACCTTTCCATGGTTTACCCTGGGTGTTTGACATGCCTTGGATTAGTCCATTGATGGCATGTCAGCCCCGGTATTTCACATCATTTCAAATCTTTTCCATGCATACCTTTCATGTTCCTGTATGTTTAGACCCCAATTGGTTAAAATCATTTTCTCTCCATCCTTCCCCTTCTGATTTGATTTCCTGTCTCCCTGTTCCCTCCACCTCTGACACATATATCCTCTTTGTCAACCTTTCCTAACTCATTTTCCCCATATGTCCAAACCATTTTAACACACCCTTTTCTGCTCTCTCAACCACACACTTTTTATCATGCATCTCTTACCCTTTCCTTACTTGATCAGACCACCTCAAACCACATATTGTTCTCAGACATTCATTTCCAACACATTCACCCTCTGTACAACCTTGTTTATAGCCCATGCTTTGCAACCATATAATGTTGGAACACCTATTTTTGCTCTCCGAGATAACATTTTCTCCTTCCACACGTTCATTGCTCCCAGAACCTTTGCCTTCTCATCCTCCTCCCTGTGACTTGATTCCTTTTCCATGGTCGAATTCATCGATTAGTTCAGTCCCAGATATCTAAAACTTAATTTCCTCCAGTTTTTCCTCCATTCAAACTTACATCTCAACTAGTTTGTCCTTCAACCCTGCTGAACCTAATAATTTTGCTCTTATTCACATTTACTCTCAACTTTCTCCTTTCACACACTTTCCCAGACTTGGTCACCAACTTCTGCAGTTTCTCATTCGAATTGGCAACCTGTTTTATCATTGGCGAATAACAACTGACTCGCTTGCCAGGCCTTCTCATCCCAAACAGACTGCATACTTTCTCCTCTCGCCAAAACAGTTGCATTTACCTCCCTAACTTCCCCATCCATAAACAAATTAAACAACTGTGGGGACATCACACACCCATGCTGCAACCAGCCTTCCTTGGGAACCAGTCACTCTCCTCTCTTCCTACTCATACACATGCCTTACATCCTTGGTAAAAACCTTTCAATGCTTCTAGCAGCTTACCTCCCATACCATATGCTCTTAAGACCTTACACAAAGCATCTCTATCAACTCTATCATATGCTTTCTCCAAATCCATGAATAATACGTACAAATCCACCCGTTTTTGCAAGTATTTCTCGCGCAAAACATTCTTCAAAGAAAACTCGTGATCCAGACATCCTCTACCACTTCTGAAACCACACTGCTCCTCCCCAATCTGATGCTCAGTACATGCCTTCACCCTCTGTCAATACCCTCCCATACAGTTTTCCAGTAATACTCGACAAACATATCTCTGTAGTTTGGACACTCTCCTTTTTGCACTATGCATGCATTCCGCCAAGCCTCGGGCATTTCGCCATGATCCATACATATATTGAATATCCTTATCAACCAATCGACAACACATTTGCCCTCTTTCGTAATAAATTCAACTGCAATAGCATCCCAAATTTCATATTCTGCAAAGTTTTCGCTGCCTCTTGTCTCTAAACCAAACCACTCTCCCTGACCCTCTCACTTCACACACCACCCTAACCAAAACACCCTACATCTGCCACTTTGTCATCAAACACGTTCAGCAAACCTTCAAAATACTCACTGTCTCCTTCTCACTTCATCATTACATGTTATCACTTCCCTCCTTGTCCCTTTCACTGATGTTCCCATTTGTTCTCTTGTCTTATGCACATTATTTACCTCCTTCCAGAGCATCTTTTTTTCACATTGTGGACTCTGATTGGCCAAGAATGGGCCCCAAATTAGCAAGCTGCCATTGTCTAGTTGGGAGGACAGTGATGGATGGGGAAGGCCCCAGCAGAAAGACTGAAAATATTGTATGCTTGTGGGACCCAGCCTTTGAGAGAGAAAATTTCACTGTCAAAACTCATTTTTCTTTCCTAAATGCTTTTACTGCCATCATTGAGGTAGCATCAATAACAGTCTCATTATTTACAAAGCCACTCTCAAGCAGTCATGTATATTGTATTGACAGTATGTATGCACATATTGTGCAGAAGGCACATATTATGTGCCCCTAGATTCATCTCCCCTGACAAGTATTTTTAATAGTATATCTAGTCAGGCTACTTTGAATGTGGAGATAGCCATTGAATATGTTTCTATTGGTATATAATGAAGTTTTGACCTTCAGGAATGACAAGAAGCTGTTGATTGTCATATGTTTGCATAATCGCTTTTGAGCCTCTGCATGTTCTTGAAAGTACGATTTATGTGTTTAACAAATAATTTTCATTTTTTTATATTGCAAAAAAAAATAACCTTTTGTGCCTAATACTCCTTTTTTATATCCTGTTATCATTTCAGATGTGATTCAGAGATCTTCAACACCACCTACAAGTGTATTGTGCAGGTTGACACGACGGCACAGTACCCTGACTGTTGCCCAACCTACCGTTGTAATCCAGATAATCTTGGTAATTCTGTCAAGTAGATCTCACCATGATCATTGATCTGAAAGTACCAGAGCTAACATGTAACACATTCAAAGCAAACCACTTAGCAGATTGGTAATGTCTATGCAAAGTTGTTCATTAGTCTAGGGCCTTATTGTGACAAAAATGCCATACTCAAGAGACTGCTATATTGTTAAAATCTAGGTGAACTTGGCTTCTAGATCATATATGTCTCCAGTAGGAAGGTCACTGTATGTATAGGTATGCTCTTAGAGTTTGACCGAAATAATGGCATGTTTTTACTTTTGATATTGAGTAGGATGTTAACATTTCTGGCAGAGTGACAGATTTAAAGATTTGTAGTCTGCAGTTGAGGTTATATTTAGGAAAGAATGCTGTTGTATAGTAAAAATATTGTGTGGCAGTATTAGAGTTGAGAAATGATTGAACAAATTTCATTTATGACTTTGACTCCGTTTTATGGAGCTGAAGTTGGGGATAAAGAGAGTACCCCAGAATTATATGGAACTGATTACTGCAGATGGGTAGTGAGCGTGAGGTCCATGAAAGTCGAGCTGTGAAAGTAAGCTGCCTTGGTGTTAAGATGTATGTTAAGTATCCTGTAAAGGTTGAAATAGAAGAATGCATAAGTATTGCCTTAGAGAATTTTATTCTTTAACTGGTATATATTGGGACATAATTCCCTTTGGTATGCAACTGGTATATATTAGTACATAATGATTTTTGGTATGCAACTGGTATATATTAGTATGTAATGCTTTATAGTATGCACGTAAATTGAAATAGAAGGCAGATATCCATTTTGGGTAGAAAGCTCATCACATTTGAAGCAGTGTCTTTGATGTATTTAATATTAAAGTTTTTCTTTACATTCTTTTTTTACAGCAATGAAATATTTCTCTTCAGTGTCTGTGGAAATTCCTGTGGAAACCTCTTCCAAAGTTCCATTTTTTGTAGTCTTTAAAGACAGTATTTTTTTTTCTAGTGATCTGCAGGTGTCAACCATAATTATAGGAGAGAAGTTGCATAAAGTATTATAGATAAAGGAGGTATTAAGGAGATGTAGTTGCATTTGTGAATCTTATAAGTCTTCTGAAATTGTAGGTCTTCCTGAAGTATGAGATGTACTCGCAAGTTCTCATCTTGAGACAAGCATATCACAATCTTGCTGTACAGTGTTTCACTGCTGTACCAACCTTTATGCTGGAAGTGCTTGGAGGTAGTGCATTTAAGGGTAAGTGAAATATACAGTACTGTATCTGGTGACCCCACCCATATGTACACTCATGCATTTTGACTTCAGATTGAAATGAATAATGTAACTTGCAAAAGTACTGCCTTAACTCTGTGGAAATTACATATTACATCTTGTAATTTTTAGGTGGTTAATATTTGAAAATTACTGTACATTTTATTCTATGTACATATACCTCCTCATTGTTACGATGATAAACCATAGTAACCTACGTCTAGTTCCACCACTTTTCTTCTGCATTGGTGGTTTTCCCATGATTGGAATACAGTACATACCTCTTAACTGTCCCTTCTTGTGCCACTAGTTCCTTTATCTTCTTTGGGGCTTCCACTGCACTTAGGAAGAAGGCCACATCCTCAGGGTAGGACTGTAGGTTATAAAATATGGTAATGGTACGTGTGTGCCTGTTTTGGAAGCATTCTGGGTAATTGAGCATTGTGTTCAGTTGTTTCATTGTGGTATTTGCATCATCGGCATAAAGGGTCTTCAGCTATGTTGAATTGGTTCTTGTAGCATAAGCAAGGTAGTGTTAAGAACAGAGGACTGAGTGTTAGAGGGAATATCTTCATTTGGCCATCTTCTGCTATTACCTCGCTGACACGGGAAATGGTGATAAAGTGTATGCGTATATACATAGATGCCCACACATGCATATATACATAGCTATACATTTCAACGTATAGATACATATACATACACAGACATGTAATTAAATACACATGTACATATTTATATTTTCTGCCTTCATCCATTCCTGTCGCCACTCTGCCACACATGAAAACACTCGCACACACCTGCCCCATGCGCATGAGGTAGCACTAGGAAAAGACAACAAAGGCCATATTTGTTCACACTGTCTCTAGCTGTCATGTGTAATGCACCGAAACTACAGCTCCCTATCCACATCCAGGCCTTGCAAAACTTTCCATGGTTTACCCCAAATGCTTCACATGTCCTGGTTCAATCCATTGACAGCACATTGACCCCAATGTACCATATCCTTCCAATTCACTCTATTCCTTGCATGCCTTTCACCCTCCTGTATGTTCAAGCCCCGATTGCTCAAAATCTTGTCACTCCATCCTTCCACCTCCAATTTGGTCTCCCGCTTCTTCTTCCCTCCACCTCTGACACATATCCAAACCATTTCAACATACCTTCTGCTCTCTCAACCACATTTTTTTTATTACCACACATCTCTTACCTTTTCATTACTTACGTGATCAGACCACCTCACACCACATTGTCCTCAAACATTTAACTATTTAACTTTCTAAAAGGTGAAACACTCTCTCTCTCTCTCTCTCTCTCTTCTCTCTCTCTCTCTCTCTCTATATATATATTTTGTGTGTGAAGCGTCTGGGGTAAACCATGGAAAGGTCTGTGGGGCCTGGATGTGAAAAGGGACCTGTGGTTTCAGTACATTACACATGACAGCTAGTGATTGTGAACAAATGTGGCCTTTTTTGTCTGTTTTCCTGGCGCTGCCTTGCTGAAGTGAGGGGTAACAATGCTGTTCCTGTGGAGCACGTTAGCGACGGGAATGGATGAAGGTAAGCAAGTATGATTATGTACATGTGTATATATGTCTGTCTGTTGTTTGTATGTATACAGGGTGTTTTCACTGTGGTAGCCTGCTGTGGTGCCTAGCACAGGATGTTTTCACTGTGGTGCCTAACACAGGGTGTTCTAACTATGGTAACCTGCTGTGGTGCCTAACACATGGTGCTTTTACTATGGTAACCTGCTGTGGTGCCTAACCCATTGTGTTCTTACTATGGTAACCTGCTGTGGTGCCTAACACTTGATCTTACTATGGTAACCTGCTGTGGTGCCTAACACATGGTGTTCTCACCATGGTAACCTGCTGTGGTGCCTAACACAGGTTTTTTTTTTACTATGGTAACCTGCTGTGGTGCCTAACACTTGGTGTTCTTACTATGGTAACCTGCTGTGGTGCCTAACACTTGGTGTTCTTACTATGGTAACCTGCTGTGTTGCCTAACACAAGGTGTTCTTACTATGGTAACCTGCTGTGGTGCCTAACACATGGTGTTCTTACTGTGGTAACTTGTTGTTGCCTAACACAGGGTGTTCACTGTGGTAACCTGCTGTGGTGCCTAACCCATTGTGTTCTTACTATGGTAACCTGCTGTGGTGCCTAACACTTGATCTTACTATGGTAACCTGCTGTGGTGCCTAACACATGGTGTTCTCACCATGGTAACCTGCTGTGGTGCCTAACACAGGTTTTTTTTTTACTATGGTAACCTGCTGTGGTGCCTAACACTTGGTGTTCTTACTATGGTAACCTGCTGTGTTGCCTAACACAAGGTGTTCTTACTATGGTAACCTGCTGTGGAGTGCATTTTATCACACGGTTCTGGTCTTCACCCCCACAGCCGCAGCTCGAGACGTCCCCAGGCACTTCTCATGAACGGTGCCTCTTGACCGGCCGCCACACACACACAGTAGGGCAGGTCGTGGTCAGTCAGGCTGTGGCCGCACCACAGCCCGACCCAGGCGGGATGGTCTATACCACATTTGAATCTCAATGTATCACAGCAGCTCGCCACACCTCTTGTCCCCTTATGATTTCCAGGCGGTCAAAGAGCAGACAAATCTCTCCCATCTTGTATCCTCGCCCCAACACAACAACATAAAACGCCTCTTCTGGTCCTTTTCTCAGCTTTAAAACAGAACATTAGTTTGGTGTAAACACAAATGAAATTTATGAATTAATGTTACCTAGTTGTTCGCTGGGGAAAAGGACTGACGGTGAAAGGAATACCTGATGTACAAAGAAATGCATAGATAATTATACATGGTTGCGTATTATGTATTTCCTGTATATATATTTGCAAACTAATATTTTTGGTGTAGCCACCCCTAATGCAGATACGTTTTCTGTTATTCCCAGAATATAGCGTAAATCATGTTTATCATGTTTTATGTCATTAACATGTTATTTAAATCATTATTAAAGTATTTTAGAAATTATACTCATTACTTTCCTCATAAATGAGTGATTTTAGGGTAATACAATAATTTTAGAAACGAACCAAACTGATGACTGAGATTCGCGGCTCCTAGCAGGTAGGTGGGTATTTACACAGCTTGGCTGCTTTGTAATCATGTATTTGGCTTTCATTGATGTCATCGGCCTATGATTAATGGTTATATTGAAGGATGAGGATATAGGTATTAGTTATAGAAGGAAAAAGATGAGTATTTATGAGTAGATGGTTAATTTCGGGTGTGATTGATGTTTTGGTGGCTAGCCCGCCATAGCGTCGTCCATCAATTGCTGACATTTTATTTTATATTTTGCAACATATTGTTCTAATGTTTCATGTTTATTATTGATGACTCTGTTATTTATTGAAGTGTGATAAGTACAAGTTCGGGTTAGATGTTTAGAGACTTCACCATCTGACTTGTAAACTCGAGGTAGCGGCGTCTTCGTAGTCATAGTTTATGATCGTCCACTGTGTGATCGTGGGACCTAATCCTTGGCTAATGTTAGTAAGGGTTCGAGACCCATCGTGGCTGAAGGCGGTGGTTGTCGTGTCAGTAGTAAGGATGGTGATCGGGCAATATTGGATTACTTAATGATACGTGTGCTAGAGAAAGACTGGATGACATGGTGTTGGGGAATGATCACTACCTATCTGGTGGAGGCGACGGTTGAAGACACTTGTTTAGGTTTTCAGATTAGAGGAGTCAATCTTCATCCTCTTGTGACTGGAGGCCTCCTGTGGAGGTGTAGTTGTTGGTTATATTTCTGTGCTTGGCTAACCCCCAGAGACGATCTAGTCATGCTTCAATGGACTGTATTGATTGATGGTGGTACGAGTTCCTCTGGTCCATGATTTTACTGTTC
The DNA here is from genome assembly GCF_036320965.1 of Panulirus ornatus. Taxonomy (NCBI): domain Eukaryota; kingdom Metazoa; phylum Arthropoda; class Malacostraca; order Decapoda; family Palinuridae; genus Panulirus; species Panulirus ornatus. The sequence goes on along the minus strand of NC_092262.1, from coordinate 12,239,396 downwards.
TATGTCAACGAATATTTCCTTATAACCTTCCAAATATTTAATTTTGATTTGTACAGATATTTGAGTTTAATATGGTAGTGGAGTCATCATGGATGGGGTTGTACAGAAGCGTAGAACATGTTTACCCTATTTTTTTTCCCCTGGTTAAGTGGTAGAAGGGTAAGAGTAAGTGAGCTTTGGAAGTTTTTTAAGAAATACTGGGAGACATTTTGTGCCGAGTGGCGAAATGAGGAAATAAACTGGAGGAGGAGGATCTCCAGGAATTATTTGGAGAAGCAGACCTGCCTTGTTAGTAGTGTGTGTCGTGCAGAAGGTGGCTAGGGATGGAAGGATAGTGACAGTGTGAAGTTGAACGTGAAAGAGAGGGAGGTGTATGGATATTGATTACGGGTAAGAAGTGCAAGTTACAAATGTACAAATACTAGCAGCGAGAGATCAAGAGGAATATGCTGGGGCTGGAGGAAAGACATGTAACAGTTGGGTTGAGCAAGTATCACCAGACTTCAGGAAGATTAAGAATTGAATGTATTTGAAGGAGGGTAACTGTGTGAGAAAAAGGAAATGACATTTAAGGGAGCAAAATGGAAAGTGATATTAGGCAATGATAATGGTTATATAGTGAGTTGTCTGAAGGATTGTTGAATGTTTCCTGATATGGTTGCAGATGTAGGGTGTTTGTGTAGGGCTGATATATGAAGTGAAAAATTCGTGGAAAGTGATTGGTGGAGAGAGGTGGTGTTGAAATCCTCGCACAAGGTGAAAAGTAGGGTGGCTGTGGGGAGTGGTTGGTTTTGCATTGGAATTTTTAAAGGAAGATTGGTTACTTAAGTGTGTGCATGGCTGATGGTAAGGTGCCTTAGGATTGGTGGAATGCTTGTATCATGCTATTGCATAAAGGCAGAGGGGGATAAAGATGAGTGTTCAGACTGTAGAGGCATAAGTTTGTTCAGTATTCCTGGAAAATTATTTGAGGGTATTAAGAGGGTAAAGGCATGTACAGAACACATTGGGGAGGAACAGTGTGGTTTCCGAAGTGGTAAAGGATGTGTGGATCAGGTGTTTCCTTTGAAGAATGTGTGATAAATGCTTTTTTACGTAAACAGATGGCTTTTTGTGGCATTTACAGATGGGGAGAAAGCATGTGAAAGAGTTGATAAAGATGATTTGTGGAAATTTGTCTTAAGAGGAAAGCTATTTAAAACAGTGGGGAATATGACGGGGTCGATAAAGATGCTCTCCAGAAATAATGGTGTAAGAGGAAAGCTATTTAAAGGAGAGGAGTTTCACCTCGAGAGGAATGCATGAGTGCAAGTAGGTAGAGAAGTGTGGGTGGTTCCAGGCTGAAGGTGGGTCAAGACAGGTTATATGAATTCACCATGGCTGTTCAATTTGTTTATGGGATGGGGTGGTAAGGGAGGTAAATGCAAGGGTCGTGGGAGAGAGAGAGGCTGGTATGCAGTCTGTATGGGATGAAGATGCCTGGAAAATGAGTCAATTGTTTTTTTGCCGAAGGCACCGGACAGATTTGAATGAGCAACTGTTGAATTTGGTCTTGTGTCTGGAGGAATGTATGAAAGGAGAAATTTGAGAATAAATGTCAACTAAAGCAAGGTTTTTAGGTTTAGCAGTGCGGCGAGTTTAATTGGGTAAATAGTTTGCACAGAAAAAAACCTTGAAGGGAAATGTTTTAGATACCTTGGAGTGGACATGACAGCAAATCGACCCATAGAAGATGAGTTGCAAGGGTGCATAAGTTCTGGAAGCATTGAGGCATGTGTGGGAAGAGAGGTCACTAACTGGGAGGAGAAAAATGATTATATTTGAAGGTATAGTTGTCCCTATGGTATATGTATGCAAGACATTGGCTAACAATGACATTGGCCAACAGTGTGGTGTGAGAAGGGTTGCTTGATTAAGTATTGGTAAGAGTAAGAGAAAAATGGTAATTCAGCAGATATATATTTATTTATTCATTTATTTTGCTTTGGTGCAGTCTCCCGCATTAGTGAGGTAGCGCAAGGAAACAAACGAAAGAATGGCTCAACCCACCCGCATACACATGTATATACATACACATACACACGCAAATATACATACCTATACATCTCAACGTATACATGTATATACACAGACATATACATGTACATAATTCATACCATCTGCCTTTATTCATTCCCATCGACACCCTGCCACACATGAAATAACCCCCTCCCCTCACATGTGCGCGAGGTAGCACTAGGAAAAGACAACAAAGGCCCCATTCGTTCACACTCAGTCTCTAGATGTCATGTAATAATGCACCTAAACCACAGCTCCCTTTCCACATCCAGGACCCACGGAACTTTCCATGGTTTACCCCAGACGCTTCACATGCCCTGGTTCAATCCATTGACAGCACGTCGACCCCGGTATACCACATCGTTCCAGATCACTCTATTTCTTGCACGCCTTTCACCTTCCTGCATGTTCAGGCCCCGATCACTCAAAATCTTTTTCACTCCATCTTTCCACCTCCAATTCAGTTCCCACTTATCCTTGTTCCCTCCATCTCTGACACATATATCCTCTTGGTCGATCTTTCCTCACTCATTCTCTCCATGTGACCAAACCATTTCAAAACACCCTCTTCTGCTCTCTCAACCACATTTTTATTACCACACATCTCTTACCCTATTATTACTTACCCGATCAAACCACCTCCCACCACATATTGTCCTCGAGCATCTCATTTCCAGCACATCCACCCTCCTGCACACAACTCTATTCATAGCCCACGCCTTGTAACCATACAACATTGTTGGAACCACTATTCCTTCAAACATACCCATTTTTGCTTTCAGAGATAATGTTCTCGACTTCCACACATTCTTCAAGGCTCCCACAATTTTCTCCCCCTTCCCCACCCTATGATCCACTTCCGCTTCCATGGTTCCATCCGCTCCCAGATCCACTCCCAGATATCTAAAACGCTTTACTTCCTCCAGTTTTGCTCCATTCAAACTTACCTCCCAATCGACTTGACCCTCAACCCTACTGTACCTAATAACCTTGCTCTTATTGACATTTACTCTTAACTTTCTTTTTTCACACACTTTACCAAACTCAGTCACCAGCTTCTGCAGTTTCTCACATTGATCAGCCACCAGTGCTGTATCATCAGCGAACAACAACTGACTCGCTTCCCAAGCTCTCATCCCCAACAGACTTCATACTTGCCCCTCTTTCCAAAACTCTTGCATTCACCTCCCTAACAACCCCATCCATAAACAAATTAAACAACCATGGAGACATCACACACCCCTGCCGCAAACCTACATTCACTGAGAACCAGTCACTTTCCTCTCTTCCTACACGTACACATGCCTTACATCCTCGATAAAAACTTTTCACTGCTTCTAACAACTTGCCTCCCACACCATATATTCTTAATACCTTCCACAGAGCATCTCTATCAACTCTTATATGCCTTCTCCAGATCCATAAATGCTACATACAAATCCATTTGCTTTTCTAAGTATTTCTCATACATTCTTCAAAGCAAACACCTGATCCACACATCCTCTACCACTTCTGAAACCACACTGCTCTTCAAGTCTGATGCTCTTTACATGCCTTCACCCTCTGTCAATACCCTCCCTACAGTTTTCCAGTAATACTCAAAAAAACATATCTTGTTAGTTTGGACACTCTCCTTTTTGCACTATGCATGCATTCCGCCAAGCCTGGGGCATTTTGCCATGACCCATACATATATTGAATATCCTTATCAACCAATCGACAACACATTTGCCCTCTTTCGTAATAAATTCAACTGCAATAGCATCCCAAATTTCATATTCTGCAAAGTTTTCGCTGCCTCTTGTCTCTAAACCAAACCACTCTCCCTGACCCTCTCACTTCACACACCACCCTAACCAAAACACCCTACATCTGCCACTTTGTCATCAACACGTTCACCCAAACCTTCAAAATACTCACTGTCTCCTTCTCACTTCATCATTACCATGTTATCACTTCCCTCCTTGTCCCTTTCACTGATGTTCCCATTTGTTCTCTTGTCTTATGCCCTTTTTTAACCCCCTTTCCCAGAGCATCTTTTTTTCACATTGTGGACTCTGATTGGCCAAAAATGGGCCCCAAATTAGGCAAGTTGCCATTGTTTTTTGTTGGGGAGAGCCCGTTGTTTTTGGTATGGGGAAGGCCCCAGCAGAAAGATTTTGAAAATATTGTATGCTTGGGGGGACCCAGCCTTTGAGAGAGAAAATTTCACTGTCAAAACTCTTTTTTTCTTTCCTAAATGCTTTTACTGCCATCATTGAGGTAGCATCAATAACAGTCTCATTATTTACAAAGCCACTCTCAACAGTCATGTATATTGTATTGACAGTATGTATGCACATATTGTGCAGAAGGCACATATTATGTGCCCTAGATTCATCTCCCCTGACAAGTATTTTAATAGTATATCTAGTCGGCTACTTTGAATGTGGAGATAGCCATTGAATATGTTTCTATTGGTATATAATGAAGTTTTGACCTTCAGGAATGACAAGAAGCTGTTGATTGTCTATGTTTGCATAATCGCTTTTGACCCTTTGGCATGTTCTTGAAAGTATGATTTATGTGTTTAAACAAATAATTTTCATTTTTTTATATTGCAAAAAAAAAATAACCTTTTGGTGCCCAATACTCCTTTTTTATATCCTGTTTCATTTCAGTTTTGATTCAGAGATCTTCAACACCACCTAAAGTGTATTGTTCAGGTTGACCGACGGGACAGTACCCGACTGTTGCCCAACCCCTACCGTTGTATCTCGATAATCTTGGGAATTCTGTCAAGTAGATCTCCCATGATCATTGATCTGAAAGTTTCCAGAGCTAACATGTAACACATTCAAAGCAAAAACCCCTTAGCAGATTGGTAATTTTCATGCAAAGTTGTTCATTAGTCTAGGGCCCTTTTTGTGACAAAAATCCATAATCAAGAGACTGCTATATTGTTAAAAACTAGGTGAACTTGGCTTTAGTCTATATGGGCTCCCGTAGGAAGGTCCTGTATGTATAGGTATGCTCTTAGAGTTTGACCAAATAATGGGATGTTTTTACTTTTGTTTGAGTAGGATGTTAACATTTCTGGCAGAGTGACAGATTTAAAGATTTGTAGTCTGCAGTTGAGGTTATATTTAGGAAGAATGCTGTTGTATAGTAAAAAATATTGTGTGGCAGTTATTAGAGTTGAGAAATGATTGAACAATTTCATTTATGACTTTGACTCCGTTTTTTTGGAGCTGAAGTTGGGGATAAAGGAGTCCCCAGATTTATATGGAACTGATTACTGCAGATGGGTTAGTGAGCGTTTAGGGCCATGAAAGTCGAGCGTGAAAGTAAGCTTTCCTTGGTGTTAAGAAGTATGTTAGTATCTGTAAAGGTTTTAATAGAAAATGCATAAGTATTGCCTTAGAGAATTTTATTCTTTAACTGGTATATATTGGGACATAATTCCCTTTGGTAATGCAACTGGTATATATTAGTACATAATGATTTTTGGTATGCAACTGGTATATATTAGTATGTAATGCTTTATAGTATGCACGTAAATTGAAATAGAAGGCGATATCCATTTTGGGTAGAAAGCTCATCACATTTGAAGCAGTGTCTTTGATGTATTTAATATTAAAGTTTTTCTTTACATTCTTTTTTTACAGCAATGAAATATTTTCCTTCAGTGTTTTGTGGAAATTCCTGTGGGGGAAAACCCCTTCCAAAGTTCCATTTTTTGTAGTCTTTAAAGACAGTATTTTTTTTTCTAGTGATCTGCAGGTGTCAACCATAATTATAGGAGAGAAGTTGCATAAAGTATTATAGATAAAGGAGGTATTAAGGAGATGTAGTTGCATTTGTGAATCTTATAAGTCTTCTGAAATTGTAGGTCTTCCTGAAGTATGAGTGTACTCGCAAGTTCTCATCTTGAGACAAGCATATCACAATCTTGCTGTACAGTGTTTCACTGCTGTACCAACCTTTATGCGGGAAGTGCTTGGAGGTAGGATTTAAGGGTAGTGAAATATACAGTTTGTATCTGGTGACCCCACCCTATGTACACTCGTGATTTTGACTTCAGATTGAAATGAATAATGTAACTTGCAAAAGTACTGCCTTAACTCTGTGGAAATTACATATTACATCTTGTAATTTTTAGGTGGTTAATATTTGAAAATTACTGTACTTTTTATTCTATGTACATATACCTCCTCATTGTTACGATGATAAACCATAGTAACCTACGTCTAGTTCCACCACTTTTCTTCTGCATTGGTGGTTTTCCCATGATTGGAATACAGTACATACCTCTTAACTGTCCCCTTCTTGTGCCACTAGTTCCTTTATCTTCTTTGGGGCTTCCACTGCACTTAGGAAGAAGGCCACATCATCAGGGTAGGACTGTAGGTATAAAATATGGTATGGTACGTGTGTGCCTGTTTTGGAAGCATTCTGGGTAATTGAGCATTGTGTTCAGTGTTTCATTGTGGTATTTGCATCATCGGCATAAAGGGTCTTCAGCTATGTTGAATTGGTTCTTGTAGCATAAGCAAGGTAGTGTTAAGAACAGAGGACTGAGTGTTAGAGGGAATATCCTCATTTGGCCATCTTCTGTTATTACCTCGCTGACACGGGAAATGGTGATAAAGTGTATGCGTATATACATAGATGCCCACACATGCATATATACATAGCTATACATTTCAACGTATAGATACATATACATACACAGACATGTAATTAAATACACATGTACATATTTATATTTTCTGCCTTCATCCATTCCTGTCGCCACTCTGCCACACATGAAAACACTCGCACACACCTGCCCCATGCGCATGAGGTAGCACTAGGAAAAGACAACAAAGGCCATATTTGTTCACACTGTCTCTAGCTGTCATGTGTAATGCACCGAAACTACAGCTCCCTATCCACATCCAGGCCTTGCAAAACTTTCCATGGTTTACCCCAAATGCTTCACATGTCCTGGTTCAATCCATTGACAGCACATTGACCCCAATGTACCATATCCTTCCAATTCACTCTATTCCTTGCATGCCTTTCACCCTCCTGTATGTTCAAGCCCCGATTGCTCAAAATCTTGTCACTCCATCCTTCCACCTCCAATTTGGTCTCCCGCTTCTTCTTCCCTCCACCTCTGACACATATCCAAACCATTTCAACATACCTTCTGCTCTCTCAACCACATTTTTTTTATTACCACACATCTCTTACCTTTTCATTACTTACGTGATCAGACCACCTCACACCACATTGTCCTCAAACATTTAACTATTTAACTTTCTAAAAGGTGAAACACTCTCTCTCTCTCTCTCTCTCTCTCTCTCTCTCTCTCTCTATATATATATATATATATTTTGTGTGTGAAGCGTCTGGGGTAAACCATGGAAAGTTCTGTGGGGCCTGGATGTGAAAAGGGACCTGTGTTTTCAGTACATTACACATGACAGCTAGTGATTGTGAACAAATGTGGCCTTTTTTGTCTGTTTTCCTGGCGCTGCCTTGCTGAAGTGAGGGGTAACAATGCTGTTCCTGTGGAGCACGTTAGCGACGGGAATGGATGAGGTAGCAGTAGATTATGTATGTGTATATATGTCTGTCTGTTGTTTGTATGTAACAGGTGTTTTACACTGTGTAGCCTGCTGTGGTGCCTAGCACAGGTGTTTTCATAACTGTGGTGCCTAACACAGGGTGTTCTACTATGGTAACCTGCTGTGGTGCCTAACACATGGTGCTTTTACTATGGTAACCTGCTGTGGTGCCTAACACATGTGTTCTTACTGTGGTAACTGTTGTTGCCTAACACAGGGTGTTCACTGTGGTAACCTGCTGTGGTGCCTAACAATTGTGTTCTTACAATGGTAACCTGCTGTGGTGCTAACACTGATCTTACTATGGTAACCTGCTGTGGTGCCTAACACATGGTGTTTTCACTATGGTAACCTGCTGTGGTGCCTAACACATGGTGTTCTTACTATGGTAACCTGCTGTCGTGCCTAACAGATGGTGTTCTTACTATGGTAACCTGCTGTCGTGCCTAACAGATGGTGTTCTTACTATGGTAACCTGCTGTGGAGTGCATTTTATCACACGGTTCTGGTCTTCCCCCCCGCCCCCCACCCCCACAGCCGCAGCTCGAGACGTCCCCAGGCACTTCTCATGAACGGTGCCTCTTGACCGGCCGCCACACACACACAGTAGGGCAGGTCGTGGTCAGTCAGGCTGTGGCCGCACCACAGCCCGACCCAGGCGGGATGGTCTATACCACATTTGAATCTCAATGTATCACCACAGCAGCTCGCCACACCTCTTGTCCCCTTATGATTTCCAGGCGGTCAAAGAGCAGACAAATCTCTCCCATCTTGTATCCTCGCCCCAACACAACAACATAAAACGCCTCTTCTGGTCCTTTTCTCAGCTTTAAAACAGAACATTAGTTTGGTGTAAACACAAATGAAATTTATGAATTAATGTTACCGAGTTGTTCGCTGGGGAAAAGGACTGACTGGTGAAAGGAATACCTGATGTACAAAGAAATGCATAGATAATTATACATGGTTGCGTATTATGTATTTCCTGTATATATATTTGCAAACTAATATTTTTGGTGTAGCCACCCCTAATGCACTGATACGTTTTCTGTTATTCCCAGAATATAGCGTAAATCATGTTTATCATGTTTTATGTCATTAACATGTTATTTAAATCATTATTAAAGTATTTTAGAAATTATACTCATTACTTTCCTCATAAATGAGTGCTTTTAGGGTAATACAATAATTTTAGAAACGAACCAAACTGATGACTGAGATTCGCGGCTCCTAGCAGGTAGGTGGGTATTTACACAGCTTGGCTGCTTTGTAATCATATATTTAGCTTTTATTGATGTCATCGGCCTATGATTAATGGTTATATTGAAGGATGAGGATATAGGTATTAGTTACAGAAGGAAAAAGATGAGTATTTATGAGTAGATGGTTAATTTCGGGTGTGATTGTTTTGGTGGCTAGCCCGCCATAGCGTCGTCCATCAATTGCTGACATTTTATTTTATATTTTGCAACATATTGTTCTAATGTTTCATGTTTATTATTGATGTTGACTCTGTTATTTATTGAAGTGTGATAAGTACAAGTTCGGGTTAGATGTTTAGAGACTTCACCATCTGACTTGTAAACTCGAGGTAGCGGCGTCTTCGTAGTCATAGTTTATGATCGTCCACTGTGTGATCGTGGGACCTAATCCTTGGCTAATGTTAGTAAGGGTTCGAGACCCATCGTGGCTGAAGGCGGTGGTTGTCGTGTCAGTAGTAAGGATGGTGATCGGGCAATATTGGATTACTTAATGATACGTGTGCTAGAGAAAGACTGGATGACATGGTGTTGGGGAATGATCACTACCTATCTGGTGGAGGCGACGGTTGAAGACACTTGTTTAGGTTTTCAGATTAGAGGAGTCAATCTTCATCCTCTTGTGACTGGAGGCCTCCTGTGGAGGTGTAGTTGTTGGTTATATTTCTGTGCTTGGCTAACCCCCAGAGACGATCTAGTCATGCTTCAATGGACTGTATTGATTGATGGTGGTACGAGTTCCTCTGGTCCATGATTTTACTGTTCTATGTCAACGAATATTTCCTTATAACCTTCCAAATATTTAATTTTGATTTGTACAGATATTTGAGTTTAATATGGTTGTGGAGTCATCATGGATGGGGTTGTACAGAAGCGTAGAACATGTTTACCCTATTTTTTTTCCCTGGTTAAGTGGTAGAAGGGTAAGAGTAAGTGAGCTTTGGAAGTTTTTTAAGAAATACTGGGAGACATTTTGTGCCGAGTGGCGAAATGAGGAAATAAACTGGAGGAGGAGGATCTCCAGGAATTATTTGGAGAAGCAGACCTGCCTTGTTAGTAGTGTGTGTCGTGCAGAAGGTGGCTAGGGGTGGAAGGATAGTGACAGTGTGAAGTTGAACGTGAAAGAGAGGGAGGTGTATGGATATTAATTACGGGTAAGAAGTGCAAGTTACAAATGTACAAATACTAGCAGCGAGAGATCAAGAGGAATATGCTGGGGCTGGAGGAAAGACATGTAACAGTTGGGTTGAGCAAGTATCACCAGACTTCAGGAAGATTAAGAATTGAATGTATTTGAAGGAGGGTAACTGTGTGAGAAAAAGGAAATGACATTTAAGGGAGCAAAATGGAAAGTGATATTAGGCAATGATAATGGTTATATAGTGAGTTGTCTGAAGGATTGTTGAATGTTTCCTGATATGGTTGCAGATGTAGGGTGTTTGTGTAGGGCTGATATATGAAGTGAAAAATTCGTGGAAAGTGATTGGTGGAGAGAGGTGGTGTTGAAATCCTCGCACAAGGTGAAAAGTAGGGTGGCTGTGGGGAGTGGTTGGTTTTGCATTGGAATTTTTAAAGGAAGATTGGTTACTTAAGTGTGTGCATGGCTGATGGTAAGGTGCCTTAGGATTGGTGGAATGCTTGTATCATGCTATTGCATAAAGGCAGAGGGGGATAAAGATGAGTGTTCAGACTGTAGAGGCATAAGTTTGTTCAGTATTCCTGGAAAATTATTTGAGGGTATTAAGAGGGTAAAGGCATGTACAGAACACATTGGGGAGGAACAGTGTGGTTTCCGAAGTGGTAAAGGATGTGTGGATCAGGTGTTTCCTTTGAAGAATGTGTGATAAATGCTTTTTTACGTAAACAGATGGCTTTTTGTGGCATTTACAGATGGGGAGAAAGCATGTGAAAGAGTTGATAAAGATGATTTGTGGAAATTTGTCTTAAGAGGAAAGCTATTTAAAACAGTGGGGAATATGACGGGGTCGATAAAGATGCTCTCCAGAAATAATGGTGTAAGAGGAAAGCTATTTAAAGGAGAGGAGTTTCACCTCGAGAGGAATGCATGAGTGCAAGTAGGTAGAGAAGTGTGGGTGGTTCCAGGCTGAAGGTGGGTCAAGACAGGTTATATGAATTCACCATGGCTGTTCAATTTGTTTATGGGATGGGGTGGTAAGGGAGGTAAATGCAAGGGTCGTGGGAGAGAGAGAGGCTGGTATGCAGTCTGTATGGGATGAAGATGCCTGGAAAATGAGTCAATTGTTTTTTTGCCGAAGGCACCGGACAGATTTGAATGAGCAACTGTTGAATTTGGTCTTGTGTCTGGAGGAATGTATGAAAGGAGAAATTTGAGAATAAATGTCAACTAAAGCAAGGTTTTTAGGTTTAGCAGTGCGGCGAGTTTAATTGGGTAAATAGTTTGCACAGAAAAAAACCTTGAAGGGAAATGTTTTAGATACCTTGGAGTGGACATGACAGCAAATCGACCCATAGAAGATGAGTTGCAAGGGTGCATAAGTTCTGGAAGCATTGAGGCATGTGTGGGAAGAGAGGTCACTAACTGGGAGGAGAAAAATGATTATATTTGAAGGTATAGTTGTCCCTATGGTATATGTATGCAAGACATTGGCTAACAATGACATTGGCCAACAGTGTGGTGTGAGAAGGGTTGCTTGATTAAGTATTGGTAAGAGTAAGAGAAAAATGGTAATTCAGCAGATATATATTTATTTATTCATTTATTTTGCTTTGGTGCAGTCTCCCGCATTAGTGAGGTAGCGCAAGGAAACAAACGAAAGAATGGCTCAACCCACCCGCATACACATGTATATACATACACATACACACGCAAATATACATACCTATACATCTCAATGTATACATGTATATACACAGACATATACATGTACATAATTCATACCATCTGCCTTTATTCATTCCCATCGACACCCTGCCACACATGAAATAACCCCCTCCCCTCACATGTGCGCGAGGTAGCACTAGGAAAAGACAACAAAGGCCCCATTCGTTCACACTCAGTCTCTAGATGTCATGTAATAATGCACCTAAACCACAGCTCCCTTTCCACATCCAGGACCCACGGAACTTTCCATGGTTTACCCCAGACGCTTCACATGCCCTGGTTCAATCCATTGACAGCACGTCGACCCCGGTATACCACATCGTTCCAGATCACTCTATTTCTTGCACGCCTTTCACCTTCCTGCATGTTCAGGCCCCGATCACTCAAAATCTTTTTCACTCCATCTTTCCACCTCCAATTCAGTTCCCACTTATCCTTGTTCCCTCCATCTCTGACACATATATCCTCTTGGTCGATCTTTCCTCACTCATTCTCTCCATGTGACCAAACCATTTCAAAACACCCTCTTCTGCTCTCTCAACCACATTTTTATTACCACACATCTCTTACCCTATTATTACTTACCCGATCAAACCACCTCCCACCACATATTGTCCTCGAGCATCTCATTTCCAGCACATCCACCCTCCTGCACACAACTCTATTCATAGCCCACGCCTTGTAACCATACAACATTGTTGGAACCACTATTCCTTCAAACATACCCATTTTTGCTTTCAGAGATAATGTTCTCGACTTCCACACATTCTTCAAGGCTCCCACAATTTTCTCCCCCTTCCCCACCCTATGATCCACTTCCACTTCCATGGTTCCATCCGCTCCCAGATCCACTCCCAGATATCTAAAACACTTTACTTCCTCCAGTTTTGCTCCATTCAAACTTACCTCCCAATCGACTTGACCCTCAACCCTACTGTACCTAATAACCTTGCTCTTATTCACATTTACTCTTAACTTTCTTTTTTCACACACTTTACCAAACTCAGTCACCAGCTTCTGCAGTTTCTCACATTGATCAGCCACCAGTGCTGTATCATCAGCGAACAACAACTGACTCGCTTCCCAAGCTCTCATCCCCAACAGACTTCATACTTGCCCCTCTTTCCAAAACTCTTGCATTCACCTCCCTAACAACCCCATCCATAAACAAATTAAACAACCATGGAGACATCACACACCCCTGCCGCAAACCTACATTCACTGAGAACCAGTCACTTTCCTCTCTTCCTACACGTACACATGCCTTACATCCTCGATAAAAACTTTTCACTGCTTCTAACAACTTGCCTCCCACACCATATATTCTTAATACCTTCCACAGAGCATCTCTATCAACTCTTATCATATGCCTTCTCCAGATCCATAAATGCTACATACAAATCCATTTGCTTTTCTAAGTATTTCTCATACATTCTTCAAAGCAAACACCTGATCCACACATCCTCTACCACTTCTGAAACCACACTGCTCTTCAAGTCTGATGCTCTTTACATGCCTTCACCCTCTCAATCAATACCCTCCCATATAATTTACCAGGAATACTCAACAAACTTATACCTCTGTAATTTGAGCACTCACTCTTATCCCCTTTGCTTTTGTACAGTGGCTCTGTGCACGCATTCCGCCAATCCTCAGGCACCTCACCATGAGTCATACATACATTAAATAACCTTACCAACCAGTCGATAATACAGTCACCCCCTTTTTTAATAGATTCCACTGCAATACCATCCAAACCTGCTGCCTTGCCGGCTTTCATCTTCCGCAAAGCTTTTACTACCTCTTCTCTGTTTACCAAATCATTTTCCCTAACCCTCTCACTTTGCACACCACCTCAACCAAAACACCCTATATCTGCCACTCTATCATCAAACACATTCAACAAACCTTCAAAATACTCACTCAATCTCCTTCTCACATCACCACTACTTATCACTTCCCCATTAGCGCCCTTCACTGAAGTTCCCATTTGCTCCCTTGTCTTACGCACTTTATTTACCTCCTTCCAGAACATCTTTTTATTCTCCCTAAAATTTAATGATACTCTCTCACCCCAACTCTCATTTGCCCTCTTTTTCACCTCTTGCACCTTTCTCTTGACCTCCTGTCTCTTTCTATTATATATATATATATATATATATATATATATATATATATATATATATATAGAGCATCAGATTGGGGAAGAGCAGTGTGGTTTCAGAAGTGGTAGAGGATGTGTGGATCAGGTGTTTGCTTTGAAGAATGTATGTGAGAAATACTTAGAAAAGCAAATGGATTTGTATGTAGCATTTATGGATCTGGAGAAGGCATATGATAGTTGATAGAGATGCTCTGTGGAAGGTATTAAGAATATATGGTGTGGGAGGCAAGTTGTTAGAAGCAGTGAAAAGTTTTTGAGGATGTAAGGCATGTGTACGTGTAGAAAGAGAGGAAAGTGGTTGGTTCTCAGTGAATGTAGGTTTGCGGCAGGGGTGTGTGATGTCTCCATGGTTGTTTAATTTGTTTCTGAATGGGATTGTTAGGGAGGTGAATGCAAGAGTTTTGGAAAGAGGGGCAAGTATGAAGTCTGTTGTGGATGAGAGAGCTTGGGAAGTGAGTCAGTTGTTGTTTGCTGATGATACAGCGCTGGTGGCTGATTCATGTGAGAAACTGCAGAAGCTGGTGACTGAGTTTGGTAAAGTGTGTGAAAGAAGAAAGTTGAGTAAATGTGAATAAGAGCAAGGTTATTAGGTACAGTAGGGTTGAGGGTCAAGTCAATTTGGAGGTAAGTTTGGAGAAAAACTGGAGGAAGTAAAGTGTTTTAGATATCTGGGAGTGGATCTGGCAGCGGATGGAACCATTGAAGCGGAAGTAAATCATAGGGTGGGGGAGGGGGCGAAAATCCTGTGAGCCTTGAAGAATGTGTGGAAGTGGAAAACATTATCTCGGAAAGCAAAAATGGGTATGTTTGAAGAGGTTCCAACAATGTTGTATGGTTGCGAGGCGTGGGCTATGGATAGAGTTGTGCGCATGAGGGTGGATGTGCTGGAAATGAGATGTTTGAGGACAATGTGTGGTGTGAGGTGGTTTGATTGAGCAAGTAACATAAGGGTAAGAAAGATGTGTGGAAATAAAAAGAGCGTGGTTGAGAGAGCAGGAGAGGGTGTTTTGAAATGGTTTGGGCACATGGAGAGAATGAGTGGGGAGAGATTGACCAAGAGGATATATGTGTCGGAGGTGGAGGGAACGAGGAGAAGTGGGAGACCAAATTGGATTGAATCAGGGCATGTGAAGCGTCTGGGGTAAACCATGGAAAGCTGTGTAGGTATGTATATTTGCGTGTGTGGACGTATGTATATACATGTGTATGGGGGTGGGTTGGGCCATTTCTTTCGTCTGTTTCCTTGCGCTACCTCGGAAACGCGGATGACAGCAACAAAGCAAAAAAAAAATATATAATATATATATATTAATGTATTATATGTATATATATATATATATATATATATATATATATATATATATATATATATATATATATATCTTTCTTTCGTACTATTCGCCATTTCCCACATCAGCGAGGTAGCGTTAAGAACAGAGGAATGGGCCTTTGAGGGAACATCCTCACCTGGCCCCCTTCTCTGTTCCTTCTTTTGGAAAATTGAAAAAAATGAGAGGGGAGGATTTCCAGCCACCCGCTCCCTCCCCTTTTATATATATATATATATATATATATATATATATATATATATATATATATATATATATATAAAGTCTGTTGGGGATGAGAGAGCTTGGGAAGTGAGTCTGTTGTTGTTCGCTGATGATACAGCGCTGGTGGCGGATTCATGTGAGAAACTGCAGAAGCTGGTGACGGAGTTTGGTAAAGTGTGTGGAAGAAGAAAGTTAAGAGTAAATGTCAATAAGAGCAAGGTTATTAGGTACAGTAGGGTTGAGGGTCAAGTCAATTGGGAGGTGAGTTTGAATGGTGAGAGGCTGGAGGAAGTGAAGTGTTTTAGATATCTGGGAGTGGATCTGTCAGCGGATGGAACCATGGAAGCGGAAGTGGATCATAGGGTGGGGGAGGGGGCGAAAATTTTGGGAGCCTTGAAAAATGTGTGGAAGTCGAGAACATTATCCCGGAAAGCAAAAATGGGTATGTTTGAAGGAATAGTAGTTCCAACAATGTTGTATGGTTGCGAGGCGTGGGCTATGGATAGAGTTGTGCGCAGGAGGATGGATGTGCTGGAAATGAGATGTTTGAGGACAATGTGTGGTGAGGTGGTTTGATCGAGTAAGTAACGTAAGGGTAAGAGAGATGTGTGGAAATAAAAAGAGCGTGGTTGAGAGAGCAGAAGAGGGTGTTTTGAAATGGTTTGGGCACATGGAGAGAATGAGTGAGGAAAGATTGACCAAGAGGATATATGTGTCGGAGGTGGAGGGAACGAGGAGAAGAGGGAGACCAAATTGGAGGTGGAAAGATGGAGTGAAAAGGATTTTGTGTGATCGGGGCCTGAACATGCAGGAGGGTGAAAGGAGGGCAAGGAATAGAGTGAATTGGAGCGATGTGGTATACAGGGGTTGACGTGCTGTCAGTGGATTGAATCAAGGCATGTGAAGCGTCTGGGGTAAACCATGGAAAGCTGTGTAGGTATGTATATTTGCGTGTGTGGACGTGTGTATGTACATGTGTATGGGGGGGGGTTGGGCCATTTCTTTCGTCTGTTTCCTTGCGCTACCTCGCAAACGCGGGAGACAGCGACAAAGTATAAAAAAAAAAATATATATATATATATATATATATATATATATATATATATATAAAGTGTTGTTGAGAGAGCAGAAGAGGGTGTTTTGAAATGGTTTGGTCACATGGAGAGAATGAGTGAGGAAAGATTGACCAAGAGGATATGTGTCAGAGGTGGAGGGAACGAGGAGAAGTGGGAGACCAAATTGGAGGTGGAAAGATGGAGTGAAAAAGATTTTGTGTGATCGGGGCCTGAACATGCAGGAGGGTGAAAGGCATGCAAGGAATAGTGAATTGGAACTGTGGTATACCGGGGTCGACGTGCTGTCAATGGATTGAACCAGGGCATGTGAAGCGTCTGGGGTAAACCATGGAAAGTTCTTTGGGGCCTGGATGTGGAAAGGGGGCTGTGGTTTCGGTGCATTATTACATGACAGCTAGAGAACGAGTGTGAATGAATGGGGCCTTTGTTGTCTTTTCCTATCTCTACCTTGCACACATGAGGGGGAGGGAGTTGTTATTCCATGTGTGGCGAGGTGGTGATGGGAATAAATAAAGGCAGACAGTATGAATTATGTGCATGTGTATATATGTATATGTCTGTGTATATATATATGTATATGTTGAGATGTATAGGTATGTATATTTGTATGTGTGGATGTGTATGTATATACACGTGTATGTGGGTGGGTTGGGCCATTCTTTTGTCTGTTTCCTTGCGCCACTTCACTAACGTGGGAGACAGCAATGGATGAAAGAATGAGAGGCCATTGTAGATGCAAATCGTGAGAGGATTCTTTGGACACGGACCATTTTGTGGTTCTTGTGGGGATGAGGATCAGGGAGAAGTGGAGGTATGGTGTCGGGAAGAATGGAGAGGTAAAAGTATTGGCAAGTGAGAAGATAATTAGAAATAATGGAGGGAAGAGTCTGAAAGGATGGTAACAAAGCTTAGCTGGAAATGCAGAGAATGTAAGAATGCAGTCATTTATAAACGAGTTGTTTATAATGTTTAAGAAATACTATTAAGGGTTGTAGAATCAGTAGTTAGATACAAAGTACAGATACAGGAATAAAAAAGGTAATGCATGGTGGAAAGAAAGAAATGCTGTGGAAGAAAAGAAAAAGGCTTATGGTAGATTGCTCGATAGGAATGTACCAGTGGAAGTGGGTAAAGTACAAAATATGTAAGCTGAATGTTAAGAAGCTAATAGAGGAAGCAAAGAAAGAGTAGATGAAGATTTTGTAAGGGAGTTAAATGAAAGTTTTGGGATAATAAGAAACTATACTGGAAAGAGGTGGAGGCAAGTGGAAATGAATTGTAGCTCCGTTTATACATAGGATTGATCAGTCCTTGTATTGAGTACGTTTTCTCGTCTGGGGTGGTTCTAGCTCTGTATCCATACTTAAGAGTCAAAAGTGGTCTGACTTAGCAATTACCCCAGGCTAACTTCAGAACTTGACCTCCTTGCCCCATGTTGCAATGTTTGGTTCACTTGTATAGGTATTACTATGGATTTTGGTCCAGAGAGCTACTTGTGTGCCCCACCATTAGCTAGACCACACACTGCTTAGCAAGCTGCTGCATCATGTAATTAGTGTGTGGCCATATTTTGCTCTTCCTCCAAAATTTGTGGATACTTTTGTCTCCTCTTTTAAACTTTCAGTAACATCTTTATAATTCAGGTGAGGCATGGCCTTGATTTGGACTTTTGTGCATTACTGGAGCCTACAATGTAAAAATGTAGTAGTTTCTTACAACTTTCTGACTCGTAACAACACAAACTTGCCATTCACAGGAAGGCCCCCCACAGACTACTACTTTGTCGCATACCTTGGCACAGCTCACTACTCTCCCAATACCAAACTAATTTTCTTAAATGTTCATACTTCTAATACCTCAAAGATTCTCTTAATTTCGTCCTTCCACCTCGTCCTTAGTCTCCTTCCTCACCTTCCGGCTCGTGGATCCCCTTTGTCAGTCATTCTTCATGCATCCTTTCCAAAAGCCCAGTCCATTTCAGGATGCATTGCTTTAACTACCACGTCTCTTTCTTGCAGTTGTTTCATACATAAGCAACCAGTTCACACCATAAATTGTCCTGGGAATGTAATTTCCTGCATATTCATCCTTTTCCTTTTCTTAGCACTCAAGACATGGCCTTCTTTGTTGTGATGGCCACGGATATTCCCTTCCACACACACATGAACATTTCCAGGTCCTTATGGCTTCGTGTGTCCTAGTTCAACCCTTTCTCGTGCTCATTTCCTGCCATGTCTGCTCCCAGATAACCATAGCACTTAAATTTCTCCGGGTCCTTTGCAAGCATAGTCTGGTAACCCGAGTTGTATTTAATGATTTTAATTAATTACAAAGTACTGCATTTATTTCATACTTGATCACCGTTTCCCCTCTTAGCAAGGTGATGCCAGGAAGCAGGCGAAGAATGATCATCCACACATATCCACATATATTTACATAAGAAGAGAGAGGTAGTATGCTTGAGGAAAGGAACCTGGATGTTTTTCCTTTGAGTGAAACGAAGCTCATGGATAAAGAATTTGGGAATGTCTTGGGAGGAAAGTCAGGGGTTGGTGAGAGGACAAGAGCAAAGAAAGGAGTAACACTCCTCCTCAAGCAGTTGTGGGAATGTGTTAGACAGTTAAGTAAACTCTAGATTGATGTGGGTAAAACTAAAAGTGGTTGGGAGAGATGGGTGATTATTGGTGCCTATGCACCTGGTCATGAAAAAAAGACCATGAGAGGCAAGTGTTTAGGGATCAGCTGAGCGAGTGTGTTATCAGCTTTGATGCACAAGACCGGGCTATAGTCTATAGATCAGTGATTTGAATGCAAAGATGAGTAATGTGGCAGTTGAGGGAATAATTGGTGTACATTGGGTGTTCATTGTTGTGAATGGAAATGAAGAGCTTGTGGATTTGTGTGCTGGAAAATGATTGGTGATTAGGAATACCTGGTTTAAAAAGAGATATACTTAAGTACGTATGTGAGTAGGAGAGATGGCCAGAGGGCATTATTAGATAATGTTAATTGATAGGCGTGTGAGAGACTTGAATGTTAAATGTGCTGAGAGGGGCAGCTAGAGGGATGTCTGATCAGAGGAGAAGGTGAAGACTTGTAGAGGTTTTCAAAAAAGATAATGTTGGGGAGAAGAGTGGTGAGAATAAGTGAACTTGGAAAGGAGACACGAGAAATACTATGAGATTGAATGCAGAATGGCAAAAGGTGAGAGCAAACGATGTAAGGGGAGTGGGAGAGGAACGTGGTGTATTTAGGGAAGAGTTATGGCTTGCGCAAAAGATGCATGTGGCATGATAAAGGTAGGTGAGCAAATTAGAAAGGGTAGTGAGTGGTGGGATGAAGTAAGATTGTTAGTTAAAGATAAGAGATGTTTGGATAATTTTTGCAGGGAAGTAGTGCAAATAACTAGATGTATAAAAGAAAGCAGCAGGAGGTCGAGAAATGTGCAAGAGGTGAAAGAGGGCAAATGAGAGGTTGGGCGAGTCATTAAATTTTAGGAAGAATAAAAAGATGTTTTGGAAGGAGGTAAATAAAGTGCATAGGATGAGAACAAATGGGAACATCAGTGAAGGGGGCAAATGGGGAGGTAATAAGTAGTGATGAAGTAAGATGTGCATATTTTGAAGATTTGTTAAATGTGCTTGATGATATAGGGTGTTTCGGTCGGGATGGTGAGTGAAGCGAGAGGGTCATGGAGAATGGTTTGGTAAACAGAGAAGAGGTAGTGAAAGCTTTGTAGAAGATGAAAGCAGGAAAAGCGAGGTAGTTTGGATGGTATTGCAGTGGAATTTATTTAAAAAAAAAAAAAAAGGGGGGGGGGGACTGTGCTGTTGATTGGTGGGTAAGGATATTCATTGTATGTATGGATCATGGTAAAGTGCCTGAGGATTGGCAGAATGCATGCATAGTGCCATTGTACAAAGGCAAAGGGGATAAAGGTGAGTGTTCAAATGACAGGTATAAGTTTGAGTGTTCCTGGGAAATTATATAGAAGGGTATTGATTGAGAGGGTGAAGGCACGTAAAGAGCATCAGACTTGAGCAATGTGGTTTCATAAGTGGTAGAGGATGTAGGGATCAGGTGTTTGCCTTGAAAACTGTATGTGAGAAATACTTAGAAAAGCAAATGGATTTGTATGGAACATTTATGGATCTGGAGAAGGCACATGATAGAGTTGATAGAGATTCTTTGTGGAAAGTTTTAAGGAGTATATATAGTGTGGGAGGTAAGTTGCTAGAAGCAGTGAAAAGTTTTTCAAAGGATATAAGGCATGTGTACAAGTAGGAAGAGGAAAGTTTCTGGTTCCCAGTGAATGTTGGTTTACAGCAGGGGTGTGTGATGCCTCCATGTTTATTTAATGGATGGGGCAGTTAGAGAGGTGAATACATGAGTTTTGCAGAGAGGGGCAAGTATGCAGCCTGTTGTGGATGAGAGGGCTTGGGAAGCGAGTCAGTTGTTCTCCGATGGTTCAGCACTGGTGGCTGATTTGGGTGAGAAACTGCAGAAGTTGGTGACTGAGTTTGGTAAAGTGTGTGAAAGAAGATAGCTGAGAGTAAATGTGAATAAGAGCAAGGTTATTAGTTTAGTGGAGTTGAGGGACAAGTTAAGTGGAAGGTAAGTTTGAATGGAGATAAACTGGAGGAAGTGAAGTGTTTTAGATATGTGAGTGGATAGAACCATGGAAGCGGAAGTGAGTCACAGGGTGGGGGAGATGGTTAAGGTTCTGGGAGCAATGAAGAATGTGTGGAAAAAGAGAACGTTATCTTAGCAAAAATGGGTATGTTTGAAGGAATAATGGTTTCGACAATGTCATGGTTGCGAGGCATGGGGTATAGATAGGGTTGTGTGGAGGAGGGTGGATGTGTTGGAAACTTTTCCACGATTTACACCAGATGCTTCACATGCCCTGGTTTAGTCCATTGACAGAATGTTGATCCTTGTATACCATGTCATTACAATTTGCAGTGTTCCTTGCATGCTGCTCACCCTTCTGCATATTCAAGCCCCACTCAAAATCTTTTTCACTCCATCCTTTCACCTCCTATTTGGTTTCATGCTTCTCCTTGTTCCCTCCACCTTTGACACATAAATCCTGTCAGCCTTTCCTCACTCATTCTTTCCATATTTCTAAATCGTCTTAACACCACCTCTTCTGCTTTCACACTTTTTATTACCACACATCTCGCTTACTGTTTCATTACTTTGCGTACCCTCTTCTGCTCTCTTGACCACACATCTCGCTTACCCTTTCATTACTTTACTTCATCAAACCACCTCACACCACATATTGTCCTGAAACATTTTATTTCCAACACACCCACCACCTCTGTACAACCCTATAACCCTATCTATAGCCCATGCCTCACAGCCATATAATATCATCGGAACTACTATTCCTTCAAACATACCTATTTTTGCTCTCCAAGATAATGTTCTCTCCTTCCACTTATTCTTCAAATTGCTCCTAGAACTTTCACCCTCTCCTACACACTGCAACTCGCTTATGCTTCCATCTGCTGGTAAGTCCACTCCCAAATATCTGAAACGCTTCACTTCCAATTTTTCTTCATTCAAACTCTCATCCCACATTACTTTTGTCCCTCAACTCTGCTGACAAATGATCTTGTTCTTAATCACAGTTACTCTCAGGTTGCTCCTTTTACACACTTTTTCATACTTAGTCACCAACTTCTGCAGTTTCTCACTCAAATCAGCTACCAGAGTTGTATCATCGGTGAACAACTGACTCTCATCCCAGGTCCTTTCATCCTCAACAAACTGTGCACTTGTCCCCATCCATAAATTTAAACAACCATGGCGACATCACACACCCCTGCCACAGACCAACAATCACTGGGAACCAGTCACTCTCCTTTCTCAACTTGAACACATGCATTATATCCTTGGTGAAAACTCGTCACTGCTTGTAGAATTAACCCTCTCACACCATATACTCTTATGACCTTCCACAAACCATCTCCATCTACCCTATCATATATATGAGCCCTCTCCAGATCATATATTTATTTTTTTTTAATAGGGAGGGGAGGAATACAATGTATTTTATAAATATTTACTGACAGTAACATAGTTACAATTTACTCAGGACATCCTAAATAACATATCAGTGTTCAATACAAAATCTGATGAAAAATTTTTTTTTTTCTTTTTGTAAGTTATTTTGAGCTCCATGTTGAGGTTTTTTTCAGGTGAGAAATTGGATCCACAGATACATTTGTATACCAATTTAGAGAAGTAATGGGATGAAACCCATTCACTACCATTAGCCAATCCAAACTAGACAGCTTCATATGGGGAATCCTCAGCTTATATTGAGGAATTCTTTTACAATTGGGTCGTTTCAACTGACATTTTTCATGTTTACCTACATAATAATGTTTGTATATCTGGATAATGGAAATGAATTTACAAAAGGGACCAGTTTAGTTCATCTAAACTAAATTGGATTCAAGATCTTACATTATATTTGTACTTGATAAAAACTTGTTCCCATAATCTGATGCTGGGGTTTAGGGAATGTTGTATTTTACACATAATGTATTATATACAGAGTAACATGTCAGCACTTGATGTTAATCGTACAAGGATAGAACTTTCATAGCTTAAGACATTAATGAAAGTAAGTGTATCAGTAGTGGTGTCTGCGAACAGTACAGAAATATACCTTCTAACACTGACATGAAATTTCTAAGCAGTGTGTGCACCACATGATAAAAATATTTTTCTTGTGGAAAAAAAAGGCATCAGCTTCAGCATTCAAGATTGAGTGACATTGTAATGAAGGTTAACACGGATGATGAACATGATTTGATGTACATTTATCCTTTGGTCTTTACAATTTATGTATGCATTTTGAGATCAAGACAGATGGAATCCTCTACAATTATAGTTTGTAAAGTAGAGTGTTCCTCCTTGGGCTCTTGTACTGTTACGAGATGTAACTCAGGGTGTTCAGGTTGACCTCTTATTGGTGACTTTAAGAAGGCACATCCGTTAGGACTCAGTTCAATATGGCTGGCATCTGGAAGGTCTACTGGAGATGGTATTCTAAAAAATATAATTAATAATGTTAAGAATGTACAGTGCTTATGACAAATGTTAGCGTAGACAATATTTAAAAAAAGACTATAAATAGAGGTAAAGCTAACTATTTATGTATTGATATTAGTGGAGTGTAATCATCTAATGATTAATTATTTAAAAAAAAAGTTTTAACACATGACAACAGCAGTAGTATAAAAAACTTCAAGATGTTTTCTAAAGGATCTCCATGTCCAACAGGCCAGTCCAAGTATTCATCACTGATGTGGCTTAGGCTGTGTCCTTGGACAATAGAAGTGAATGAAACTGATCTTGTACAAGTAATGTAGTACACTTTATAAATATTATATTAACCTGCCAAAAGTTGTGCGGTAAATAGATAATACTATTTTACAAGTGCACAATTACCAGCTACTGAACCTGAAAAGAGAATTTACTCATAAAAAAAAAAACTCTGGAAAATATATGAAATGTACTTAAGCTATCCACTGAAGTATACTACATAAAACACTTGCCAGGAAGAGGGGTGACAACCCACTCACTGCTGATTTCCCATGTGTGGTATAGAATAATTGGGGTAGTTGACCGTGAGTTTCCATTGGACACATTAGGTCATATCAAAATCCCACCCAGGTGCAGTAAAACAGCAATAAGCCAGAAAACTATTGGCATCTTGGACAATGTTTCCACATAATTTGTCGGTATTTTTTCCATACAGCCGGTCAGTAACCAACAAAATGTAGACGATAGTATATTGTTTTGCACAGCCACAGCATATATATATATATATATATATATATATATATATATATATATATATTTTTTTTTTGGGGGGGGGGGGGGGTTTGTCGCTGTCTCCCGCGTTTGCGAGGTAGTGCAAGGAAACAGACGAAAGAAATGGCCCATATATATATATATATATATATATATATATATATATATATATATATATATATATATATATAAGAATATATGGTGTAGGAGGTAAGTTGTTAGAATCGGTGAAACTTTTTATCAAGGATGTAAGACATGAGTACGAGTAGGAAGAGAGGAAAGTGATTGGTTCTCGGTGAATGTTTAATTTGTTTATTGATGGGGTTGTTAGGGATGTGAATGCAAGAGTTTTGGGGAGGGGCTAAAATGCAGTCTTGTGGATGAGAGGGCTGGGGGAAGTGTCAGTTGTTCGCTGATGATACAGTGCTGGTGGCTGATTCGGGTTGAAAAACTGCACAGAAGCTGGTGACTGAGTTTAGTAAAGTGTGTGAAGGAAGAAACCTGAGAGTGAATGTGAATATGAGCAAGGTTATTAGGTACAGTAGGGTTGAGGGACAGGTTAATTGGGAGGCAAGTTTGAATGAATAGAAGCTCGAAGTGAAGTGTTTTAGATATCTGGGAGTGGATTTCGCAGCGGATGGAACCAAGAAAGTGGAAGAGAGTCACAGGGTGGAGAATGAGATGAAAGTTCTGGGAGCGTTGAAAAGTGTCTGGAAGGCGACATTATCTTGGAAAGCAAAAATGGGTATGTTTGAAGGAATAGTGGTTCCAACATTGTTGTATGGTTACGAGGCGTGGGCTGTGGATAGAGTTGTGCACAGGAGGGTGGATGTGTTGGAAATGAGATGTTTGAGGACGCTATGGCCCAACCCACCCCCATACACACATATATACATACGTCCACACACGCAAATATACATACCTACACAGGTTTCCAAGGTTTACCCCAGACGCTTCACATGCCCTGATTCAATCCACTGACAGCACGTCAACCCCGGTATACCACATCGATCCAATGCACTCTTTTTTATTTCTTGCCCTCCTTTCACCCTCCTGCATGTTCAGGCCCCGATCACAAAATCTTTTTCACTCCATCTTTCCACCTCCAATTTGGTCTCCCACTTCTCGTTCCCTCCACCTCCGAAACGTATATCCTCTTGGTCAATCTTTCCTCGCTCATTCTCTCACATATGCCGAAACCATTTCAAAACACCCTCTTCTGCTCTCTCAACCACGCTCTTTTTATTTCCACACCTCTCTCTTACCCTTACGTTACTTACTCAATCAAACCACCGCACACCACACATTGTCCTCAAACATCTCATTTCCAGCACATCCACCCTCCTGCGCACAACTCTATCCAGAGCCCACGCCTCGCAACCATACAACATTGTTGGAGCCACTATTCCTTCAAACATAGCCATTTTTGCTTTCCGAGATAATGTTCTTGACTTCCACACATTCTTCAAGGCTCCCAGGATTTTCGCCCCCTCCCCCACCCTATGATCCACTTCCGCTTCCATGGTTCCATCCGCTGCCAGATCCACTCCCAGATATCTAAAACACTTTACTTCCTCCAGTTTTGCTGCATTCAAACTTACCTCCCAATTGACTTGACCCTCAACCCTACAGTACCTAATAACCTTGCTCTTATTCACATTTACTCTTAACTTTCTTCTTTCACACACTTTACCAAACTAAGTCACCAGCTTCTGCAGTTTCTCACATGAATCAGCCACCAGCGCTGTATCATCAGCGAACAACAACTGACTCGCGTCCCAAGCTCTCTCATCCCCAACAGACTTCATACATACCCCTCTTTCCAAAACTCTTGCATTTACGTCCCTAACAACCCCATCCATAAACAAATTAACCATGGAGACATCACACACCCCTGCCGCAAACCTACATTCACTGAGAACCAATAACTTTCCTCTCTTCCTACATGTACACATGCCTTACATCCTCGATAAAAACTTTTCACTGCTAATATATATATATATATATATATATATATATATATATATATATATATATATACACGAGTATTTACGTATACACACGTATGTGTATTTACGTATATACGTGTATATACGTATATACTCGTATATACGGATATATATACTCGTATATACGTATATATACTCGTATATACGTATATACTCGTAAATACGTATATACTCGTATGTACGTGTATATACTCGTATATACGAATATACACGTATATACGTGTATATACTTATATACGTGTATGTACGTATAACATACACGTACGTATATATACGTATATACACGTGTATACGAGTATATACTCGTATACGTATATATACGTGTATTTATGTATATACGTGTATATACATTATACGTGTATATACGTATATACTCGTATATACGAATATATATACTCGTATATACGTATACATATACTCGTATAAACGTATATATATACTCGTATAAACGTATATATATACTAGTATATACATGTATATATACGAGTATATACATGTATATATATACGAGTATATACATGTATATACTCGTATATACGTATATATGTGTATATACGGATATATACGTGTATATAAGTATATCCGTGTATATACTTAGTATATAGTTGTATATACTTAATATACGTGTATATACTTAGTATATACGTGTATGTGTATATACATATATACGTGTATATACGTATGTACGTGTATATTCCTATGTACGTGTATATACTCGTATATACGCATATACTCATGTGTATATACTCGCATATAAGTATATATACGTATATACTCGTATATACACGTAGATACGTATGTGTATATACGTATATACTAGTATATACGTGTACACGTATATACACATATGTCTACACGTATATATGTGTATATACCTATATACGTACATGTATATACGTATATACACGTATACGTGTATATACGTGTATACACGTATATGGTGTATATACGTATTTACACGTATACGTATATATATACTCATATACATATATACTCGTATATACGTGTAAATACGTACATACTCGTATATACGTTTATACTCGTATATACGTGTATACTCATACGTGTATATACATATGTACTCGTATATACGTGAATATACGTATGTACTCGTATATACGTATATACTCATACGTATTTACTCGTATAAACGTATATACTCGTATATACGTATATTCTCGTATATACTCATACATATATACTCGTAAATACGTATATACGTGTATATACTCGTATATACGTGTATGTACGTATATGCACGTACATACGTATATTGTATATACGTATATACTCGTATAAACATACTCGTATAAACATATATACTCGTATATACGTATATACTCGTAAATACGTATATACACGTGTATACGTATATATACGTGTATATACGTATACATGTATATACGTATATTTGTGTATACACGTATATACGTGTATATACGTATATACTCGTATATACACGTATATGTGTATATACGAGTATATACGTATATATATATTCGTATATACGTATATTACTCGTATATACGTATATATATACTCGTATATACGTATATATATACTCGTATATACGTATATACTCGTATATACGTATATAGACTCGTATATACTTGTATATACTCGAATATCGTATAAATGTGTATATACTCGTATATACGTGTATGTCCGTATATATATACTCGTATATACGTATATTACTCGTATATACGTATATATATATATACTAGTATATACATAAATTCGTATATACAAGTATATAGTGTATATACTCGTCTATACGTATATATACATTATACGTATATATACGTGTATATAAGTATATACGTGTATATACTTACTATATACGTGTATATACATATATGTATATATACGTGTATGTACGTGTATATACGTATATACTCGTATATATGTATACATATACTCGTATAAACGTATATACGTGTATATACTCGCATATAAGTATATATATATATACTCGTATATACGTGTATATACATGTATATACGTATATATCTGTATATAGGTGTACGTATATACGAGTATATACGAATATGCGATTATATACGTATATACCCGAATATACGTATATACTTGTATATACTTGTATATACGTATATACTTGTATATACGTATATACTTGTATATACGTATATACTTGTATATACGTGTACACGTATATACACATATATACATATACACGTGTATATACATATATATGTGTATACCTATATACGTGTATATACCTATATACGTGTATGTACGTACATATGTATATACATATAAGCGTATATACGTGTATACTCGTATATACGTGTGTATATACATGTATATACTCGTATATACGTATATATATACTCGTATATACGTGTATATATGTATACCCTAATATACTCGTATATACGTATATACTCGTATTTACGTATATACTCGTATATACGTATGTGTAAATACTCGCATATACGTATATACGTGTATACACGTATATAATTGTATATACTCGTCTATATGTATATACGTATGTGTATATACTCGTATATACGTATATACTTGCATATACGTATATACTCGCATATATGTATATACTCGTATATACGTGTATATACGTATATGTATGTATATACGTATATAAATGTATATGTATATACTCGTATATACGTATATACTCATACGTGTATATACATGTATATTCGTATATACACGTATAAACGTATATATACGTAAATACGTATATACACATACGTATATACATATATACGTGTATATACGAATATACATGTATATACTTATATACATGTATATACGTATATACTCGTACATACGAGTATATACATGTATATATACTTGTTTATACGTATATATATACTCGCATATACGTATATATATATACTCTATATATATTATCACATATACGTGTATATACTCGTATATACTCGTACTCGTATATACTTTATAGGTGTATATACAATTATATACGTATATACTCGTATATACGTATATACATGTATACGTATATACACATACGTAAATACACGTATATATACGTATGTACGTGCATATACACGTATGTACGTGTATATACGTTTATACGTGTATATACGTTTATACGTGTATATACGTTTATACGTGTATATACGTATGTACGTGTATATACGTTTATACGTGTATATACGTATATATACTTGTATATACGTATATATGTGTATATACGTATATATACGTGTATATAAGTATATACGTGTATATAAGTATATACGTGTATATAAGTATATACGTGTATATAAGTATATACGTGTATATATGTATATACGTGTATATACGTATTTACACGTATATTCGTATGTACGTGTATATACGTATATCGTATATACGTATTTATTCGTATATACTCGTATATACTCTATACATATATACTCGTATATATGTATATACTCGTATATACGTGTATATACTCGTATATATATACTCGTATACACGTATATACGTATATAGACGTATATACGTATATATATACTCGTATACACGTGTATATACGTATATAGACATACGTGTATATATGAGTACACGTATATACTCATACGTATATAGTATAAGTATATGTGTATACTCATATACGTGTATATACGTATATGCTCCTATACACATATACTCGTATATACGTATACTCATGAATATACGTGTATATACGTATGTGTATATACGTATATACGTGTATATACACATACATGTCTATACGTGTATATACGTATATGAGTATATACATATATAAATGTCTATACGAGTATATACGTGTATATACGTATGACTATATACATATATACGTGTGTATATACGCATATACGTGTACATACGTATGTACGTGTATATACGTGTATGTACGTGAATATAAATATATACGTGTTTATACGTATATACGTATAGATATATACGCATATACGTAAATATACGATTATATACGTATATACGAGTATATACGTATATACGAGTATACACGTATATACGAGTATACACGAAAATACGAGTATATACGAGTATACGTATATACGAGTATATACGTATATACGAGTATATACTCGTATGTACGTATATACTCGTATATACGAGTATGTACTTGTATATACGTGTATACTCGTATATACGTATATCGTATATACGTATATAATATATACGTGTATATACTCGTACATACATATATACCCGTATATATGTATATACTCGTATATACGTGTATAAAAGTATACAGACGTATATACGTGTATATGAGTATATACGTATATATACGTATATACATGTATATACGAGTATACATGTATATACGAGTATATACGTATACACGAGTATGTACGTATATGCGAATATATACACGTATATACGAGTATAGATACGTATATACGAGTATATATATACGTATATACGAGTATATATATACGTATGTACGAGTATATATATACGTATATACACGTATTTACATGTATACACGCATATACACGTTTATACGTATATATACGTATATACACTTATATTTATACATACGTGTATATACACGTATTTACGTATAAACACGATGTGTATACACATACAGGTATATACACGGGTATATACGTATATGCGTATATACACGTATATACGTATGAACACAATTATATACGTATATACACGTATATACGAGTATACACGTATATACAAGTATATACATACATATTCGTATACATGAGTATATACGTATACAAGAGTATACGAATATACGATTATATACGTATATTGATTATATACGTAAATACTCGTATATACGTATATACTCATACGTGGTTATACGTATATATAGATATATACGTATATACGTATGTATAGATATATACGTATATACTCGCATATACGTGTATATGCGTATATACGTTTATACACGTATATACGTATATATTCTTATAACGTGTTTATACGTATATATATATATATATTCGTATATATGTACACGTATATACTCGTATATACGTATATACTCGTATATATGTATATACTCGTATGTACGTATTTACTTGTAAGTATATACGTGTATACTCGTATATACTTGTGTATACTCGTATATGCTTATACGTATATAATCGTATATACGTATATACTCGTATGTGTAAATACTCGTATATACATATATACTAATATATGTATATACTCGTATATACGTATATACGTGTATATAAGAATACGTAAATACACAGACGTATATTACGTGTATATACATATACGTGTATATACATGTATGTACGTATATACGTGTATGTACGTATATACGTGTATATGCGTATATACACGTACATACGTATATATACGTATATACTCGTATATACGTATATACTCGTATAAACGTATATGCTCGTATATACGTATATACTCGTATAAACGTATATCCTCGTATATACGTATATACGAGTATATACTCGTATAAACGTATATGCTCGTATATACGTATATACTCGTATATATGTATATACTCGTATATACGTATATACTCGTATATACGTATATACTCTATACGTATATACTCGTATATATGTATGTACTCGTATATACGTATATATTCGTATATACTCATATACGTATATACACGTATACGTATATATACGTGTATTTACGTATATACGTAATTATACATGTATATACATATATATACACGTATATACATGTATATACACGTATATACGTATATACACGTATGTGCGTATATACGTGAATGTACGTATATACACGTATGTACGTATATACGTGTATATACGTATATACACGTATGTACGTATATACACGTATGTACGTATGTATATGTATATGTATACTCGTATATATGGATATATATATGTCTATATACGTGTTATACGTAATATTACTAGTATATACGTTATACTTTACGTTATACGTATATAACTATAGCTATATAGTATATACTCGTATTACGATATACTCGTATATAACGATTTACTCGTATAGTATTGTATATCGTGTATACTCGTATAAGTATACGTTATACGTATATACCTATATACGTGTATCTGTACTATACTATATACGTGTATATACGTTTACTTATACGTATATACTGTATATATTTAATCGTATATCGTGTATATATTATACAGTATATACGTATATATACGATATACTATATATTACGTGTATATACGTATATACCTATATACGGATTATACGTATATACTGTATATACTCATATACGTATACTACTATAGTATATATAATCTATATACTCGTATATATCATAATACGTATATGTATATTATATATACTATATAGTAATACTCGTATCAGTATATATATACGTATATGTAGTATATTTACGTAACGATTTGTATACAAGTATATCAGTATATAGTATATAAGTATTCAGGTAATACGTTATAGTATAAATACAATATATAGTTTAAGTAATAGATATAAGTATATAAATATAATATATTTAGTATATATATAGTTACAATATACTAATACTATTGTTTACTAATACGTATTATATATACTATACTATATATATATATAATAAACGTATATAGATAATCGTATTACGATATACGTTATATCGTATATATTTAAGTATATAGTGTATATACGTATATACGTGTTTCGTATTATTATATCCTATATAGTATTACAGTATATATCGTATATAGTTTATGTTATTGTATATATGTATACGTATAATGTGTTATTGTATATCGATATAGTATACTGTAAATTGATATACTATATAACGTATTATTACGTATGTTAATACGTATTTTATACTTATTGTATATACTATTAGTATATACGTGTATTAAATACGTAATACATAAGTTACTGTATATACTATATATGTATATAGTTATGTATATACGTGTTACGTATATACGATACGTATATACGTATACGTATATAGTATATACGTATAATACTGTATATGTATTATATATTATATTAGTATATACTTATACGTTAATATATCTATATAGTATATACTGTATAGTATATCTATATAATATACGTAATCGTATGTATATACGTTTTATAATGTTATTATAGTATTATTATATTCGTATATAGTATAACATATAGTATATACGTATTACGTATACCGTATACGTATATTATATGTATTACGTATATACGTGTATATACCTATTTACGTGTATATACGTATTATATGTATATACGTAATATATACGTGTATATACATATTGTATATACTGTATATCGTATATACGTTATACAGTATATACTGTATAACGTGTATATACTGTATATAAGTATATACGTGTATATACGTATATCGCGTACACGTATTTATACGTATATACTCGTATATAGGTATATACTAATATATACGTATATCCGTGTATAAACGTATATATTCATAATACGTGTATATACGTATATACTCGTATATACAATTATATACGTATATACTCGTATATACAATTATATACGTATTTACACGTATGTACGTAAATACACGTATATATACATATATACGTGTATATACGTATATACACGTGTATGTACGTGTATATACGTTTATACGTGTATATACGTGAATATACGTATGTAGGTGTATATACCTATGTACGTGTATATACGTATATATACGTGTATATAAGTATATACGTGTATATTCGTATGTACGTGTATATGCATATATACTCGTATACACGTATATACTCGTATATACGTATATAGTCGCATATACGTGTATATACATGTAGATACGTATATGTGTATATACGAATATATACCTGTATATACTTGTATATAATCGTATATACTTATATATACGAGTATATACGTGTACACGTATATACGTATATACAAGTATACACGAATATGTGTATATACGTTTATACTTGTATATGAGTATAGTGTACACGTATATACACGTATATACGTACACATATATACGTGTATATACGTATGTGTATATACCTATATACGTGTATATACCTAATTACGTGTATATACGTACATATATATGTGTATATACGTATATACTCGTATATATATGTATATACGTATGGACTGGTATATACGTGTATATGCGTATATACGTGTATACACGTATAATAGGTGTATACACGTATATACGTGTATATACGTATATACGTGTATATACGTATATACGTGTCTATACGTATCCGTATATATATACTCGTATGTGTATATATACTCGTATATACGTGTAAATACGTATATACTCGTATATACGTATATACTCGTATATGCTTGTATATACGTTTATACTCGTATATACGTATATAATCGTATATACTCGTATGTGTATACATATATATGTGAATATACGTATATACTCATGCGTATGTACTCGTATATACGTATATATATACTCACGTATATACTCGTATAAACGTGTATATACTCGTATATACGTGTATACTCGTAAATACGTATATACTCGTATATACTCGTATATACGTGTATATACGTGTATATACGTATATACGTGTATGTACGTATATACGTGTATTTACGTATATACGTGTATATACGTATACGTGTACATACGTATATATACGTTCATATATGTATATACGTGTATATACAGGTACATACGTATATATACGTATATACTCGTATATACGTATATACTCGTATAAACGTATATACTCGTATATATGTATATACTCCTATAAACGTATATACTCGTATATACTCCTATAAACGTATATACTCGTATATACGTATATACTTGTATATACGTATATATACGCATATACTCGTATATACATATATACACGTATACGTATATATACGTGTATTTACGTATATATGTGTATATACATATATATACGTGTATACACGTATATGTGTATATACTCGTATATACACGTATATATATACTCGTATAAACGTATATATATATACTCATACTTGTATATATTCGTATATACGTATGTACTCGTATATACGTATATACTCGTATATACGTATATACTCGTATATACACGAGTATACGTATATAAACATGTATTTACGTATATACGTGTACATACGTATATATACATATATATACGTATATGTGTATACACGTATATACTGGTATATACGTGTATACACGTATGTACGTGTATATACGTATATACTCTATATGTGTAAATACGTATATGTATACTCGTATATACGTATATATATATACTCATAATTGTATATACTCATATATACATATATACTCGTATATACGTATATCGTATATACGTGCATATACGTATATATGCACGTGTATATACTCGTATATACGTGTATATACTCGTATATACGTGTATATACTCGTATATACTCGTATATACGTGTATATACTCGTATATACTCGTATATACGTGTATATACTCGTATATACGTGTATATATACTCATATATACGTATATATATATTCGTATATACGTATATATATACTCATATATACGTATATATGTACTCGTATATACATGTATATATACTCGTATATACAAGTATATACGTGTATATACTCGTCTATACGTGTATATACGTATATATACGTGTATATACGTATAAATACGTGTGTATACGTATATATACGTGCATATAAGTATATACGTGTATATACTTAGTATATACGTATATATAAGTATATACGTCTATATACTTAGTATATATGTGTATATACGTATATATGCGTATATGCGTGAATATACGTGTATGTACGTGTATATTCGTATGTACGTGTATATACGTATATACTCGTATAAACGTATATACTCGTATATACGTGTATATACTCGCATATATATATATACGTATATACTCGTATATACGTGTATATACATGTATATACACGTATATACGTGTACGTATGAGTATATACGTATATACGAATATATACGTGTATATACTCATATATACGTATATGATCGTATATACTTGTATATACGTGTACACATATACACGTAAATACACATGTATACACGTTTATATACGTATATACGTGTATATACCTATATACGTGTATATACCTATATACGTGTATGTACGTACATATTTATATATGTGTATATACGTATATACGTGTATATACGTATATGTACGTATACACGTATATACGTAAATACACGTGTATAAACGTGTATATACGTATATATACGTATATACGTGTATATACGTATATATACGTATGTACGTGTATATTCGTATGTACGTGTATATACTTATATACGTATATACTCGTATATACGTATATACTCATATATACGTGTACATACATGTATATACGTATATGTATATACGTATATACTCGTATATACTTATATACGAATATATACGTGTATATACGTATATACTCGTATATACGTATATACTCGTATATACGTATATAATCGTATATACACGTATATACACGTATGTACGTCAATACACGTATATATACGTATACACGTGTATATACGTAAGTGTATATACGTATATACGTGTATATTCATACATATGTATTTACGTGTATATACGAGTATATACGTATATACGAATAAATACATGTATATACTCTTATATACGTATCTAATCGTATATACACGTATATAAACGTATATAGGTATATACACGTGTATACATCAATACACGATATACGTATACACGTGTATATACGTATATACGTCTATATACGTAGATGTGTATATACCTATATACGTGTATATACATACATATTTATATACGTGTATATACGATATACGTATGTACGTGTATATACGTGTATATACATGTGTATATACGTATAAACTTATATACGTATAAACACGTATATACTCGTATATACTCATATATACGTATATAAGAATATACTCGTATGTACGTATATACTTGCAAGGATATACGTGTATATTCACGAATATACATGTATATACACGTATATACATATATACACGTATATACGCGTATATACGATATACGTATATACGAGTACACGTGTATACTTACAAGTATATACGTACATACTGGTATATACGAGTATGTACGTATATACGAGTATATACGTATATACGAGTATATACGTATATACGAGTATATACGCATATACGGGTATATACGTATATAAAAGTATAAACGTATATACTCGTATATATGTATATATTCGTATATACTCGAATACGTGTATATATATACATACATATATGTGTATATCCGTATATACACGTGTATATAAGTATATACGCGTTTATATATACATGTGTATATACGTGTATGTACGTGTATATACGAATATACGTGAATACACGTATATGTACATACACGTGTATATACGTACATACACGTATATGGTATATACACGTATATAGATATATACGTGTATAGATATATACGTAAATACATGTATATAGGTGTATATGCGTATATACGTTTATACACGTATATACGTGTATATACGTATAAACTCGTTTAACCGTGTATATACGTATATATATACACTCGTATATACATATATATACACATATATACGATTATATAAGTATACACTTATATACGTATAAACACGTATATACTCATATATACGTATATACTCTACGTATATACTCGTTTATACGTGTATATACGTATATATATACTCGTATATACGTATATACACACGTATATATACGTGTATATAGGTATATACGAGTATATACCTGTATATACGCATATATACGTATATACATGTATTCGTGTATATATGTATATACATGTATACGTGTATATATGTATATACATGTATAAGCTTGTATATACGTATATACATATACGTATATACGTGTACATACGTGAATATACGTGTTTACACGTGTTTATACGTATATGTGTATATATGTTTATACGTGAATATACGTTTATACGTGTTTACACGTATATACGTATATACACGTATTTATACACGTACTTATACGTGTATATACGTACATATAGGTGTATATACACGTATATACGTGTATAAACGTGTACATACGTATATACTTGTATAAACGTGTACATATGTATGTGTATATACCTATATATACGTATATACGTTTATACACGTATATGTGTATTTACGTATATACGTGTTCATACGTATATATGTGTTTATACGTATATACTTGTATACATATATACACGTATATACGTGTATATAAGTATATACGTGTATATAAGTATATACGTGTATATAAGTATATACGTGTATATAAGTATATACGTGTATATAAGTATATATGTGTATATATGTATATACGTGTATATACGTGTGTATATACCTATATACGTGTACATACATATATACGTGTATATACGTATATGTGAATATACGTATATACTTGGATATACGTGTTTATACGTATATACGTGTATATACACGTATATGTGTATATACGTGTATATAAATATATACCTTTATATACGTATATACGTGTATTTAAGTATATACGTGTATATAAGTATATAGGTATATACGTGTATAAACGCATATACGTGTGTATACTTATATACATGTATATACACGTATATACGTATACACACGTATGTACTCGTATATACACATATAGATATACACGTATATACGCATAAACACGTATATACGTATATACACGTAAATACGTGTAAATACGTATATGTGTATATACGTGTTTATACGTATATACGTGTTCATAAGTATATACGTGTTTATGCGTATATACGTGTTTATACGTATATACACGTATATACGTGTATATACATATATACGTATATACGTGGACTTAAGTATATACGTGTATATAAGTATATAGGTATATACGTGTATAAACGCATATACGTGTATATACTTATATACGTGTATATACGCATTTACGTGTATATATATATACTTATATACGTGTATATACATTTATACGTATATACGTGTATATACATATATATACGTGTATATACGTCTTTATACATATATACGTGTA
Organism: Panulirus ornatus; assembly: GCF_036320965.1. Lineage (NCBI taxonomy): Eukaryota > Metazoa > Arthropoda > Malacostraca > Decapoda > Palinuridae > Panulirus > Panulirus ornatus. Next base: position 12,200,046 of record NC_092262.1, on the reverse strand, counting down.
CACACCTATATACACATATACGTGTATATACGTATATACGTGTTTATGCGTATATACGTGTATATCCGTATATACAAGTATATACGTGTATATACGCGTATATACGAGTACATACGTGTATAAACATGTATATACGTGTATATAAGTATATACGTGTATATAAGTATATACGTGTATATACACATATATATGTGTATATAAGTATATACGTGTATATACATATATACGTGTATATACGTAAATACGAGTATATACGTATATACGAGTACAAACGTATATACGAGTATATACGTATATGCGAGTATATACGTATATACGAGTATATACGTATATAGAGTATATACGTATATACGAGTATATACGTATATAGAGGTATATACGTATATACGAGTATATACGTATATAGAAGTATATACGTGTATACATACTCGTATATATATATACTCGTATATACGTACATACAAGTATATACGTATATAATCGTATATACGTATATATATTATCGTATATCCGTGTATATACTCGTATGTACGTATATACTCGTATATACGTATATTCTCGTATATACGTATATACTCGTATGTACGTATATACTCATATGTACGTATATAATAGTATATAAGTATATACGTGTAAACTCGTATATACGTGCATACTCGTATATATGTCATCGTATATACATATTTACTAGTATATACTCGTATATACAAGTATATACTCGTATATGCAAGTATATACTCGTATATACAAGTATATACTCGTATATACGTATATACATATATATACATGTATATGTATATATACATATATACGTATATATACCGGTATATACGTATAGACACGCATATATTCGTATGTATATATATAGACATATATACGTATATACACGTACGTATATACGTTTATACTTATATACACTATATACGTGTATACGTATATACACGTATATACGTAAATACATGTATATATACATATATGCGTGTATATACGTATAAACGTGTATATACGTACATACGTATGTACGTGTATATACGTATATAAACGTGTATATGTGTAAATGCGTATATTCGTGTATATATGTATATACGTATATATATGTATATACACGTATATACGCGTATATACACGTATATACTTATATACACGTATGTACGCATATACACGTATATACATGTATTTACACGTATATATATGTACATACACGTATATACAAGTATATACACATATATACATGCATATTATACGTATATACACGTACATATACGTATATACACGTATGTACGTTTATATACAAGTATATACGTTTATATACGTATATACATGTACATACGTATATATGTGTATATACCTATATACACGTATATATAGGTATATACACGTATGTACGTTTATATACAAGTATATACGTTTATATACGTATATACATGTACATACGTATATATGTGTATATACCTATATACACGTATATATAGGTATATACACATATATACGTATGTACATGTATATACGTACATAAACGTATATACACCTATACACGTATATACGTATATGCACGTATATACACGTATGTACGTATATACTTATATAATCGTATATACATGTATATACACTTATATACATGTATATATACATGTATATATACGTATATACACGTATATGTGTATATACACGATATGGATTGACACGTATATACGTATATAAGTATATACACGTATATACGTATAACAGGTATATACCTATACACACGTATATACACATCTATACGTGTATACACGTATATACGTGTATACACATATACGTGAATACACGTATATACGTGTATTCACGTATATATACGTGTATATAGGTATATACACGTATAAAGACCTATATGCACGTATATACGTATAAAGACGTATATACACGTATAAGCACGTATATACGTATATACATGTGTAAACACGTATATACGTAGAAACACGTATATACGTATATAAACGTATATACGAGTATTTACGCATATATACGTATATGCGAGTTTATACCTATATACACGTATATACGTGTATATAGGTATATACACATATACGTATGTACACGTATATACACGTATATACGTATATATACGTGTATAAACGTGTATATGTATATATACGTGTATATACACGTATATACGTGTACATACGTATATGTGTATATACCTATATACACGTATATACGTATATATGTGTTTATACGTCTGTACGTGTATATACCTATATACACGTATATACGTGTATGTACTTATATATACGTGTATATACACGCATATTGGTGTATATACATATATATACGTGTATTTAAGTATATACATGTACATACGTGTATATACGTGTATATACGCGTATATGCATATACACGTGTATATACCCGTGTATATACATATATACACGTGTATATACGTATATATACGTATATACCCATATATACGTATATAAACGGGTATATACGTGTATATACCTATCGACGTGTATATACGTATCTACGTATATATACACGTATATACGTGTATATACACCTATATACGGGTATATACGTACATAAACGTCTACGAGTATATACGTATATACTTGTATATACACGTATGAGTATATATGTATATACGAATATTCGAGTATATACGTACATACGTGTATACACGTATATACGTGTATATAGGTATATACACGTATATACGTATGTACACGTATATGTGTATATACACGTATATATACACATATACGTATATAGACGTATAGATACACGTATATATGCGTGTATATACACGTATATACGTATAAACACGTATATACGTATAAGCACGTATATACACGTATATACGTAAACACTTATATACACGTATGTACACGTACATACACGTATATACGAGTATTTATACGTATATGCGAATATATACGTATATACACGTATATATACGTGTATACTCGCATATACGTATATATACGTAAATACTCGTATATACGTGTATATACATACGTATATGTGTACATACCTATATACACGTATATACGTGTACATACATGTTTATACGTATATACGTGTACATACGTATATATACGTATATGCGAGTTTATACGTGTATACACATATACACGGATACGTGTATATACACGTGTATGTGTATCTATACGTATATACACGTGTATATATGCGTATATACAAGTGTATATACGTATATACGTGTATATAAGTATATACGTGTATATATGTATATATACACGTATATACGTGTATAAACGTATATACGTGTATGTGTGTATATGCACGTATATGTGTATATACGTATAAACTCGCATATACATATATATACGTATATACACGCATATACGTATACACACGTATATATACGTATACATACACGTATATACGTATATCCACGTATATATACGTATATACACGTGTATATACGTATATACACGTATAAATACATACGCGTATATACGTGTATACACATATACATGTCTACGAGTATATACGTACATACGAGTATATACGTATATACACGTATATACATATATACCAGTATATACGTACATACGTATATACGTTTTTATACGTATATACGTGTATACACGTATATACGTGTTTATACGTGTATATACGTATATATACGTGTATACATGTGTATATACGTTCATATACGTATATATACTCGTACATACTTATATATATACTCTTATATGTGCATATATACTCGTATATACGTGTATATATACTCGTATATACGTGTTTATACTCGTATACGTGTATATACTCGTATATGTATATATACGTATATAATCATATATGTGTATATACTCATACGTATATACTCGTATATACGTGTATCTACGTATATACTCGCACATACGTATATACTTGTATACTCGTATATACGTATGTGTATATACGTGTATATACGAGTGTATACGTATATATTCGTATATACGAGTATACGCGTATATACATAAATACACGTATATATAAGTATACAAGGGTATATACGTGTATATACGTATATACTCGCATATACGTATATACTTGTATATACGTGTATAGGAGTATATACGTATATACGAATATATACGTGTATATACGTATATATTCGTACATACGTGTATACACGTATATACGTAAATACACGTATATATACGTATACACGTGTATATACGTATATGTGTATATACGTACATACCTATATGTACGTGTATATACCTATATACGTGTATATACTTACATATGTATATACGTGTATATACTTGTATATGCGTGTATACACGTATATATATACTCATATACGTATATATATATATATATATATACTCGTACATACGTATATATATACTCGTATGAGTAAGTATATACGTGTATACTCGTATATAATCGTATATATACTCGTATATACGTATATATACGAATGTGTATATACTTATATACTCGCATATACGTATATAGTCGTATAAACGTGTATATGAGTATATACGAGTATATACGTAAATACACGACTATATACGTGTATATACTTGTGTATATACGTATATACATGTATATATACGTGTATATACGTATATACACGTATATACGTGTATACACGTATATACGTGTTTATACTTATATACGTGTTTATACGTATAAACGTTTTTATAAGTATTTACATGTATATATACACGTATATACATGTATATGTGTACATACGTATATATACCTATATACGTATGTACGTGTATATACGTGTAAATACGTATATACGTGGATATACGTAAATATACGTATATATGTGGATATACGTATATATACATGTATATACGAGTATATAAGTATATACGTGTATATACGTATGTGTATATACGTGTATACATATATACGTGTATATACGTATGTGTTTATACGTATAAAAGTATATACGTGTTTATGCGTATATACGTGTATATACATGTTTATACACGTACATACGTGTATATACACGTATGTGTATATACGTATATATACGTGTACATACCTATATACACGTATATATCCGTATATACGTGTATATACGGATATATACATGTATATACGTTTATATATATACGTGTATATAAGTATATACACGTATATACGTGTATATATAAATATACGTGTATATACGTATATATACACAGGTATACACGTATATACTCGTATGTGTATATACGTATATACTCGTATGTGTATATACGTATATACTCGTGTATACACCTATATATACTCGTATATACGTATATATACTCGTATATACGTATATATATACTCGTATATACCTGTATATACTCCTATATACGTATATACATTTGTATATACGTGTATATACGTATACTCGTATATACGTGTATATACTCGTATATATGTATATACACATACACGTGTATATACACATGTATATACGTATATACACATGTATATACACGTATATACGTATACGTGTATACACGTATATATGTCTATATAGACGTATATACACATATATGTACATACATGTATATATACGTATATTTACGTATATACGAGTATATACGAGTTTGAAAGAAATATATATATATATATATATATATATATATATTCTTTTTCTTTCATACTATTCGCCATTTCCCGCCTCAACGAGGTAGCGTTAAGAGAGAGGACTGAGCCTCTGAGGAAACATCCTTACCCAGCCCCCTTCTCTATTCTTTTCTTTGGGAAAAAAAAAAAAAAATAGGGGAAGATTTCCAGCCCCCCGCTCCCTTCCCTTTTAGTCGCCTTCTACGACACGCAGGGAATACGTGGGAAGTATTCTTTCTCCCCTATCCCCAGGGATAACATATATATCTTTTTTTTTTTCTTTTAAACTATTCACCATTTCCCGCGTTAGTGAGGTAGCGTTAAGAACAGAGGACTGGGCCTTTTTTGGAATATCCTCACCTGCCCCCCTCCCCCCTCTGTTCCTTCTTTTGGAAAATTAAAAAAAAAAAAAAAAAAAAAGAGGGGAGGATTTCCAGCCTCTTGCTCCCTCCCCTTTTAGTCACCTTCTACAACACGCAGGGAATACGTGAAAAGTATTCTTAATTCCCTATCCCTAGGATATATATATATATATATATATATATATATATATATATATATATATATATATATATATATATATATATATATATATGCAGAAGGGGGATAGGGGAGAAAGAATACTTCTCACGTATTCCCTGCGTGTCGTATAAGGCGATTAAAAGGGAAGGGAGCGGGGGGGCTGGAAATCCTCCCCTCTCGTTTTTTAATTTTCCAAAAGAAGGAACAGAGAAGGGAGCCAAGTGAGGATATTCCCTGAAAGGCTCAGTCTTCTGTTCTTAACGCTACCTCGCCAACGCGGGAAATGGCGAATAGCATGAAAAAAAAAAAAAATATGCAGAAGCTGGTGACCGATTTCGGTAAAGTGTGTGAAAGAAGAAAGTTAAGAGTAAATGTGAATAAGAGCAAGGTTATTAGGTACAGTAGGGTTGAGGGTCAAGTCAATTGGGAGGTATGTTTGAATGGAGAAAAACTGGAGGAAGTAAAGTGTTTTAGATATCTGGGAGTGGATCTGGCAGCGGATGGAACCATGGAAGCAGAAGTGGATCATAGGGTGGGGGAGGGGGGGGCGAAAATTCTGGGAGCCTTGATGAATGTGTGAAAGTCGAGAACATTATCTTGGAAAGCAAAAATGGGTACGTTTGAAGGAATAGTGGTTCCAACAATGTTGTATGGTTGCGAGGCGTGGGCTATGAATAGAGTTGTGCGCAGGAGGATGGATGTGCTGGAAATGAGATGTTTGAGGACAATGTGTGGTGTGAGGTGGTTTGATCGAGTAAGTAACGTAAGGGTAAGAGAGATGTGTGGAAATAAAAAGAGCGTGGTTGAGAGAGCAGAAGAGGGTGTTTTGAAATGGTTTGGGTACATGGAGAGAATGAGTGAGGAAAGATTAACCAAGAGGTTATATGTGTCGGAGGTGGAGGGAACGAGAAGTGGGAGACCAAATTGGAGGTGGAAAGATGGAGTGAAAAAGATTTTGAGTGATCGGGGCTTGAACATGCAGGAGGGTGAAAAGAGGGCAAGGAATAGAGTGAATTGGATCGATGTGGTATACCGGGGTTGACGTGCTGTCAGTAGATTGAATCAGGGCATGTGAAGCGTCTAGGATAAACCATGGAAAGCTGTGTAGGTATGTATATTTGCGTGTGTGGACGTATGTATATACATGTGTATGGGGGTGGGTTGGGCCATTTCTTTCGTCCGTTTCCTTGCGCTACCTCGCAAACGCGGGAGACAGCGACAAAGCAAAAAAAAAAAAAAAAATATATATATATATATATATTTTTTTTTTCATACTATTCGCCATTTCCCGCATTAGCGAGGTAGCGTTAAGAACAGAGAACTGGGCCTTTGAGGGAATATCCTCATCTGGCCCCCTTCTCTGTTCCTTCTTTGGGGAAAAAAAAAAAAAAACAAGAGGGGAGGATTTCCAGCCCCCCGCTCCCTTCCCTTTTAGTCGCCTTCTACGACACGCAGGGAATACATGGGAAGTATTCTTTCTCCCCTATCCCCAGGGATAAGGGATATATATATATATATATATATATATATATATATATATATATATATATATATATATATATATATATATATATATATATATACGCGACAAAGAAAAAAAAAAGAAAAAAAAATATATACATTTTTTTTTTTTTTTTTGCTGTGTCGCTCTCTCCCGCATTTGCGAGGTAGCGTAAGGAAACAGACGAAAGAAATGGCCCAACCCACCCCCATACACATGTATATACATACACGTCCACACACACAAATATACATACCTACACAGCTTTCCATGGTTTACCCCAGACGCTTCACATGCCCTGATTCAATCCACTGACATCATATATACCCATGCACACAATTCACACTGTCTGCCTTTATTCATTCCCATCGCCACCTCGCCACACATGGAATACAATCCCCCTCCCCCCTCATGTGTGCGAGGTAGCGCTAGAAAAAGACAACAAAGGCCCCATTCGTTCACACTCAGTCTATATATATATATATATATATATATATATATATATATATATATAATATACATGTATATATGTATATATATACATTTGGCATCCTACATACGTCCATGCATGTCATTGTAAGGAGCTAATAATTGGGTTTGTGTACTTTTCCTGGCACAAATCCATGCTGGCCTTCATGCATATAGCTGTTCTTCTTTAAATGGTTTATTATACACCCTTTTACCACCATTTCAAAGACTTTTACCACATACAAAGTTAAGCTAACCGGTCTGTATTGTTTAGTTAGTAGCTTAGGTCATCCTTATTCTTGCTACATTTACCAGTTTCTGAAAATCTGCTATTTTGCTTTCATCCACTTTTGCCTCAGTTTTAAAATTACTGCTTTTACTTTCGATGGATTTGTCTTTTTGAGGAATATGGCTAGAATCCCATCTGGTTAAAACCTGAATTTTCTCTTAACTGATGTCACTGATTATACCTTCTTTTCATATTTCCATCTCTGGTTGCATTTTCATCACAGCTAAATGGTTCATCTTTCTATTTCTCATTCCTTTTTGAGCCGAATATAAATTTATGTTTTTAATCAACATCTTGCACAATTCCTTGGTAATTTTTTTTTTTTTTTATTTATCTTCCAAACCCCTTCAGACTACAGACCTGCCCCTCCCTCAAAGATCTTTGAATACCTTCCTCCTGATTCATAAATGCCATATACAAATTGTTTCTATATCTCTCAAAATCTTGAGAGCAAACACAGATCTACACATCCTTTGTAACTTCTGAAAGCAAATACACATGCTCCTTGACTTACGATGGGGATATGTTCCGATAAACCTATCCAAGTACAAAATATTGTCGAAAATACATTTAATACAGTACACCTAACCCATCAAACATAGCTTAGCCTAGCCTACCTTAAACATTCTCAGAACACTTAGGCTCATACATTAGCCTACAGATAGTCAAAATCATCTAACAAAAAGCCCATTTTATAATAAAAGAGTTTCTTTGCTGTGAAATTTCTTGGCACCTTAGGTACAACTTTATGCTAGGCAGTTATAATTTCATCACAAGAGTAACCGACTTCCTCTTCTCACCAGAGACAGGAGACACAGATGGGCATTTTATAAACATGATGGAATGCAAAAACATTAAACACAAAACAAAAAATGCTGGCAACACATTACTGTAGGGTAATGGTTGTTTACACTTGTGATCGCATGGTTGACAGGAAGCTGCGGCTTGCTGCCACTGCACAGCATCATGAGAGAGTATCATACCACCATTGCTAGCCCGGGGAAAGATTCAAACAAGGTTTCTACTGAATGTGTATCACTATAGCATCATTATAAAGTAAAAAAAATCGTAAGTCAGGGAGCATCTGTACCTGTATTATTTCATAAATGTATAGATGTATGTATAGGCGTTACGGTGCTCCACCTGCTTGAAGTTACACTGCAAGTAAAAAATTTACCTTTGAAGAAACTACATAAATACCAACTGATGAAATGGAGTACTATCTCATCTAAGAACTCCTTACTTCAAAGGAGTCTATCCTGTCCCAGCTACTTAGTGCAGTGCAGGCAAGGAGATGCAGAAACCCCTAGAAAAGGGTCCTGGGGTAACATCTGTCTGCTTTGCATTAATTGTGTACATTCATCCATTCTATATGTATAAAAGTCTTTCTTTTCTTTGTTTTTTTTACAAGTTTCTTGCTTAATTTCATGTTGTCATGTTGCTCCATCCCACTATCTTTCAAAGAACTGTTCAAAGTATCTTATCTAAATCTCTGATGCTTGTTCCAAGTGGAACTTCAATAGAGTCACCATAAGTGAACCCCAGTGGTGTTTCTTAGCCTTTAATGCCTCATCCTTAACAAGCCTCTGGCAGAGGGCAAGTCTAGTGCAGTGTTTGCTGATGTTCCTACTGACTGCAACTATCTAAAGCTCCTATCAGCTACTACTACCTATTGATCCAGGTTGTGAACTGGTACCCACTCGCTTGTCTCTTTTCTAAGGTGAGCAAATGTAAAGCCTTCAAACCTTACCCAGTAACTTGGCTGTCTTAATTCTGATACCATCTTTGTTGCCCTCCTCAGAATTTTCTGTATTATAGCTTCGTGTACTTCTTTATGTGCTGTGACCCTATTAGCTGACTGTGTTTCTTTAGATGTGATGACCAAACTTGAGAAGCTTACTCTAGTTTTTACCTTATGCAAGATATGAACAGCTTGCTGATTGTTTCCCTCTCTATATACTGGAAAGCTATTCTGGTATTTGCCAGAAGACAATGCGTTTTCTTTACTATTCTCCTAATATGGGACTCTGGCAACAGGTTAAGGAAAATGTTGATTACCAAGTTCTCACACATCAAATTGTGAACCTTCCAGATAAAGATATTATTGAGGTCTTCTTTCTCTTTTCCCCATCCTCCTTGCTTTTCACTTCCCTTGTGACTTTTGTGTCATCTGCAAACGTATTTAGGTAGGACCTTCAGGTAATTCATTCATGCATATCAAAAATAGTAACTGCCTCAAAACATAACCCATGTGACCTTCACCATTTAGAGAAGGCTCCTCAAACATATGTCGTCTGTTCCTTTCCATTAAGTTAATCCTCTATCCATTGGATAGAATATTTTTTGTTCCTGCCTGGCACACCAGCAGAATTCTTAATCAGTCTCCCATGTGGTACTTCCAAACACTTCAAACAGTTTTTGGCAGTCAAGATACAATCTACCCAGCCTTCACTTTGTCCAAGGTAAAGCTCACTCTCAGATATCTTAGAGGTTCAATATGCATAACTTAGTTTACCTAAAACTCTGTTCTCACTTAAATAATTTCTCCGTAAAAAGTTGTCAATTTCCTGTGGAATTTTCTTTTCCAGTATCTTTTAGACCACACTCATCAGGGAGACTTTAAGTACCTCGTCCCTTTCTTGTAGATGTCTATGAAGTTTGCCCTTTTCCAATCCCTTGGCATTCTGCCTTTCACCAGGAACAACTTGAACACTATTTCAAGAGATCTGTCTAGTGTGTGTGTGTTTATGTGTATATATCAACCACCCAGGGCAGAACAACCATCCTGTCTTAAGGTGCGAAGTAATACCTGTAATTATCTGTTGTCCATATCAAATTGTGGGGGTTTCTCTCACATTAAACTATGCTACTGGCAAGAGTTCATATCTTTTCCTTGAATACATCACGTGTACCTAACCTTTTTCCTTACCTCTTGTCTTCACACTTTTTCAGCTTCCTCAAAAACACAGACCTTTTCTCTGGGTGCAATTCTTCTTTCCCAAGGCCCAGCTTACAGGACTTTTTCCAAAACTAAAGCCCTTCTAGTGGGGGAAGAAATATATATAGATATTATTATTAATTTTAGAATTTTAAAACCCTTGGACCACTTCTATGGGGCTCCTGCACCTTCAAGTTTTGTTGAGCAGGAGTGGTAGATCATTCATGGCGAAAGGAAAGTATAAGTTGAATTTATGTATGTTTAGGGTTAAAAAGGTAAATGAAGACCTGTAATGTTAAAGACATTCTGTTTTGGGTGAACTTATGTTCTTATTATGTAGTGTTGCAAGTTTGTTGTTGCTTGGGTAGTGTCAAGGTCCTGTGACATAATTCTGAGGTCATCTGCATACGAGCAGAATTGCACAATGTGGCTTGTTGAAGATGATGAGAGTCAGGGAGATGTTAGGTGAAGAAAGAAGAGGTGGTGAAAGCCTTGCAGAAGATAAAATCCTGCATGACAACACATTTGGATGGTATCATAGATTGATATATTATGAAAGAGGGCAACTGTGTTGTTGATTGGTTGGTAAGGATATTCAGTGTATGTATGGACCATGGTGAAGTGCCTGAGGATTAGTGGAATACATGTATAATGCCATTGTACAAAGGCAAGTGTTCAAACTACAGAGGCATAAGTTTGTCGAGTATTCCTCGAAAATTATAAGGGAGGGTATTGATTGAGAGGGTAAAGGTATGTACAGAGTATCAGATTGGGGAGGAGCAGTGTGGTTTTAGAAGTGGTAGAAGATGTGTGGATCATGTTTCCTTTAAAGAATGTGAGAAATTCTTAGAAAAACAGATGAATTTGTATGTGGCATAAATGGATCTGGAGGAACCATGTGATAGTGTTGAAAGATATGCTTTGTGGAGGTAAGTAGCTAAGCAGGTGTAGGAAGAGAGGAAAGTGATTGGTTTCCAGTGAATGTCGGTCTGTGGCAGGGATGTGTCTCCCTGGTTGTTTAATTTGTCAATGGATGGGGTGTTTAGGGAGGTAAATGCAAGAGCTTTGGATAGAGGGGCAAGTATACTGTCTGTTGAGGATGAGAGGACCTGGGAAGAGAATCAGTTGTTGTTTGCTGAAGATGCAGCTCTAGTGGCTGATTTGAGTGAGAAACTGCAGAAATTGGTGACCAAGTTTGGAAAAGTGTGTGAAAGTTGGAAGTTTAGAGTAAATGAGAATAAAAGCAAGGTTATTAGTCAGTAGGGTTAAGGAACAAGTTAATTGGGATGCGAGTTGGAGAAAAATTGGAGGAAGTGAAGTGTTTTAGATATCTGGGAGTGAACTTAGCAGCGAATGCAACCATGGAAGCGGAAGCGAGTCACAGGGTGGGTAAGAGGGTTAAGGTTCTGAGACTGAGTGTGAACGAATGTGGCCTGTTTTGTCTGTTTTCCTGGCACTACCTCGCTGAAGCAGGGGTTAGCGATGCAGTTTCGTGTGAGGTGGGGTAACACCAAGAATAGATGAAGTCAAGCAAGTGCGAATATGTACATATGTATATATGTCTGTGTATGTATATGTTGATATGCATATGTGCGTGTATGGGCGTTCAAGTGTACATGTATACAAGTGGATGGGCCATTCTTCGTCTGTTTCCTGGCACTACCTCGCTGATGCAGGAATAAGTGATTAACATATATATACATATATATATTTCTTTTTTCTTTCAACTATTCGCCATTTCCCGCATTAGCAAGGTAGCGTTAAGAACAGAGGACTGGGCCTCTGAGGGAATATCCTCACCTGGCCCCCTTCTCTGTTCCTTCTTTTGGAAAGTTAAAAAAAAAGGAACAAGAGGGGAGGATTTCCAGCCCCCCCCCACTCCCTACCCTTTTAGTCGCCTTCTACGACATGCAGGGAATACGTGGGAAGTATTCTTTCTCCCCTATCCCCAAACCATGTGCCCAAACCATTTCAAAACATCCTCTTCTGCTCTCTCAACCACGCTCTTTTTATTTCCACACATCTCTCTTACCCTTACGTTACTTATTCGATCAAACCACCTCACACCACACATTGTCCTCAAACATCTCATTTCCAGCACATCCATCCTCCTGCGCACAACTCTATCCATAGCCCACGCCTCGCAACCATACAACATTGTTGGAACCACTATTCCTTCAAACATACCCATTTTTGCTTTCCGGGATAATGTTCTCGACTTCCACACATTTTTCAAGGCTCCCAAAATTTTCGCCCCCTCCCCCACCCTATGATCCACTTCCGCTTCCATGGTTCCATCCGCTGACAGATCCACTCCCAGATATCTAAAACACTTCACTTCCTCCAGTTTTTCTCCATTCAAACTCACCTCCCAATTGACTTGACCCTCAACCCTACTGTACCTAATAACCTTGCTCTTATTCACATTTACTCTTAACTTTCTTCTTTCACACACTTTACCAAACTCAGTCACCAGCTTCTGCAGTTTCTCACATGAATCAGCCACCAGCGCTATATCATCAGCGAACAGCAACTGACTCACTTCCCAAGCTCTCTCATCCCCAACAGACTTCATACTTGCCCCTCTTTCCAAAACTCTTGCATTCACCTCCCTAACAACCCCATCCATAAACAAATTAAACAACCATGGAGACATCACACACCCCTGCCGCAAACCTACATTCACTGAGAACCAATCACTTTCCTCTCTTCCTACACGTACACATGCCTTACATCCTCGATAAAAACTTTTCACTGCTTCTAACAACTTGCCTCCCACACCATATATTCTTAATACCTTCCACAGAGCATCTCTATCAACTCTCTCATATGCCTTCTCCAGATCCATAAATGCTACATACAAATCCATTTGCTTTTCTAAGTATTTCTCACATACATTCTTCAAAGCAAACACCTGATCCACACATCCTCTACTACTTCTGAAACCACACTGCTCTTCCCCAATCTGATGCTCTGTACATGCCTTCACCCTCTCAATCAATACCCTCCCATATAATTTACCAGGAATACTCAACAAACTTATACCTCTGTAATTTGAGCACTCACTCTTATCCCCTTTGCCTTTGTACAATGGCACTATGCACGCATTCTGCCAATCCTCAGGCACCTCACCATGAGTCATACATACATTAAATAACCTTACCAACCAGTCAACAATACAGTCACCCCCTTTTTTAATAAATTCCACTGCAATACCATCCAAACCCGCTGCCTTGCCGGCTTTCATCTTCCGCAAAGCTTTTAGTACCTCTTCTCTGTTTACCAAATCATTTTCCCTAACCCTCTCACTTTGCACACCACCTCGACCAAAACACCCTATATCTGGCACTCTATCATCAAACACATTCAACAAACCTTCAAAATACTCACTCCATCTCCTTCTCACATCACCACTACTTGTTATCACCTCCCCATTTGCGCCCTTCACTGAAGTTCCCATTTGCTCCCTTGTCTTACGCACTTTATTTACCTCCTTCCAGAACATCTTTTTATTCTCCCTAAAATTTAATGATACTCTCTCACCCCAACTCTCATTTGCCCTTTTTTTCACCTCTTGCACCTTTCTCTTGACCTCCTGTCTCTTTCTTTTATACGTCTCCCACTCGATTGCATTTTTTCCCTGCAAAAATCGTCCAAATGCCTCTCTCTTCTCTTTCACTAATACTCTTACTTCTTCATCCCACCACTCACTACCCTTTCTAATCAACCCACCTCCCACTCTTCTCATGCCACAAGCATCTTTTGCGCAATCCATCACTGACTCCCTAAATACATCCCATTCCTCCCCCACTCCCCTTACTTCCATTGTTCTCACCTTTTTCCATTCTGTACTCAGTCTCTCCTGGTACTTCCTCACACAAGTCTCCTTCCCAAGCTCACTTACTCTCACCACCCTCTTCACCCCAACATTCACTCTTCTTTTCTGAAAACCCATACAAATCTTCACCTTAGCCTCCACAAGATAATGATCAGACATCCCTCCAGTTGCACCTCTCAGCACATTAACATCCAAAAGTCTCTCTTTCGCGCGCCTGTCAATTAACACGTAATCCAATAACGCTCTCTGGCCATCTCTCCTACTTACATAAGTATACTTATGTATATCTCGCTTTTTAAACCAGGTATTCCCAATCATTAGTCCTTTTTCAGCACATAAATCTACAAGCTCTTCACCATTTCCATTTACAACACTGAACACCCCATGTATACCAATTATTCCCTCAACTGCCACATTACTCACCTTTGCATTCAAATCACCCATCACTATAACCCGGTCTCGTGCATCAAAACCACTAACACACTCATTCAGCTGCTCCCAAAACACTTGCCTCTCATGATCTTTCTTCTCATGCCCAGGTGCATATGCACCAATAATCACCCATCTCTCTCCATCAACTTTCAGTTTTACCCATATTAATTGAGAATTTACTTTCTTACATTCTATCACGTGTATGTATGTATATATAGGGGTGAAAGAATACTTCCCACGCATTCCTCACGTGTCGTAGAAGGCAACTAGAGGGGACGGGAGCGGGGGCCCAGAAATCCTCCCCTCCTTGTATTTTTAACTTTCTAAAAAAATGGGAATATATATATATATATATATATATATATATATATATATATATATATATATATATATATATATATATATATATATATATATATTCTTTCAAACTATTCGCCATTTCCCGCATTAGTGAGGTAGCGTTAAGAACAGAGGACTGGGCCTTTGAGGGAATACCCTCACCTGGCCCCCTCTGTTCCTTCTTTTGGGGGAAAGGGAGGGCTGGAAATCCTCCCCTCTCAATTTTTTTTAATTTTCCAAAAGAAGGAACAGAGAAGGGGGCCAGGCGAGGATATTCCCTCAGTGGCCCAGTTCTCTGTTCTTAACGCTACCTCGCTAACGCGGGAAATGGCGAATAGTTTGAAAAAAAAAAAAAAAAAAAAAGAATATATATATTTCTTTCTTTTACACTATTCGCCATTTCCCGCGTTTAGCGAGGTAGCGTTAAGAACAGAGGACCGGGCCTTTTTTGGAATATCCTCACCTGGCCCCCTCTGTTCCTTCTTTTGGGGAAAAAAAAAAAAAAAAAAGAATACTTCCCACGTATTCCCTGCGCGTCGTAGAAGGCAACTAAAAGGGAAGGGAGCGGGGGGCTGGAAATCCTCCCCTCTCTTTTTTTCCCCCAAAAGAAGGAACAGAGAAGGGGGCCAGGTGAGGATATTCCCTCAAAGGCCCAGTCCTCTGTTCTTAGCGCTACCTCGCTAATGCGGGAAATGGCGAATAGTATGAAAGAAAGATATATATAATACATGCTCATTTCCCACATGAGTGAGCAAGCATTAAGAACAGATGACAGAACATTAGAGGGAAAATTCTACACTTGGCTCCTTGTCCTGTTCCTTTTTTTTCTTTAAGTAATACAGGAAGGAGGGATTTCCAGCCATCTGCTCCCGCCCCTCTTACATGCCTTCTACGACACGCAGGAAGTATGTGGGCAGTAATTTTTTCTCTCCCATCCCCAGTGATGTTCTTTTTTTTTCTTGTTTCTTCATGCTTCTGTGCTGTTTCCTGTAGGGTGGGGTGGCATCGGGAATGGACGAAGGCAAGCAAGTATGAATATGTACATGTTTATATGTGTATGAATATGCATGCACATATTCATATATTTTGCTTTGTCGCTGTGTATGTGTGTGTATATACTGGCACTACAATGCTAACGTGGGAAACGGCTGTCAAGTTTGTAAAAAGAAAAAAAATAAATATTAATATACATATACATACTTACTTACCTCCTGCTGCAGGAGTCCTTTGATAGTTATACTACTAAGGAAGCTGGCCACATGCACTGGTCAGAACTATGGGTCAGGAAGTGTTATGTTGTTTGTGGGTATGTAAGCAAGGAGCGTAAGACAACTGAGAAGTAGATGCTCAGTTTTCTTTAAGACAGTTGCATTGTTGGCATGAAGGGTCGTGGAATAAGTCGAAACTGTGTTTATATTGTTATATTGATGAGTGATGATGCCCAAAGCACAGGCAAGAGTGTGTGACTCATGTTTGTCTGGGTGGTGTGGTTTCTTGTATGTTGGAACTTTAGACTGAGTTGAAAGGTCAGGTGTTTAGTGCCTGTTGAATTATTTCAGTGTGTGTGTGTGTTTTGTCTGTTATATATATATATATATATATAATTTTTTTTTTTTATTTTGCTTTGTCGCTGTCTCCCGCATTAGCGAGGTAGCGCAAGGAAACAGACGAAAGAATGGCCCAACCCACTCACATACACATGTATATACATACATGTCCACACACACAAATATACATACCTATACATCTCAATGTACACATATATATACACACAGACATATGCATATATACACATGTACATAATTCATACTGTCTGCTTTTATTTATTCCTATCGCCACCTCACAACACATGGAATAACAACCCCCTCCCCCCTCATGTGTGCGAGGTAGCGCTAGGAAAAGACAACAAAGGCCCCATTTGTTCACACTCAGTCTCTAGCTGTCATGTAATAATGCACCGAAACCACAGCTCCCTTTCCATATCCAGGCCCCACAGAACTTTCCATGGTTTACCCCAGATGCTTCACATGCCCTGGTTCAATCCATTGACAGCACGTCGACCCCGGTATACCACATCGTTCCAATTCACTCTATTCCTTGCACGCCTTTCACCCTCCTGCATGTTCAGGCCCCGATCGCTCAAAATCTTTCACTCCATCCTTCCACCTCCAATTTGGTCTTCCACTTCTCGTTCCCTCTACCTCTTGAACATATATCCTCTGTCAATCTTTCTGACACACATATCCTCTTCGTCAATCTTTCCTCACTCATTTTCTCCATGTGACCAAACCATTTCAATACACCCTCTTCTGCTCTCTCAACCACACTTTTTATTACCACACATCTCTCTAACCCTTTCATTACTTACTCGATCAAACCACATATTGTCCTCAAACATCTCATTTCCAACACATCCACCCTCCTCCACACAACCCTATCTATAGCCCACGCCTTGCAACCATATAACATGGTTGGAACTACCATTCCTTCAAACATACCCATTTTTGCTTTCTGAGATAATGTTCTCGCCTTCCACACATTCTTCAAGGCTCCCAGCACTTTAGCCCCCTCCCCAACCCTGTGACTCACTTCTGCTTTCATGGTTCCATTTGCTGCCAAATCCACTCCCAGATATCTAAAACACTTCATTTCTTTCAATTTTTCTCCATTCAAACTTACCTCCCAATTGACTTGTTCCTCAACTTTACTGACCCTAATAACCTTGCTCTTATTCATATTTACTCATCTTCCTTCTTTCACACACTTTACCAAACTAAGTCACCAGCTTCTGCAGTTTCTCACCTGAATCAGCCACCAGCACTGTATCATCAGCGAACAAATATATATATATATATATATATATATATATATATATATATATATATATATATATATATATATATATATATATATTTCTTTTCTTTCATACTATTCGCCATTTCCCGCATTAGCGAGGTAGCGTTAAGAACAGAGGAATGGGCCTTTAAGGAAATATCCTCACCTGGCTCCCTTCTCTGGTCCTTCTTTTGGAAAATTAAAAAAAAATGAGAGGGGAGGATTTCCAGCCCCCCCCCCCCCCCGCTCCCTGTATATATATATATATATATATATATATATATATATATATATATATATATATATATATATATATATATGTACACATAATAAGTAAATAAAAGGCAGACAGATAGAGAGACAGATGTATCACCATGTTACTTGGAAATAAGAATGGACCAGGGTAATGTTATTCATCATAATTTGACACCAAAGTAGTAAAAAAAAAATTTAACTTTGATGTATTTCATAAACTTGTTCTTATTCTGAGACATTTCAAAATTAACAAGTACTCCACATAGCTAATATTATAATCAGCTTTTAAGAAACTGCATTACAAGTTGGGCAGTTTCAAATCAGTTTTTCACAGTGTAGTATTATGGTGTATATACTGTAAAGAACTAAACAATCCTAGAATGAATGAAACTAAAATGCAAATGTAGAGGTATAGAAAGGCAAGTTATTACTGAATGCTAAAATTCTACTAAGGCAGGGAGAATAAACCGATTCATAGTTAAGGTTACGGACTGAATATTCTACCTCTGAGACAGCAGGCTGCTCTCTGAAGATTCCTCATCATGAAGTGATGGAAACTTCTCATCTATAGAAGAAACTGGGGTGGAGGGACTGGAGCGGTTGTTTTCCATGGAGCAGTCGCTTACTCTCTCAAATGAATCATCACAACCAATGGAAGAAGAGCCCTTGATAACAAATGATTCTTCATTGCTGTAAGGAATGTGGTGGTAAATATTTCTGTATACTAAAAACATTAACGATAAGCAAATTACTGAGAAGGTGTTTGCTTTGAAGAATGTTTGTGAGAAATACTTAGAAAAACAGATGGTTTTGTATGTAGCATTTATGGATCTGGAGAAGGCATATAAGAGTTGACAGAGATGCTCTGTGGAAGGTATTAAGAGCATATGGTGTGGGAGGTAAGTTGTTAGAAGCAGTGAAAGTTTTTATCAAGGATGTAAGGCATGTGTACGAGTAGGAAAAGAGGAAAGTGATTGGTTCCCAGTGAATGTCAATTTGCGGCAAGGGTGCGTGATGTCTCCATGGTTGTTTAATTTGTTTATGGATGGGGTTGTTAGAGAGGTGAATGCAAGAGTTTTGGAGAGAGGGGCAAGTATGTAGTCTGTTGTGGATTAGAGAGCTTGGGAAGCGAGTCAGTTGTTGTTCGCTGATGATACAGTGCTGGTGGCTGATTCAGGTGAGAAACTGCAGAAGCTGGTGACTGAGTTTGGTAAAGTGTATGAAAGAAGGAAGCTGAGAGTAAATGTGCATAGGAGCAAGGTTATTAGGTTCAGTGGGGTTAAGGAACTAGTCAAGCGGGAGGCAAGTTTGAATGGAGAAAAACTGGAAGAGTGAAGTGTTTTAAATATCTGAGAGTGGATTTAGCAGCAGAAGGAACCATGGAAGTGAGTCATAGGGTAAGGGAAAGGGCGAAGGTTCTGGGAGTGACAAAGAATGTGTTGAAGGCGAGAACATTATCTTGGAGAGCAAAAATGGGTATGTTTGAAGGAATATTGGTTCCAACAATGTTATACGTTTGCGAGGCATGGGCTATAGATAGGGTTGTGCGAAGGAGGGTGGATGTGTTGGAAATGAGATGTTTCAGGACAATATGTGGTGTGAGGTGGTTTCATTAAGTCATGAAAGGGTAAGAGAAAGGTGTGGTAATAAAAAGAGTGCGGTTGAAAGAGCAGAAGAGTGTACTGAAGTGGTTTGGTCACATGGAGAGAATGAGTGAGGAAAGATTGACAAAGAGGATATACATGTCAGAGGTGGAGGGAACGAGAAGTGGGAGACCACCTTGGAGGCGGAATGATAGTGAAAAAGATTTTGCACAATCGGGACCCTGAACATACAGGAGGGTGAAAGGCATGCAAGGAATAGAGTGAATTGGAACAATGTGGTATACTGGGGTCGATGTGCTGTCAATGGATTGAACCAGGGCATGTGAAGTGTCTAAGGTAAACCATGGAAAGTTTTGTGGGGCCTGAATGTGGAAAGGAAGCTGTGGTTTGGGTTCCATTACACATAACAGCTAGAGACAGTGTGAACGAATGTGGCCTTTGTTGTCTTTTCCTTTAGGGAGGTTATGTGTGGCAATGGGAATGGATGAAGGCAGCAAGTATGAATATGCATGTGTGTATATATGCATATGTCTGTGTATGTATACGTTGAAATGTATATGTGCATGTGTGGGCGTTTATGTATATACATGTGTATGTGGGTGGGTTGGGCCATTATTTCGTCTGTTTCCTTGCACTACCTCGCAAACGTGGTAGACAGCGACCAAGTATAATAATATTAAAAAATACATATTAATCTTAACTTAAAAAGGGATTGATTTTTGGGAGGAGTTGAGAGAATGCCATAGCAGTTTTGGTGCAAGGAACTTCATCTTTATTTCAAGAAAATCTGAATGCAAGAGAGAGTGAAGTGCCAATTGAGGGTTAAGTTACAGGTGGATGTAGGGTACTTGGTGTAATTGAAAATGGTTAGAGCTTGTTCAGCTGCATGCTGAAAGAAGAATGGTAAGTGGGAATACTTGGTTTTAAAAAAGTGCATTCATATGCAGACATAAGCAAGTCCAGTTGGGGTTAATGGGTATTTGTAAGCTAACTTTGTATGCAAGGACAAGTGAGAAAAGAACAGGTTTTCTGACGTGCATGTGCTGGGAGGAGTGGCAAGGGCAACGAATGGTGAAGCAAGTGTTAACATTTGTAGACAAAGTAAAGAATGACATATGTGGGAAGAGTATGCACAACAAGAGGAGTGGAAAGTATTCAGCAAATCACAGCTAACAAGTGCTGGTGAAGTGTGTGGCATGTGGGATGTAGACATAACAGTGGCAAAATTAAATAAAATCGAGAGAAAAAAGATGTAAGCCTTATCTGCAGGGAAGAGTGCAAGTGATATCAACCTAGGCCCCACTTATAAAGCATTCCTGACCCATTCCCATGAAGGCCCTTCTAAAGAGCTTACAGATGTATTCAGGAAACAGGAAAGTCATAAAAAACTCACAAAAATCCATCTCAACACAACTACCCCCTACCCTTCACTCTGCCTGAAAAAAGTAATGCAGTTAAAACCTTCATTAATGCTGCTACTGGCCCTAACAATATATTAGACTTTCACTTAAAATACTACGACTCATTTGCAATCCAAGCACTTACAGATATCTTCAGCCATTCTTGGCATCACAACAAAACCATGACATCTGGAAACTTGTCAACATCTAAAATCCTAACAAATCACCCAGTACCCCCCCTTCTACTTAGTACCCAACATCAGTTTTATCCTCAGGACCCAAACTCTGACAAAAATGATTTTCAGCAGAATCAAATAACTATTCCACTCTCACCCACACAACCATGGCTTCAGGCATAAACACTCCACTACCAAGCTACACAATGACCTCACACATCATGTCACAAATGGCTTCAACCAAGCACATCCCTACTGCACAATACAAATGACAACTGACATCAACAAAGCATTCAACACTCCATAAATACATCCTCACACAAAAGAAATGCGACAACATGCTCCATGATGACAAAAGTTGTTTGCTAACTTTATAGCTGTTTCCAGTTGCAGTCACTCACAGTGGTTTCACCTCTACAATATTACACTGTAAAATGGAGTTGCCCAAGGAGCAGGTTTCTCAAACTCTCTTCAATCTCTTACCACACAACCCTCCATTACCTCAAGAAAAGATGAAGGTCCTTTCACAAGCAGATGACCTCAAAACACATTGCAACACCCTAATACCACAAAAACCAATGAACTTCCCCAGAATAGAATGTCTGTACATCTACAAAATTCTTCACTCACTCGTTAACCACAAACAGACACAAATCTAGGTCACACCTTCCAGTGATAATGAATGGACAGTTGCTTTCACCACATAAAACACCATCCATTCTAGGCATCACATATACGCTCTCCCCTCCAAAAACAACACAAAAGTAATACAAACTATATGCCCTAAGAACACTACTTATATCAGATTTGAACAAGAATCCCTCAATATCTAAACAATTCATCTACTTCACTTTAAACTATGCTCCACCTGCCTGTCTTCTATCCTCTCAAGAGCAAATATAACAGTCGCAAACCAAACAAAACGGTACACTCAGAACAATTAGTGGATGGCCAGCAACTACAGACACAACTTTAATAATGGAAAAAAAAAAAAAAGATCCTCCAAGTAAAGTTCCCCCTAAACTAACTTGGCACTTCAATTTATGCAACAGTACTGAACTCTTATCCTAACCACTCCATAACTAACTACCAACCCTCAAGTAGTAATAAAAAGCTTACCCCATCCATGTATTCACAAATACTTGGAATGAGAAAAAGGGAGACAGGTTGTATGTTTAAGAGGAACCTGGATATTCTAGCTCTCAATAAGACAAAGCTAAATTGCAAAGAATGCCTTGGGAGTAAAGTCAGGGGTTAGTTTTAGTGCAAGAGCTAAGGAAGGGATAGCAAAAGTTGCGAGTTTAACATAGTGAGCCTCACAGTGATGCTAGTGAGCCTCACAGTGATGCGAGTAAAAATGAAAGTGAATTACAGTACTTACGCATCTGACGATTACAGGACTAATAAAAAGATGCATGTGGTTTTGCGTGGAGCTTACAGAATGTCTGCAGATCTGATGTAAGGGACTGATTAATAGTGAATGTGGCAGTTGAGGTTATAACTGGGTCATGGGGTGCCTGGTGTTGTGAATAAGAATGGTGAACAGCTAGTGTTGTGTGCTAAAAAGAATTGGTCCTTGGAAATAACTGGTTCCAGAAATAATGGAACATGCTTAAACATACAAGGGTGAGTAGGAAAGGGGGCATTATTGGACAAAGTACTAACTGACAGACATGCAAAGGAGAGAGACTTGGAGGTGAATATGTATTGAGATGGAAGTTGGTGGGATGTCTGATTATAATTTCGTGGTGGTGACAGTGAAGGTTTGTAAAGGCTTTAGGAAAAGAAGAAATGGTATGTGGGGATGAGGGTTGTGAAAGTGAAGGTACTTTGGAAGAGAGGCTTGTGAGACGAGTTACCTGGAAAGAATGAATGTAGAATGAAAAGCTGAGATTAAATGAAGCTAGGTGAGTGGGTGAGGATTGTAACATGTTACAGAAACTTCTTATATGTGTGAGTTAGTGTGTGACATATGGAAAGTGGGAGGAGGACAGGTGAGAAAGGGTAGTGAATGGTGGGAAAAGGTTGTTGTTAGTGAATAAGAAAAAGAGGAATATCAGCAGTGCTTACAGGTAAGGAATGTGGGTGATTGGAAGACGTACAAGAAAGCTGACAGAAGGTCAAGACAAAGGCACGAGCTGAAAAAGAATGTAAATGAGAGTTGGGGTGAGAAAGTACCATCAAACTTCTGGGAGAATAAGAAAGAGGGCTAGAGTGAAAAAGTACTGGGGAGAATAAGATGTTTTAGAAAAAGGTTAATATTGTGGGGAAAGACGAGAGAACAAATGGGAAGAGGGCAAAACTTTTCAAAACCCGATTCTCTTTGAAATTTACTTTTTCAGCAACATTTTCTCCCAATGCTGATGCTCTATACATGCCTTTGCCTTTTCCATCACTTCTTGACCTGTTGCACTTGCTCTCTAGCACCTTGTGTTAAGTCATTCCACTACTAGCTACCCTCTCTCACCTTCCCACATGCCACACACTTCTGCCCTAGATATCTCTCATTCTTCACTCCCTCATCTCTCGCGCTTCAATTACTGTCACGTTTTGTGTGAGGAAGTACCAGGAGAGACTGAGTACAGAATGGAAAAAGGCGAGAACAAAGGAGGTAAGGGGAGTGGGGGAGGAATGGGATGTATTTAGGGAAGCAGTGATGGCTTGCACAAAAGATACTTGTGGCATGAGAAGCGTGGGAGGTGGGTTGATTAGAAAGGATAGCGAGTGGTGGGATGAAGAAGTAAGATTATTAGTGAAAGAAAAGAGAGAGGCATTTGGTGGACGATTTTTGCAGGGAAAAAATGCAAATGAGAGAGATGTATAAAAGAAAGAGGCAGGAGGTCAAGAGAAAGGTGCAAGATGTGAAAAAGAGGGCAAATGAGAGTTGGGGTGAGAGAGTATCATTAAATTTTAGGGAGAATAAAAAGACGTTTTGGAAGGAGGTAAATAAAGTGCGTAAGACAAGGGAGCAAATGGGAACTTCAGTGAAGGGGGCTAATGGGGAGGTGATAAGTAGTGGTGATGTGAGGAGATGGAGTGAGTACTTTGAAGTTTTGCTGAATGTGTTTGATGATAGAGTGGCAGATATATGGTGTTTTGGTCAAGGTGGTGTGCAAAGCGAGAGGGTTAGGGAAAATGATTTGGTAAACAGAGGAGAGGTAGTAAAAGCTTTGTGTAAGATGAAAGCCGGCAAGACAGCAGGTTTGGATGGTATTGCAGTGCAATTTATTAAAAAAGGGGGTGACTGTATTGTTGACTGGTTGGTAAGGTTATTTAATGTATGTATGATTCATGGTGAGGTGCCTGAGGATTGGCGAAATGCTTGCAAAATGCCATTGTACAAAGGCAAAGGGGATAAGAGCGAGTGCTCAAATTACAGAGGTATATGTTTGTTGAGTATTCCTGGTAAATTATATGGGAGGGTATTGATTAAGAGGGTGAAGGCATGTACAGAGCATCAGACTGGGGAAGAGCAGTGTGGTGTCAGTAGTAGTAGATGATGTGTGGATCAGGTGTTTGCTTTGAAGAATGTATGAGAAATACTTAGAAAAGCAAATGGATTTGTATGTAGCATTTATGGATCTGGAGAAGGCATACGATAGAGTTGATAGAGATGCTCTGTGGAAGGTATTAAGAATATATGGTGTGGGAGGCAAGTTGTCAGCAGCAGTGAAAAGTTTTTATCGAGGATGTAAGGCATGTGTACGTGTAAGAAGAGAGGAAAGTGATTCTCAGTGAATGTAGGTTTGCGGCAAGGGTGTGTGATGTTTCCATGGTTGTTTAATTTGTTTAAGGATGGGGTTGTTCGGGAGGTGAATGCAAGAGTTTTGGAAAGAAGGGCAAGTATGCAGTCTGTTGTGGATGAGAGAGCTTGGGAAGCAAGTCCGTTGTTTTTCGCTGATGATACAGCGCTGGTGGCTGATTCATGCGAGAAACTGCAGAAGCTGGTGACTGAGTTTGGTAAAGTGTGTGAAAGAAGAAAGTTAAGAGTAAATGTGAATAAGAGCAAGGTTATTAGGTACAGTAGGGTTGAGGGTCAAGTCAATTGGGAGGTAAGTTTGAATGGAGAAAAACTGGAGGAAGTAAAGTGTTTTAGATATCTGAGAGTGGATCTGGGAGCGGATGGAACCATGGAAGCAGAAGTGAATCATAGGGTGGGGGAGGGGGCGAAAATTCTGGAAGCCTTGAAGAATGTTTGGAAGTTGAGAACATTATCTCAGAAAGCAAAAATGGGTATGTATGAAGGAATAGTGGTTCCAACAATGTTGTATGGTTGCATGGAGTTGTGCGCAGGAGGGTGGATGTGCTGGAAATGAGATGTTTGAGGACAATATATGGTGTGAGGTGGTTTGATCGAGTAAGTAATGTAAGGGTGAGAGAGATGTGTGGAAATAAAGTGTGTGGTTGAGAGAGCAGAAGAGGGTGTTTTGAAATGGTTTGGTCACATGGAGAGAATGAGTGAGGAAAGATTGACCAAGAGGATACACGAGTCTGAGGTGGAGGGAACGAGGAGAAGTGGGAGACCAAATTGGAGGTGAAATGATGAAGTGAAAAAGATTTTGAGTGATCGGGGCCTGAACATGCAAGAGGGTGAAAGGCGTGCAAGGAATAAAGTGAATTGGAACAATGTGGTATACCGGGGTTGACATGCTGTCAATGGATTGAACTAGGGCATGTGAAGCGTCTGGGGTAAACCATAGAAAGTTCTGTGGGGCCTGGATGTGGAAAGGGAGCTGTGGTTTCAGTGCATTATTACATGACAGCTAGAGACTGAGTGTGAACGAATGGG
Organism: Panulirus ornatus; assembly: GCF_036320965.1. Lineage (NCBI taxonomy): Eukaryota > Metazoa > Arthropoda > Malacostraca > Decapoda > Palinuridae > Panulirus > Panulirus ornatus. The sequence continues at coordinate 12,173,107 of NC_092262.1, read as the reverse complement.
GCCTTTGTTGTCTTTTCCTAGTGCTACCTCGCACACATGAGGGGGGGAGGGGGGTTGTTATTCCATGTGTGGCGGGGTGGCGATGGGAATAAATAAAGGCAGACATTATGAATTGTGTACATGTGTATATATGTATATGTCGGTGTGTGTATATATGTGTACATTGAGGTATGTATATTTGCGTGTGTGGACGTGTTCGTATATACATGTGTATGGGTTGGGCCATTCTTTCATCTGTTTCCTTGTGCTACCTCGCTAATGCGGGAGACAGCGACAAAGCAAAATAAAATATAAATAAAATATATATACACACACACAAAGACCATGAATGTTTTGGTAACAACAATGTTATGTAATCAAGAATGCATAAACTTGAACATTTGTCACTATTAATAGAATATATATTTTTTTATTGCTACAGTCGGCAGTATTGATATAATATTCCAAGATGAAAACCTTACTATATCAACTAAACATTATTGAAATCTAATGTTTCTATGTAAAATATGAATGACAGATAAGTGCTTACTTGAGGTAATTATTTTCTCAAGTAATAAGTACATTCTATCTGATTTACTGTAGTAACCCTCATTTCCGTTACATTTTCTTTGATTTCTTTACAACCAAATAAGCCACTAAGTTAACCCTGTTTACATAATACATTTTCTATGATTTTGTTTAACCCATCTTCTACGATTGAATCAGTAACACTTTAGTTACTCCTCGATTGGCTATGTTCTCTGATTTCTGTTTTCCCATTGTCTATTATATCGAACCAACAATATCATAGATACAAATTTTACAGCTTCGTTTTCTTTTATTGAAGTACATTTCCTATTTTCTATGATATGGAATCAATAATATAGTTACCCCTTCAATAGCTACACTTTCCTTGATGTAAATTTCCCATTTTCTGTGATATCGAATCATTATCATACGTACCCCTTTACATCACAGTTTCTTCGACATATTTCCGTTTCCTATGATATCGAATCAAAAGTATCATGATATCCACTTTTAGTGATATTTTCTTTAACTTGTTAATTTCCATTTTCTATGATATAAAATCAGTATCATCATAAATAACTCTTCAACAGCTAAGTTTCCTTCGATTTATTTAATTTCCCCATTTTTTTTTTGTATCAGTAATACCATAGTTATCCCTTCAGCAACCATGTTTTGTGTGAATACAATCTATCTATTTCTATGAAAATGAAATTGGAAATTCTTAAGCTACCCCTATTGCAGCAACATTTTTGTATTTAAACAAATCCATTTTGTATAAAAAAAAAGAGGACTATTTTTCCCCACACCTGCATAGCAATGAAATCATTTTCATAATTCCCTGTACTATACTAAACTTATGTATTGCAAAGGTAATGGCATATTTCTATCAACATTAAGAATATTTTCTTTAGAACTTATAATCAAAATGCCCTTTGTGAATGGAAATATGTAATCTAATCTGTAAGGTCTACCAGTTTCAAAATATTTGATGAATACTGTTAGTGATTTTGCTGCCAGCAAGAGGAAAATATCAAGTGGTAATAGGCTTTCCCATGACTTCCTGCAAATTTAAGGTATATTTCTCTGCCTACCCTTCATTGTGTGACTCGGGTGGAACTGTATTAGCCCCTCCCAATACGCCACCTAAATCAAGGAATATCCTGACCCTATCCTTAATAGCAGCCACCCAGGATGGTACTACAATGCTAATTGTGGAGAGTTGGAGTGGTGCCAGAACCATCTTCCATGACTGATAAGCATTGAAAAGGTGCTAGAACCATTTTCCATGACTGAGGAGCGTTATTGTGGTGCCAGAACCATCTTCCACTCTGCATGTTAGAATGGTTGGTCTTCCTATCTAATCAAAATGGGACTACAACATACACCTACTTAAAAACATTCAAGTAGACAAGAATACTTATATGATGAAAATAAGCGAGGTTTAAGTATACTTATGACAAGAGTCCAAAAATCTATGGTCCTTAGTCCCCAGCATCATGGGGTGCTAAGAATCTCTGGGTTTCCACCAGACTCTACTGCCAATGAGAGGAAGAGCTCTGGCAGTAGTAGTACCAGCCCCTCCCACGACCTTTCCACCTCTGTTAATCCTTCCTCTTTTTTCTATTCACTATACCAACATTTGTGGACTCTTTTGTAACCTCTCTTCTGTCTAGTACTGCTCCTATCTTCTCTCTGAAACACAGTTGTCAAATTGTATTCTGACCAGTCTTTTATTCATATCCAACTATTATCCCCACTCAAGATTCCAGTTCACAGGTGGTGTTTGAGCTGATTCCAACATTAACATACCTATTGTAAGTCTCAAGGACCTCAAGTCCCCAAACTTTGATTTTTGTGGCTCAAGGTCTGTCTCTCAACTACCATATTTGTCCTCTGTTTCTTCTACTGCTCTCCTAATTTGACAAAATTCATAGCTTTCTTTGACTCTAAATTCCTGCCATGAAACTGTTGCTTCCTCTTACCTACAAGCAGAGATCTTCTAAATCAGCGATTTCAACCTTCACCATAGGGAATGGTTGAATTTCGTATGGATGGGAGTGTTTATAATGTGAAAAAGTATTAATGATTAAAGGAAAATATGAGTAAAAATAAGGTAATGGTGTCTAAAAGGAAACAGTGAAAGTATACTAAACTGTTTTATAGGTATGGGGTGAAAGACTAAACGAGCTGACAGAATTTAAGTTTTTAGGAGCTATCTTGGGTAAGATTGGTGATATGAACAAACATAAGTTAGAGAGCAAAAGAAGGTATTCATTCCCTTAACAGAAAAAGCAAGTATGGAAGTGAAGAAAGGATCGAGGAACAAGTCCTCCCAATCCTGACCTATGCAGCTGAAACATATCGAAGAGTGAGTTACAAAGGTTAAGAATCCAGGCTGTGGAAGCTACTTAAAAGGAACATGGGGTAAGACTAGAAAGAATGAAGAAAGTAATGAGGGGAATGTTTAAGAGATCTGGTATTGGAGGAAATGAATTGTGTGATGGTAGTGTAAGTGAAAAGTGATACTTTGAGGTAGTTTATGCATGTTGAAACAATGCAAGAAGGGGAGTTTACAAGGATAGTGTATGATAATACTACTAGAGGGGTTAGTGTGAGAAAAAGACCACCCATGACATGGAAAAATACTGGAAAAGAGAGATGGTGGGGGGAATGCATGAACTGGCATATGAAAGAGAACCATGCAAGGATAGTGATAAGTGGCGACTGTTTAGTTGTAATCACCTCCTTGATAGGTGTTCCCACAGGAAATGGGCACCAGAGATATAGATAGACAGAAAAACTATTGAAGTTAGAGAACACTTCTCTAAACATTATTACAAATGCTCCAAATTATCTAACAATCTACAACAGCAAGAATAAGGCACAGCCTTGATATTGTCTTGCTTGCTTCTGTGCATGGTAGACAAATTGAATAGAAAAGCTAGCTGGTTTACTGCTATACATCTAAATATGATCCCAAGAAGCAATTACCAGTAGTACAATCATCCATAAGCTCAAATCTTTAAAAATTATGATTACTCAGCACTCTGAGTATGTTCAGTCCAAAGGTAACTACTCTGCAATGTAGTCAGACTTTCCAACTTCTGTAGTCTATGTTGCCATTCAAAAAAGATCAAAAGGCTAAGGTTTCTGCAGATCACTGTCAAGTACAGATAAAGCATGTAATTCGCAGCTGGTTTTCATCTCTGAATAAATCTGCAAAAATAAACATTTGCTACATACAAGTTCTTCATGGAAAGCCACAAACAAGAACATTTACCAAACTTCACAGACTTACTTTCAACTAAACTGTTCTCATTATAAAACCACTAACAGAAAATTTACTGAACATTTACTGAAGAAGGCCAGTTTTCTGTCATGCATGGCCTTATCAATAAAATCTACTGAAAAATGGAATGCCTAAAAATGCCTTAAGGGAACGGTAAGCCGTAAAATAAACAATGCACCTGTGTTGCTGTAATTCTGTCGCATCTTTGGATATAATGTCTGAGTGGAAATAAGGCCTGAGCACTCTATACATCAAAATTCCAAAATGAGATCATATATTTCTGCTCATAAAGTACTTTTCTGTATTTTATAGAGAATGGGAACTCTGAAACAGCTGACTATAACTCGGTGATATTTTGTCCCTTTAAAAGTACAGCTCCAGAGGAAATGAACCTATTTTTTTAATCACAGTTCTCATATATATACATAATAATGGAGAAATAAATCAATCCACTAATATATATGTATATGGCAAACTTACTGAATGCCAAGTGGTCTGTGGGCACCAAAGACAGACATCGCTCGCATCTGCTGCATCATCTCCTGCAGTCGCTCAATAGACACCCTCAGGTAGCCTGAAATATAAGCATCAAATCAAAGGAGAGCTCATTGATGGACAAGTCCACAACCAAAGACGATGACAAAGAAAATTACTCATAAGTCCAAAACAGGAAAAAATCTGTTATGCAAAAATCATGCAGGATGAGCCATGAGAAATGAATATGAGATTTCAAATTCATTTTCATAAAGCTCTGTGTGCTACGAAAAAATTGATTTTTCGAGACTGGATATCAATTACAATTTAAAAAATGCCACTTTCTACAATATCAAACAACCAGCAGTTTTATATCACTATCCCTAAAGAATCTGGTACACTGAACTGCGTCTATCCCTTTATTGGTAAATCTTTCTGTAACTGCTTTCCCATCTCAATTTTCAAAGCAACTCTAACATAGGATCCAAAATTCTTAAATGCAGTTTCAAACTTGGTTATGTTGGTTATTTCCACCAACCTCTCCTACTTATCCTCTCGTGCATAGTTATTCTAGCATATCTTGTTCTTTTTCCATGTCTGTTTCTTGGTACATGCAACATTCACCTGTTTCATGTACAAGACAAAAAAACTGTGACAAAAGTTTGCAGTAAATATTGGAGGCACTTGCTGTGTGTAACAACTTAAATGTTCGGGAGAATATTTTGCAAATACCATCACGTTGCAACAGCACTGAAAATCATAGAGGCATACGTGATACACAGTGATAACAGCATTCCCTATGGGAGTGGAAATGAAGCTTGCATTGCATTCCACCAAACATGGCACAGTTACAAGCACCAATCTTCCATCAGATGCCAGGTAGGCTCACTGTCTGTCATATGCCAGTCTCCTAATCAATCTTCCTCACTTATTCTTGTCCTCTTATTTTGGTGCTTTTCGTCTTAACCATTCTTGTCACTTTTCGGATTAGTCTCACTACTTTCATTTCAGCAGCCTAGATCTGTGAACTTGTTTTGTTTGATTGAACATGCTTCTGATCCACATATTAAAATGTCTTAAAATTGTGGTATGTATTATTGGGGATAAGGAAGACATAACTTCCTGTGTATTCCCTGCATGTTGTAAAAGGTAATTAAAAGGGAGCTGAAAACCCTCCTCTCCTTGTATTTCAATTTCTAAAAGATGGAACAGAAGAAGGACCCAAACAAGGAGTGCTCATCCTCTTTGAAGGCTCCAGCTGGGATGTCTTACTGCGCATGGATATAACCACAAGAAGATGGGAGAAATATGTAGTATGTATTATGAGAGAAACCTGGATGTTCTAGCTCTTGAGTATACAAAAGCTCAAGGGTAAGAAGGAAGAATAGTTTGAGAATGTTTTAAGGGTAAAATCAGAGATCTAATGTAAGGGGGGAGAGAGAGACCTATAGAAAGGGTAACACAACTGCAAATTGAGGAGTTACAGGAATGTGTGAAAGTGTAAGAAAGTGAGTCCTAGACATGAGGGTAAAAATGAAAGTGGATTATGAGAGATGGGTGATTACCAATGCTTATTCATCTGGAAACGAGATAGGAGTGTTTTGAGACAAGCTGAGTGAATGTGTAAGCAATTCTAATGCGAGATATAAGGTACTGATGATGGGTACTGTGAGAATTCATCAGAGCCCTATGCCTTATATGGATCAAGATACTTCAATAACCTATTTTTGTCTTTTCTTACCATTTCATTGCTTTCTAAGTCCTCCTTCCATCCTGTCTCATTAGTACTGGGGTTATATTGTCCTCTACGTCAGTCCTCTGCATAAAGCATCACAGCATATAAAAGTGAAGAGATCAATGCCCCATAACAGGAATTTAATAGTTAAGAGAGTTGTGCATATATGAAGGAATTGGGAAGAAATATCTGAGGCACAAAAAAAAATTTATGGGGATAAGGAAGTTTTGAGCTGGATAAAGTTTAGAAACAAAGATCCAGGTGAACAATAGGTTTTCTCGTCCTACTGCAAAAACAAACACTGACCTTGGAAAGGGAAATTGCGGTAAAGATTACAATGTGAGCTTTGGCACTAAAGAGAAAGGGCATTCTTGGACATCTGGGTTTCAGTGAGAAGAGGATTGCCTCATTGCTCTCACTAATGCTGCCTCCAAGTCCTTATCTCGCATTTTCAACCTCTTGTGAAGGATGTTACCAAAAGCCTTTTGGCACTTCTAGAACACAGTCCTCTAATTCATCTCTTTTGTCTTATGGTTCCCCATCCACCACTTTATCCAATCCAGAGATGACTAAACCTAATAAGGCTAGAAGATTTAAGAATGAAGTCTTCTATCTGAACCTACTGTGTTCTCTTGGGAAGCATCTACAATCTAAGAATTCATTGATTTTCTGGTTATCTTCTGTTTCTTATAAACTGTAGTTGTAAAAGGTCTAAATTTGTAATTTGATACAATTTCCCAATATTCCCAAGTAAAAAATAGATAAAATGTTTGCTCTCTTCTATCAACATTTTGAATCTTGACCAAAGCGGTCTGGTGAGCGTTTCTGCACAGTCCTTGAGTACAAATGGCATTTAATTTAATATAAGGTGTACATACAATGTATAATAACAAAGATGGTTTTTAACAATTACCAAGAACAATAATGATGGGAAAAGTTAAGAATCACAACAGGCTCCAGTCTCCCTAGCTAATAATCTTACAATCATATATTATGCAATGTGTCAAACCCTCCTGTTATCCAGACTTCCAAACCTGTAGCCATACCTTCAGCCACTGATTACATGCTAAATCCTTATACGTACAGTTCTTAATAGAACATTATCAGGTATTGATGACATCTTGAAACAGTTTATTTTACTTAATTTCATATATCTTTAAGGCATCAATGTCAAAAAAAAAAAAAAAGTGAAAGCCAGCAACTGGGAATCTTCTGCTACTGGATATTACAAGTATTTTGCCACTTGCAGGGTTCTGTGATTAAATTGCACAGTCCATGTCCTGATCAAGGAATAGCCCTATAAGATATGTGGCCAAATGCCAATAAAAACCATTCTTCTTTCTTCTTTCTTTCAAACTATTCGCCATTTCCCGCATTAGCGAGGTAGCGTTAAGAACAGAGGACTGGGCCTTTGAGAGAATACCCTCACCTGGCCCAATTCTCTGTTCCTTCTTTTGGAAAAAAAAAAAAAAAAAAAAAAAAAAAAAAAAAAAAAAAAAAAACATTCTAAATTTGATATAAATGTGTGAACTTAAGTGGAAACCTCTGAAACGACATTCCATGTATGCAAAGTAATAAAATAAGTTAACTCGTATTTTCTTGACCATCATTTGGTGGTTCACAAAAAATGGATGTGTTGACATGCTGGCATGTTAACATTGCCTGGTTTATAATTTGCCAAAGTTAGAACAGAGTCAGGCTACTTTTGTGCAAGTAAAGCAGTTCTTGATCCTCACATCTCATGAATGCATTTAAAGATGTCGACAAATTCTGAACATACTCTGGTGAACTTGTTTTAATTGCTATATGAATCTACAGGAGGACATTATGAGCAGTAGACGGCTCACTTCAACTGACAGCAAAAGAATTCTGTACATGAATCTCTGATCCAAACAAAACACAATCATAGGTAAAAGTCAAGCTTTCTTGGCTTTTATGTACAACATGTGAAACTTCTTTAACAGCAGTCTGAAACCAAACACCTACAACTATATGTTCTGAAAACAATGAAGTCCTCACCATTATCAATACATGCTATGCAAATCACAAAACACCAACCCATCTTAATTCTAATAAAATACAATAATTCCAATGTCTGAACCTAACTTCTTTCAGAAGTAATAGTATTCTGACAGCTAGATGGCTTCCAGCAAGAGTTCAGATGCCTTGAGGGGTGAGAGAAAGTACCATCTTTTGAGAATTTGTTGACCAGGCAAGAGTAACACTTGTGCTCCCGACATTCATTGCTTCTTTCACAAAACCACTATATGGTGCTCTGCTACCATGTCAAGTGTGATTTCTAGCCATTTGTCTAATCTTCTTTTAATCAAAATATAGAAAGACTGTTGACATCTTTCTTGCTTGGCTCTTGTAGATTTTCATTTGGCACCTTGTTGATACATTTCAAGTTCTTGTAGATTTGATTACTATGCTTCTTCAACATTCTCTTGAACCCTTGTGCATAATCTTAAATGCCATCAGTACGTTCCTATACAGAAATAATAATTTTTTTTTTTTTTTTTTTATATTCGCCACTTCTCTCATCAGCGAGGTAACATTAAGAACAGAGAACCGAGCCTAAGAGAAAGTCCTCACTTGGCTCCCTTCTGTTCCTTTTTTTTTTTTTTGAAAGTAAATAATACTTCATGTGGAAAGGATTCTTTCATCCCTATCTCCAGGGATAATCATACATCTATTTATTCCTTTAAGATTTCACAATTAAAGGTCTTTTAAACTTTTGACATTGGTCAATGCATACCATTCCCTTAACATTTGAAACGTATACATGGATTCTTTCTACTGTATCAACTAAAGTTTTTGTTGACAATACAGCATAGCAGTACCACTGTCTCCCTAACCTGGTCCTCCTCATTACAGCTACACAGAGGGACTAGCTAAAAAGTGGGGAAAAAAAAAAAAAAGGAAGGCAGAATCATCCTGGGCCCTTCTTACACCACCTATCAAGAGGCCCTCATCTTGCTGAACCTGTCCATCTTTTCCAACCAACACCAGCAGCTTGCACAACAGTCTGGCAATAAATTGCTGCCACACTTCTTCCACCATGGACCACTATTCGTCACCCCAGACAACTTATTCCAATCAAAGCTCGTACAAACAACTATAAGAAGAGTCCTATACCTACCAGTGTGAATGTCATAAACAGTCCATGAACAAATACATAGCTATAAAAGTAAACAGCTCTCTTTTTTGTTGGTTAGTTTGCATGGTATGTCAACTACCATATTACTGTAACTCTATCACAATGTTCAACCAGGTGCATAACATATAAACCATACAGGGAGTAAACCTCCCTGTACAAATGCTCCCTGGTCTATCTAGATATACCACACTCTCATGCTTATCCAAAGTTAAGAAATGTCCAACTCATCCTGATCTTAAGCTCCTGTATGATTAGTTAACTTGTAGCTGTCATGAGCACCCAGTTCTGCAATGTTATAATACCTCAAGTTGTGTACTTTCAGCCAAATGGCTGCCTAAATCCAATAAACCATTATTCATCTATTCATTTATTGACTGACTCTTTTATCTATTGCTCAGATCTCCTCTGCATGTACGTTGAAAATTTTTGTCGTCAATTTTCAATCTTTCACACTAAAAGTTCTCATTGTCATGCTACTTATTTACCTAATGTGACAATACAGTTTCCATGAGACCTCTACATCCCAGCTCATCATTTACTATTAAGAAACATTTTCTTTGCTATCGATATCTTTCTTGCTGGTCCCTTGTACAGCGTCTCCATTATTTCAATAAAAAAAAAAATCTTCAAAGAAAGGAACCAGATATACTGAATCTCAGAACAAACGAAGTTAACACACAGGGGAAATAGCACTACTATGTCACTTGCCATTAAACTTATTTCACTATGCAAATTAATATGCTTTTGAACAACTACCCTAATATTCTAGAACCTCAAGATACTGAAGAATACTTATTTCAAGACATTAAAACTCTGTCCTTGATTATATAGGGTACATTTTCCAAAACTAATATTTCTCATTTTGGCTTTAAGTCTTGTGCCATATGTCATGTACTAACTGCTGTTACATGCACAAGGTATCACTGAAGGACACTGAAATCTAAAAAGCTGACAAATTTCACAACCATATATCAAATCTAAGTAAAATTCAGTTGCATCTGCACTCCTGGGGGCAAACAATGCCCGACAATCTCAGTGGCATTACCTTTATAGGCATCTATCCGCTGTACACCAAACAAAACTGTTCATGTGACTGCATGCAGGACAACAGGCCTCAGCTATCCATGCTTATTCAGTGGTGTGAATGGCAGTGGCAGTCACTCTAAACAATCGACAATGACTAACATATAATAATTCAGACGAATATAACAGAGCACTACAGTCCGAGCTAGTTCCAATTTTCAATTAAGTCATAGTGACTTCTAGAATTTTTCCATCTGGTTTCCTCATCACTCTTCATTAAGTCCAATTACAAAGAGTAAGTGGAGGAACAGTACTGCTGACCTATCTATGCCATATGAACTTAGTTTCCCCTGTTCATGTTTGAAGGAACCTAGAAACAAACAGATGCCAAACATCATCCAGATCTCTTACTAACCTGCAGGTAAATCCTCAGAGTTCAATAACCCAGAGATCGCTATGGTAGGAAGATATGGCACATGCTCTCACCCACACCCAATCCTCCAACTGTGTACTGTGAACAGACTAGATTTTATAGGGTTCCAATGACCATGACAACCAACTATATAGTTTGGACATCATAGGATCATAGATTTTTTTTTTTTTTTTTAACATTGTATTAGGGGAACTCAATATCCAAGCCCAGATAAGCGAGCATTTTTCCAAAAACATGCAGTCTCTCCTTGCCCATGTAAAACTTTACTCAGCTCATTCCTAGCAACTAGATTTTTCCCTATGGTATGCACTATATGCTAGCCCTGCCTTTTGGCAAAATGGTAGAAGCAATAAATAGAATTAGTAGGTATATTCAGTAGAAGTGGTAAGTAGGAACATCAGGTAGAAGCATTAGGGTAGTAGTAGTAGTCAGTAGGGATGTTACTTAATAACCTCTGCAAACACTGCGCTATACTTGCCCTCTGCCAGTGGTAAGGGTAAGGCACTAAGGGATAAGAAGTGGCAATGGAGTTCAGTATTCATGGAGAATCCATTCCTGTGGCCACCCCACTGAAGGAGCTCCACAAGGGAACAGGCATCAGAGAGACAGACACATGGATAGATAGCTAAGTGAGTGGAAGGATCATGCACTAGGGCTTCTAGGTACAAAGTGGTGGTGGTAGTATATGAAGATTTCAATGCCTAAATATTGTGCTAATGTTTAAACGTTTGATGTGCGTGCTCATAATTTTTTGTATTTATGTAAAAATATTAAATTTTAGGGAGAATAAAATGATGTTCTGGAAGGAGGTAAATAAAGTGTGTAAGACAAGGGAGCAAATGGGAACTTCAGTGAAGGGCGCAAATGGGGAGGTGATAAGTAGTGGTGATGTGAGAAGGAGATGGAGTGAGTATTTTGAAGGTCTGTTGAATGTGTTTGATGATAGAGTGGCAGATATAGGGTGTTTTGGTCGAGGTGGTGTGCAAAGTGAGAGGGTTAGGGAAAACGATTTGGTAAACAGAGAAGAGGTAGTAAAAGCTTTGCGGAAGATGAAAGCCGGCAAGGCAGCAGGTTTGGATGGTATTGCAGTGGAATTTATTAAAAAAGGGGGTGACTATTATTGACTGGTTGGTAAGGTTATTTAATGTGTATGACTCATGGTGAGGTGCCTGAGGATTGGCAGAATGCGTGCATAGTGCCATTGTACAAAGGCAAAGGGGATAAGATTGAGTGCTCAAATTTCAGAGGTATAAGTTTGTTGAGTATTCCTGGTAAATTATATGGGAGGGTATTGATTGAGAGGGTGAAGGCACGTACAGAGCATCAGATTGGGGAAGAGCAGTGTGGTTTCAGAAGTGGTAGAGGATGTGTGGATCAGGTGTTTGCTTTGAAGAATGTATGTGAGAAATACTTAGAAAAGCAAATGGATTTGTATGTAGCATTTATGGATCTGGAGAAGGCATATGATAGAGTTGATACTCTGAGATGCTCTGTGGAAGGTATTAAGAATATATGGTGTGGGAGGCAAGTTGTTACAAGCAATGAAAAGTTTTTATCGAGGATGTAAGGCATGTGTACGTGTAGGAAGAGAGGAAAGTGATTGGTTCTCAGTGAATGTAGGTTTGCGGCAGGGGTGTGTGATGTCTCCATGGTTGTTTAATTTGTTTATGGATGGGGTTATTAGGGAGGTAAATGCAAGAGTTTTGGAAAGAGGGGCAAGTATGAATTCTGTTGTGGATGAGAGAGCTTGGGAAGTGAGTCAGTTGTTGTTCGCTGATGATACAGCGTTGGTGGCTGATTCATGTGAGAAACTGCAGAAGCTGGTGACCGAGTTTGGTAAAGTGTGTAAAAGAAGAAAGTTAAGAGTAAATGTGAATAAGAGCAAGGTTATTAGGTACAGTAGGGTTGAGGGTCAAGTTAATTGGGAGGTAAGTTTGAATGGAGAAAAACTGGAGGAAGTAAAGTGTTTTAGATATCTGGGAGTGGATCTGGCAGCAGATGGAACCATGGAAGCGGAAGTGGATCATAGGGTGGGGGAGGAGGCGAAAATCCTGGGAGCCTTGAAGAATGTGTGGAAGTCGAGAACATTATCTTGGAAAGCAAAAATGGGTATGTTTGAAGTAATAGTGGTTCCAACAATGTTGTATGGTTGCGAGGTGTGGGCTATGGATAGAGTTGTGTGCAGGAGGGTGGATGTGCTGGAAATGAGATGTTTGAGGACAATGTGTGGTGTGAGGTGGTTTGATCGAGTAAGTAACGTAAGGGTAAGAGAGATGTGTGTAAATAAAAAGAGCGTGGTTGAGAGAGCAGAAGAGGGTGTTTTGAAATGGTTTGGGCACATGGAGAGAATGAGTGAGGAAAGATTGACCAAGAGGATATATATGTGTCGGAGGTGGAGGGAACGAGAAGTGGGAGACCAAATTGGAGGTGGAAAGATGGAGTGAAAAAGATTTTGTGTGATCGGGGCCTGAACATGCAGGAGGGTGAAAGGAGGGCAAGGAATAGAGTGAATTGGATCGATGTGGTATACCGGGGTTGACGTGCTGTCAGTGGATTGAATCAGGGCATGTGAAGCATCTGGGGTAAACCATGGAAAGCTGTGTACGTGTGTATATCTGCGTGTGCGGACGTGTATGCATATACATGTGTATGGGGGTGGGTTGGGCCATTTCTTTCGTCTGTTTCCTTGCGCTACCTCGCAAACGCGGGAGACCGGAAAAAAAAAAAAAATTTAAAAATCTGCTGTCAAGGTAAAGATGGTTTCAGAGCATTATAAATGGCAAGCCCAAGAGTGGACTCACTGAAAAATGCCGTTTGTTTCTGATTATCTTGCTAATAATGGGAGAAGTAACAGAGTGTAGAAAAAAAAAAATTCTAATTTTCTTCCACCTGTAACACAAACATTTTTCATCCCTGGCACATCATATCAAGGACAAAGTAATACAAGAGACTGATTGGCTGGTGCAAATTATCTGCCATGTCAACAGCAAGGATCATTAGCAGTTAACATGGAAGAAAAACTGTCTGCTTTTTCTTCATTAAACATACACAAATAACTTTTACCAGTAATTACATGATACAGTATGCCGTGACAACTAATATATCATGAAATGGTATTTCATTTTACATTTCGTAAGAAGGTGTCATTCCAACTCCAGCATATATACAAAACCAAGTTACCGATACAGATTCCACCAAAGTGATAACGGGTCTGCACCTTCCTCTACTGGAAGACAGCAAAAAAAAAAAAAAAAAAAAAAAAAAAAAAAAAAAAAAAAAGGTTCAAATAACACAGCTAAATCCTTAACAGACTGCATTACCCACTGGATCAAATAAATCATCTATGAACTGTACGGATAAACCTGTCAAGTGACCAAAACCTATCCCAGACTTGAGATGGTTTAAGTAAATGGCAGAAAATATAAGCTGAGGTGGCATTACCAACCAATCCAAAATGTCATGTTCTCAATACACACTGTCTATGTAAGTGTGACCTCCCTAGAATGTTTAATTCAAAAAACCTTATGTACCTTATTTTGTCAGCAAAGTTGAAACTGCTTTTTGCAAGATCCTACAAGTGGAAGTGCATTATTATGAGAAAGAATTCTGATGATTTGCACGTTTGGCTTGCTTTTAAGATATATAATTCATGTCACATCTATCAAACCATGTGGAAGCAAATCTGTTTGAAACTAAGTTCAACATATTATACTTTAAAATATTTTCTCAGAAAATAAAAGCTAAGCAAGAAAACTTTCATAACAAAAGGAGCATCTTCACGATTGTCAAGCTGGGTGGTGGAATGTGAATGACTAAGAACTTCCAAAGTTGGCCATCATGGAATGTAGGGCCTGGTAGAGCTGAGGAAGAGTAGTAGTGTGTGTAAATGTACAACCTTTGGCTAACCTAAATCTACTTCCGATTTTACTATGAGAAAGAGCCCCGGCAACCCGGTCCATTAGCTTTTGGGCGATACTAATGGTACCATTAACAACACGAGTAAGAAAAACATAAGTTAAAAAGAGGGCAACCCACCCCCTTTTTCTTGTAAAATATTATTTTCCAAATGACAATGCCAAAAGATCTAGTACATGACATGATCATAACACTTTTAGTGATGAGAAGGGGAAAAGGGAATAAGTGAGTTGAAACAATCAAGTCAAACTTACAGGAAGGTATAGTCCCAAGGCGTTTGATGACCATGAAGAGGACATCTGGGCACCAGAAGTGAGGTATTCTGGGATATATTTTGCCTGTGTCTGTTGGAAGGTGGAAACCAAGTTCTCCCAGTAACTGACGAAAAGTTGGTGAAGTGAATGCTTCCTCCTGTTCGCCAGTCCATGGTATTATAGGGATGGACTGATTTGATACTGTAAGACAGAAGAATAATCAAACACACATTTATTTGTATGTATATTGTATATATAATTCCCATGACTATTTTCTGTGAAAAAGTCCTGGTGTTTTCCAGGATCTTTACAGAGGCTCCTGCAGCCCAAGGCAGGACTACTTCCAACAGCTGGGAAATGGACTCCTTTGGAGGGAGAAGCTCTATGACAAGACTACAATCCCAAAGATGACTTTTCATGTTTGGTGTAACCTCGAGCAGGTGTAGTTCACTAACACACACACACACATCCTGCATCAGTGAGGTAGTGCCTGGAAACATGAAAAAAAGGCCGCATCAACTCACACTCACTCTCTAGCTGTCATGTGTAGTGCTTTCTTTCTAATGTGAATGGCTTCTAATATCTGTAGTCTCCTCTGATCACTGCAGCTTGTAATATTTTTTCTATAACACCAAAACCATTACTAGCTGCAGAGATCAGAGGCGACTACAGATATTAGAAGCCATTCACATTACAAAAAAAAAGCAACTGTCATCAACATCTAGACAAACATGACCACTGCCATAAAGCTCTTTGATGGCCAACCAATAGGAAACAGACCTATCTATTTATCCTACCATTTTGCCAAAAGACAGGGCTAGCACACAGCACTCACCACAAGAAAATCTAGAGTTATAAAGAATGAGCTGTGCAAATTGAGAGTTGTCAAGTGTTATGCGTGACAAGGAGATATTGCACGTTTGTGGACAATGCCAGTAGTACATGTGGGTAAGGCAGAAGAAAAAGACAGTTACCTCATTCAGAGGAGTGCAAGTTAACAATAAATGAAGTGCTGGCTCACTACACAGCCATTGTTAGCCCTCATGGTACCCAAGCAGGTACATATATATATATATATATATATGGTAGAGGATGTGTGGATCAGGTGTTTGCTTTGAAGAATGTATGTGAGAAATACTTAGAAAAGCAAATGGATTTGTATGTAGCATTTATGGATCTGGAGAAGGCATATGATAGAGTTGATAGAGATGCTCTGTGGAAGGTATTAAGAATATATGGTGTGGGAGGAAAGTTGTTAGAAGCAGTGAAAAGTTTTTATCGAGGATGTAAGGCATGTGTACGGGTAGGAAGAGAGGAAAGTGATTGGTTCTCAGTGAATGTAGGTTTGCAGCAGGGGTGTGTGATGTCTCCATGGTTGTTTAATTTGTTTATGGATGGGGTTGTTAGGGAGGTAAATGCAAGAGTTTTGGAAAGATGGGCAAGTATGAAGTCTGTTGGGGATGAGAGAGCTTGGGAAGTGAGTCAGTTGTTGTTCGCTGATGATACAGCACTGGTGGCTGATTCATGTGAGAAACTGCAGAAGCTGGTGACCGAGTTTGGTAAAGTGTGTGGAAGAAGAAAGTTAAGAGTAAATGTGAATAAGAGCAAGGTTATTAGGTACAGTAGGGTTGAGGGTCAAGTCAATTGGGAGGTGAGTTTGAATGGAGAAAAACTGGAGGAAGTGAAGTGTTTTAGATATCTGGGAGTGGATCTGGCAGCAGATGGAACCATGGAAGCGGAAGTGGATCATAGGGTGGGGGAGGGGGCGAAAATTCTGGGGGCCTTGAAGAATGTGTGGAAGTCAAGAACATTATCTCGGAAAGCAAAAATGGGTATGTTTGAAGGAATAGTGGTTCCAACAATGTTGTATGGTTGCAAGGCGTGGGCTATGGATAGAGTTGTGCGCAGGAGGATGGATGTGCTGGAAATGAGATGTTCGAGGACAATGTGTGGTGTGAGGTGGTTTGATCGAGTGAGTAACGTAAGGGTAAGAGAGATGTGTGGAAATAAAAAGAGCGTGGTTGAGAGAGCAGAAGAGGGTGTTTTGAAGTGGTTTGGGCACATGGAGAGAATGAGTGAGGAAAGATTGACCAAGAGAATATATGTGTCGGAGGTGGAGGG
This sequence comes from Panulirus ornatus, assembly GCF_036320965.1. Taxonomy (NCBI): domain Eukaryota; kingdom Metazoa; phylum Arthropoda; class Malacostraca; order Decapoda; family Palinuridae; genus Panulirus; species Panulirus ornatus. The sequence continues at coordinate 12,156,196 of NC_092262.1, read as the reverse complement.
AACGAGGAGAAGAGGGAGACCAAATTGGAGGTGGAAAGATGGAGTGAAAAAGATTTTGTGTGATCGGGGCCTGACCATGCAGGAGGGTGAAAGGAGGGCAAGGAATAGAGTGAATTGGAGCGATGTGGTATACCGGGGTTGACGTGCTGTCAGTGGATTGAATCAAGGCATGTGAAGCGTCTGGGGTAAACCATGGAAAGCTGTGTAGGTATGTATATTTGCGTGTGTGGACGTATGTATATACATGTGTATGGGGGGGGGTTGGGCCATTTCTTTCGTCTGTTTCCTTGCGCTACCTCGCAAACGCGGGAGACAGCGACAAAGTATAATAAATAAAAATATATATATATATATATATATATACGTATATACACTGACGTGCTGTCAATGGATTGAACCATGGCATGTGAAGCATCTGGGGTAAACCATGGAAATACAGAGTGTGAACGAATGTAGCCTTTTTTGTCTTTTCCTAACATGTATGAGTGTGTGTGTGTATGCGTGCGTTATTTCATGTGTGGCGGAGTGGCGACAGGAATGGATGAAGGTAGCAAGTATGAATAGGTACATGTGTATATATGATATTATCTGTGTATGTATAATTACACTGAAATGTATAGGTATGTATATGTGCGTGTGTGGGCATTTATGTATATACATGTGTATGTGGGTGGGTTGGGCCATTCTTTCGTCTGTTTCCTTGTGCTACCTCGCTAACGTGGGAGACAGCGACAAAGTATAATAAATAAATAAATAAGTATATATGTACTGGATTTCATCTACTACAAAGCTTTGACCACCTTTTTTTCCTTTTAACCAAACCATTCTCACTGACTGTCTCACTTTTCACACCACCCTGCCAAAACACCCTACATCTGCCACTCTATCATCAAACATTCAACAAACCTTCAAAATACTCACTCCATCACTACCTGTTATCATACTCCCCCTTCACCAGCGTTCCCTTTATTCTCTAGTCTTGCACACATTATTTACCTCCTTCCAAAATATCTTAACTCTCCCTAAAGTTTAATGATACTCTCTCACCCTAACTCTCATTTGCACTCTTTTTCAACCCTTGCACTTTCCTCTTGACCTTTTGCTGCTTTCTATTATACATCTCCCAGTCATTTACACTCCTTCCTTGTAAGTATCATTCAAACACCTCTCTTCATTTCCATTCACAACACTGAATACCCCATGTACACCAATTATACCCTCAACTGCCACATTACTCACCTTTGCAGTTAAATAACCCAACACTAATACTCAGCCTTGTGCACCAAAGCTGCCGACACACTTGGCTGCTCCCAAAACACTTGCCTATCATGATTTTTCTTCTCATGACCAAGTGCATAAGCATCAATAATCATATTTTGGCCACACCATTGATCTATTAAATATCACTGATGACTACATACTCATTTATAAATGGCAGATCAACGGGATAGAGCCTCTCCACCTGACACCATACTACATGCACCTTTTGTTTGGGTCACTTTTACTGAGAGAGGGTCCCCAGCGAAAGCCCTGTAGGCCAAGAAGCTAAGAAAAGGGGTGTCCAATTCCTAGTATAAACTAGAACCTTGCTACCCAACCACCTCAGTATACAAGAGTTTTCACCAAAAGTTTTATATTCTACTGAAACGTCATTATAAGAGTTCACTGTATTCAGATGAGTGGTAACCAAAATGTTACATACAAATAAATTCCTGAGGTACCCAGCTTTAAATGCTAGAAGTGGCACATAGTATAAGTTATGAAATGTCATTAAGATTTATACATTATAACACAGTAAATAAGATAATTCATAATGCAGATATGCATATGCAAGTTACTATAAACCCTTTATGTATACTCACAGGTGAAGTGAAAGGCCACAGGCTCAGGTCTGGGAACATCTGGGCCCACAAATTTGACTTTTGAGTAACACGCTTCCAAGAGTTGTAACTGCAGCCACTGTACTTGACTCCCATACCCTTCTTCTTTTAGTTTATCTGTTGATAAAAAATTTAAGTTTTAATACTGCATTTTTACAAATGAATCAACGTTCACTCTCCTCATCCAAAGCAATACTCTTTTCAGTGTATACAAATAAAATATGGGAAAATAAAGTATTTGTCTCAATTTATATAAAAATCAAAGAAAGTTTCTGAAGTATGAAAATCCACCTCGCTATGGAGTACCAACCTTAGAGTACCTGTTATGATATTTCTGCAAAAGCAGGGTTAGCACACTGCCCTCACAGCATATCTTGCAGGTTTGACAATGCTATTGCCTTCTGCTGCAAAGCAGTAATCAAAAAGCACTTGCTCAAGGGAGAGTTAAAACACCTTTCCATCCCTTAAATCAGGTGTATGTGCCAGGATATCACTTATCCTCAGTGACCATATTATTCTTAAGGCTGGTTTTTGCTTGTTCACAGAGACCCAACAATTATAGAGCAACCTCCTCAGGCTTATGCTAAAACTGGTGATGAAAGTTGGTGGCATGTTTTGAAAACTTCATTACTTTCATACACAAGAAATGGTTTTTCAGAGGAATTAGTAATGAGATGGGAAAATATGTGGATCCTCATAAGGGTGAGCCCCTGGGAGAGAAATGGTTTTCATACTTCAAAACTTACATTTCTCATTCAAGGACAGAGCCCTGTGAGAATTAAAAAACAAACCCACATGAACAAGGCATTTTGATTGTCTGTTCCTGGAACTAAAGCAAGAAACTACAAACAAGTATGAAAAAAAGAAAAAACCCACATGAACGAGAGACCATCATAAAACCTACTCTTAGCAACAATTTGGCCTTGTCTTGATATTCTAATAAATTACAAAAGTGGTGGGTAAAAGGAAAACGGTGACTTAGGACACGGTTAGTGCAGACAGCATACATAAATACTCCCTCCCCATACATCAAAGTAATTACACACACAAGCATACGTATAACATTAACTTCACTCTATAACTATATACATGTCAAAATACATATACACAAACACTGGAAGGTACCCGTAAGGTAGATGACCGATGCGTTGTCATCCCAATCAGTGCTGTCCTCTGTGAATGTCATGTTGCCTTCTACACTTCCTTCAATTTTGTCAAAGACTACACCTGTTAGAGGGCAACAATTCATACATTAGATAATTACCTTACACATAAATCAAAACATCTGATAGCTACTTTTATTTCCACAGATTATTTTTGTAGCCTAGACAAGACTAGTAAAAGATACTAGTGCTCAAAACCAATTCTATGACTTGTCAGGGAGAAAAAAAGAGAATATAACAAGCTTCCTATCTGCTTATGTACTGCTGTTCCACCATTAACCCTTAAATGGCAGGTATGGTCTTTAAAATCTATGTGTGTGTGGTGGCATCTTTAGCAGCCAAGGCGAATTAAAAATTGGTAGATCTGAATTTTGAAAGTCAAAAAAGTTATATAAATACCTAAGCTTGTTTCACTGCCGAGTGGGGATGGGGGATGTGATTGACACATTTGAAAGCTCCTGATATGAGAGGCTTTGGAAATGTTCTTTTTTCTTTGAAAAGGTTTTCCCTCTGCACTCTTATTTCATACAAAAGCAAGGCATTTGTGAGTAATATCAGTTTATTTAGAATATCACACCACTCACTTTAAATATAATTGAGGAGGGTGAGAGGTTGGCATGTTTGGGTGGGAAGATCTCGCATTTATTCATCATAAACCTGGTTTGTTTGTTTCATACTTTACACTTATGTTATACACAGATACAGTCTTTGTGGGGAATAATATGATATTTGGAAATATTACACTATTCACAAAATTGGCATGAAGATAGCAAGAAGCCCTCAAAAGTAGGCTAGATAATGAGGTTTTTTTTTTTTCAGAAACATTTAGCTTTCTATAGATCATGTCACTGAAAAAGTCCTCCATCACCTTAGAATTATACGGAGAAAATATCTCCAATCATGATGTTTAGTGGTGACGCTTCCCATGCTAGCCTCCCTCCCACTTATGTACTTCAATGAAAATCGTTCTTGAAGTCACTTATTTCTTCACATTTCTCAAGTTATTCTTCTTCACTTTCCTCATCATAAATGTTCCTCCTTATCACTTATGTCAGCCAGCAATCAATGTATTTTCTATGGGGTCATTATGTATGCAAGACCTGCAGGTTGACTGCTTGCCCTTACAATGATGGTTTGGCGAGAAAATAGAACCAATGGCAGTCAATTAGAGTATTGTCCAAATGGAAAAGTACAAGGAGGGTACTGTGACAAAAGTCATTAAAGATGCTTTTAGCTAAAGAGAGGAAAAACTTATCAGTAGATGAAGAAGCGAGGTTTTTGCACCATCTTTGGATGAAGGAATGCTTCACATCACAAATAACTTACTTGTAATGATTTCTTGCAGAAATAAGTGCTAAATGTGAATCCACAGGAAAGTTTTTCCAGATCTCTGTATTACTGCTCAGAAGAATAAATATATTTTTTTTGTATTGATTTATACAGATGTGTGGTATTACACCATACCAAGAGTCTGCAACTCACAAAAACAAGGCTGAGACACATGTTCTGAGCACAGAAAACTAGAACTGTGTAATTCCTAAAGTAGTAAATGTACAACAGTTTAAATAATAGCTGACACAAAAATACCAATAAACAGCAAATCATGGCAAGTAACTAACCTTGTCCACTATCAGCAATATCCCTGTTCTCAAGGATAAACTTTTCCTCTTGCTTCTGTGTTTCATCTCTCTGGGTCATTAGGCTCTTCTGCTGGAGGTTGCTTGCATTGATGCTTTTATCTGGGTCCTTTTTCTTTGCTATTTTGAGTGAATGTGGTGTGGAGAGCTGAGGGGCTTCTATGGAGTCCTCAGAATCACTACTAACTTGCATTACGTCGCATTCTAAACTCACTTCCCCTTCCGATTTGTTAGACAGAGGCTCAGTCTAAGGTAGAAAGCAGGCATTAAAGAACATCTTATGAATTAACATATTTATCAACATTGTATATACATCAATGCCATACCTCACTACTCATTTTTATGGAAATATAACTCCCTCTAATGTTTAACTCTGATGTTACCCTCCAATAAATTTGTGAAAAGTTGAACACAATAATATTGTTCAATGTGTCCAAAAACGAAACAGCATTCATTTCTAACTACAACTGTAGGAAGCAATGCATACATTATAATACAGATTCTGTGATACATTCTTTATAGAAAAATAAACACAATCTTTACATGAACATTAAAATAAATAGGGTCTAGTTATATATAAACAATATTGTGTCGTTGGACTAAGAAAATGCAAAAATTTAAAGTAAATATATATAAATGGAATCTATTATCCTACAGTGAGTAGAAGGTGATAGGTAAGCCAGATGGGGGCCTAATGACCTAAAAGGTTATCCCATCAGAAAAGGAAGGAGAGTCATGATACTGCCATTGATGATAATACAAAAGGGAGACAGAGAATTTAAATACAAAGTGTGTAATATATACAATATACAGTGAGAGATGCACACACTCTGTGGGTGATGTAATACATATAGAGAATGTGATATTTTGTACGACAGACTGCAACTCGTGACACAATGTAACGAAGAGAATATATTTCATACGACAGACTGCAACTCATGACCCAGCTTAAGTCAATCAGTATCAATGAAGTGGTTACAAAGGTCTGTGTCAAAGGCCTTGAGGCCTGAAATCACAAGGTCTCGGGCCCTTGGCAATGTTTTCTTCAAAAGCGTGTCTATCAGGTCTAGAGTAGACGCAACACTTGAAATGTCTGGGGTCATGAAGTTCTGTAGCTTGCCAAACATACCTATAACTTAGGTGTATTATGTCTTATAATATGACAACGCCCTGTACAATTATCAAACTGCTCCCTCAGCCCTAACAAGACTGGTGCGTTTTGGGCCTATACACACTAATATTTAACATTATTGTATAGCTACGAGGTTCTTCAGCACCTCTTCTGTGTTTTAGACCATCATAAGCCTCAGTGGAAAGGACTATAAAATCTGTACTAATATGATATACTAACTTTTTCATTAAGAGTGAATGAGACTATCTATGGTTGTAGACCTACAACATAAACCATGTATCAAAAAATATAGAGAGATACTGTCGGGCAAAGCAGTGTGCTCTCCATCAACCTGTACCTGTATGAAACCTTGAAAGAGGTGCAGTCAGAGCTGACTGCTATAAAAATGAGCATAATGAAATTTAAGAGGTCTGATGTTCCAGGTTGTAAGAGACAGACATAAGATCTGTTGGTATTACATCATGACGACGCTAAAATAAGGTATGTTACAGCCTAACCATTTGCGCTGATCTGCTGAGTGAACGAGTCATATCATAATGGAGTTAGGATCAGCAGGTTTGGATGGTATTGCAGTGGAATTTATTAAAAAAGGGGGTGACTGTATTGTTGACTGGTTGGTAAGGTTATTTAATGTATGTATGACTCATGGTGAGGTGCCTGAGGATTGGCGGAATGCGTGCATAGTGCCATTGTACAAAGGCAAAGGGGATAAGAGTGAGTGCTCAAATTACAGAGGTATAAGTTTGTTGAGTATTCCTGGTGAATTATATGGGAGGATATTGATTGAGAGGGTGAAGGCATGTACAGAGCATCAGATTGGGGAAGAGCAGTGTGGTTTCAGAAGTGGTAGAGGATGTGTGGATCAGGTGTTTGCTTTGAAGAATGTATGTGAGAAATACTTAGAAAAGCAAATGGATTTGTATGTAGCATTTTATGGATCTGGAGAAGGCATATGATAGAGTTGATAGAGATGCTCTGTGGAAGGTATTAAGAATATATGGTGTGGGAGGCAAGTTGTTACAAGCAGTGAAAAGTTTTTATCGAGGATGTAAGGCATGTGTACGTGTAGGAAGAGAGGAAAGTGATTGGTTCTCAGTGAATGTAGGTTTGCGGCAGGGGTGTGTGATGTCTCCATGGTTGTTTAATTTGTTTATGGATGGGGTTGTTAGGGAGGTGAATGCAAGAGTTTTGGAAAGAGGGGCAAGTATGAAGCCTGTTGGGGATGAGAGAGCTTGGGAAGTGAGTCAGTTGTTGTTCGCTGATGATACAGCGCTGGTGGCTGATTCATGTGAGAAACTGCAGAAGCTGCTGACTGAGTTTGGTAAAGTGTGTGAAAGAAGAAAGTTAAGAGTAAATGTGAATAAGAGCAAGGTTATTAGGTACAGTAGGGTTGAGGGTCAAGTCAATTGGGAGGTGAGTTTGAATGGAGAAAAACTGGAGGAAGTGAAGTGTTTTAGATATCTGGGAGTGGATCTGGCAGTGGATGGAACCATGGAAGCGGAAGTGGATCATAGGGTGGGGGAGGGGGTGAAAATTCTGGGAGCCTTGAAGAATGTGTGGAAGTCGAGAACATTATCTCGGAAAGCAAAAATGGGTATGTTTGAAGGAATAGTGGTTCCAACAATGTTGTATGGTTGCGAGGCGTGGGCTATGGATAGAGTTGTGCGCAGGAGGATGGATGTGCTGGAAATGAGATGTTTGAGGACAATATGTGGTGTGAGGTGGTTTGATCGAGTAAGTAACGTAAGGGTAAGAGAGATGTGTGGAAATAAAAAGAGCGTGGTTGAGAGAGCAGAAGAGGGTGTTTTGAAATGGTTCGGGCACATGGAGAGAATGAGTGAGGAAAGATTGACCAAGAGAATATATGTGTCGGAGGTGGAGGGAACGAGAAGAGGGAGACCAAATTGGAGGTGGAAAGATGGAGTGAAAAAGATTTTGTGTGATCGGGGCCTGAACATGCAGGAGGGTGAAAGGAGGGCAAGGAATAGAGTGAATTGGATCGATGTGGTATACCGGGGTTGACGTGCTGTCAGTGGATTGAATCAAGGCATGTGAAGCGTCTGGGGTAAACCATGGAAAGCTGTGTAGGTATGTATATTTGCGTGTGTGGACGTATGTATATACATGTGTATGGGGGTGGGTTGGGCCATTTCTTTCGTCTGTTTCCTTGCGCTACCTCGCAAACGCGGGAGACAGCGACAAAGCAAAAAAAAAAAAAAAAAAAAAAAAAAAAAAATGAAGTGTTGTGCACAGTTTAGAGCAATTGTAGGACAAGATACTTGGAAATAACAGTGAAAGCGAGTCCCGTGACAATTTCAAGGACTGAGGAAATTTGACAATTTTGTTTGACAAAAGACAATACAAGACAAATTTCATAACCCTTATTTGGACAACAAGAAAATGGATCAACAATATTCAACTGAATAGCACAATTAGTAATTACTGGCAGTGCATACAGTAGGTAAAAACCCATCAATTCTGATGCTGACATCAGGCTATGTGTTCAATATTCTCTTGCATCAACTCCTGCCCAAATTTAATCTTAAGGATGTACTTTGTAATGCCGACTGACAACACACCTCACTGTAGAAATCCAAAGTACCCCTGACCAAGCTAATATGGTCACACACTCAGTGTGGCTCTGTCATCAACTTTGTCAAAGGCTTTCAGGATTCATGGTGGTTAAATCAGAAATCAAATGCAACACTTATGTGTGTCAGTTATGTAAATGACATTTACATATTTGGAATTTCTCCTGTTAGAATGTGACAGTCAGGATACCTAAGAACAATGTTATGACCAAGTTTGGACAGGAGTCAATGCAAGAAAAAATATTGAACAGTCTTGTACTGATAGACCCTACCTGTGCTGTCCCTGGGGTAAAAGGGAGAGATAATGAGGGTGCCTCTCACCAAGACATTGGAATAATATTCTAATATGCACACTGATACATGTGTGTATATGATTCAATTAACAGGGTTGTTCAGGATGATACTTCTATTTGTAACAACATAAGCAGACTTAAGGTCTATATAAAACTGTGCATCTGTACTCCTATTGATACATGAAGTACTCAAAAGCTAGTGTGTCACCTGCCAAGCAAGAAGCCAGTGACGTGAAGTGATAGTTGTAGGGGATATGTCAGGTCTGTGTAATGCAAGTATGGCTGTTTCTTAATTATATGAAAAGTGCATTACATTTGATACCACTGAAGTAGGGTGAGTGTAAATCTAACATGAGGCAAGACAGACAGGCAAGTTGCTTCTGCAGTGTTGACAGCAAGTGCCAGCAGAAGTACAGTTCCAGTTTTTGAAAAATATGGGAATAGCGTAATATCAGCCAAGAGAGGAAATGCTCGCTTGTTTTTGTGTTTTTAACCCTTAATAGGTTGGCATGGTCCAGGAATTTTAACAAGGTGGAAGGAAAAAGAAAAACTTATGAAATGACAGATTAATATTAAAAAGAAACGGCTAATACACAGATAAAATAGAAAGACAGAGGTGACAGTGTTTGTGGTAAATAAGAATATTCATTTATCTATTATACTTTGTCGCTATCTCCCACATTAGCGAGGTAGTGCAAGGAAACAGTCGAAAGAATGGCCCAACCCACCCACCACACATGCACATATACATACCTATACATTTCAACATATAAATAAACAGACATATTCATATATACACATGTATACAGTTCATACTTGCTGCCTTTATTCATTCCCATCACCACCCTGCCACACATGAAAAGACAACCCCCTCCCCATGCATGCATGCGAGGTAGCGTTAGGAAAAAGCAAAGGCCACTTCGTACTCATCCAGGCCCCACAAAACTTTCCATGGTTTACCCCAAACGCTTCACATGCCCTGGTTCAATCCGATGACAGTATGTCAACCCCGGTATACCACCATTCCAATTCACTATTCCTTGCACGCCTTTCACCCTCCTGCATGTTCTGGCCCTGATCGCTTAAAATTTTTTTCACTCCATCTTTCCACCTCCAATTTGGTCTCCCACTGAAAATGAAAAAAAATCTATAAATATTACACCTTTCACACTATCTTTCAGGGTGAGGGAGATTGCTGCCAAGTGTTGGGAGGAAACCGAAGGATTTGCTTCTTTCTCTTTACTGTACTCTTACCTCAAATCTCTTACACACTACTTTACTGGTTGTGAAAAAAATTAATACAAGTAGAAATATCACACCACTTTAAAAATAAGTATGAGCCTAATGAGTAGTTGGTACATTTGGGGAAGGTATTGGAAAACTTTCTTTTTGAAATATTCTAGCTCTTTGCCTGCAATCTGTTACCAAAGTTCTCCGTTAGCCTTACATGGAGAAAACTAGAAGCTATTCCGTAATATCCTCCATACACTAGTTCAGTGGGGATGCCTCACTTGCAGCCCCACATAATCTCTCTATAATCATTCTGTAAGTTACATTTCTTCATATTTCCCATATTCTTCTTCACTTCCCACTAACTGAACAGTAACACAAGGTTCCTCCTAATAATCTATAATCATCTAACAGTATATGTACTTTCTGTGTGTGTCTGTGTGTGTGTGTGTGTGTGTGTGTGTGTGTGTGTCACCATGTTAGAATAATCTTCAAGTGGACAGAAATGCACTTATGTTGGTAGTTAATGTAGTTTTCTTTTTTTTTTTCACCTTCATGGTGATGGAAGATACTATAAAAATGGTATGATAGTTCTGAAGTGAACTGTAAAAAAATAATTTCAAAATAGAAGGGCCCCATATATTTTGACCATGAATGGTACATGCTCTGTTTGAACAAAACTTAGACAATGTAATCATTAGCTATGATTATGTATTTTCATTATAATTTTCTCCCAAATTATAAACAAGAGTTGAGTAACATGTTCCCGAAGAGTTTATTTTTATCGAACCTGATCACCATTCCCTTTGTTAGCCAGGTAGGGCCAGGAACAAATGAAGAAAGGCCACAGTCGCTCAACCTCTACTCTCTAGCTGTTATGTGCAATGTAAATGTTTATATGCAAGTGTAAAATAAAAATGTACTAAATAACTTAACGAGAAGGTAAACGTGGGTTGAACAACATTTATACAAGGCAAAATTATGAGTAACAATCATGCATTTACTTTGTGACTATTGCCAACATTACTAGTTTAGGCAAGACATTTCTGAAGGTAAATGTAAGAAATCAGTGAAAAAAAAAGTACAGTATACTTTGACGGGAACAAAATGACGAAAGGTGAGCATGTGGGCTGAACAATTTCTATGCGTGGTGTAATTATGAATAAAAACTACGTAAGTATTATTACTTCTAAACACCCTTTTCCATCTCCAATATCAATCTCTCAATACATTTCATTCTCTCCAACATCTTCCTTTTCCCCTAACAGTTATCCCTCTCTAACAGTCTCCTTAATTTCTATAACTCCCAGCAATCCCCATCTCCACTCAATAGCTGTGGAATCAGCAGTATCAATTACCCAATCACCTCTCAAAATGTAAAGCAAACCTTCAATTTCCACCTTCCAACAGACCCTAACAATACCACTACATACCAATAAATCTTTAAAGTATGAACCTTCAAACACACTAAATTTACTATAAGCATTCAATTTGTAGCCAAGTGGCTAATGAGAATACCGTATATTTTTTTTTTTTTTTTTTTTTTTTGCTTTGTCGCTGTCTCCCGCATTTGCGAGGTAGCGCAAGGAAACAGACGAAAGAAATGGCCCAACCCACCCCCATACACATGTATATACATACGTCCACACACGCAAATATACATACCTACACAGCTTTCCATGGTTTACCCCAGACGCTTCACATGCCCTGATTCAATCCACTGACAGCACATCAACCCCGGTATACCACATCGCTCCAATTCACTATTCCTTGCCCTCCTTTCACCCTCCTGCATGTTCAGGCCCCGATCACACAAAATCTTTTTCACTCCATCTTTCCACCTCCAATTTGGTCTCCCTCTTCTCCTCGTTCCCTCCACCTCCGACACATATAACCTCTTGGTCAACCTTTCCTCACTCATTCTCTCCATGTGCCCAAACCATTTCAAAACACCCTCTTCTGCTCTCTCAACCATGCTCTTTTTATTTCCACACATCTCTCTTACCCTTACGTTACTTACTCGATCAAACCACCTCACACCACACATTGTCCTCAAACATCTCATTTCCAGCACATCCATCCTCCTGCGCACAACTCTATCCATAGCCCACGCCTCGCAACCATACAACATTGTTGGAACCACTATTCCTTCAAACATACCCATTTTTGCTTTCCAAGATAATGTTCTCGACTTCCACACATTCTTCAAGGCTCCCAGGATTTTCGCCCCCTCCCCCACCCTATGATCCACTTCCGCTTCCATGGTTCCATCCGCTGCCAGATCCACTCCCAGATATCTAAAACACTCTACTTCCTCCAGTTTTTCTCCATTCAAACTTACCTCCCAATTGACTTGACCCTCAACCCTACTGTACCTAATTACCTTGCTCTTATTCACATTTACTCTTAACTTTCTTCTTTCACACACTTTACCAAACTCAGTCACCAGCTTCTGCAGTTTCTCACATGAATCAGCCACCAGCGCTGTATGTATGTGTATATATATATATATATACGTGTGTGTGTGTGTGGTGTGAGGTGGTTTGATCGAGTAAGTAATGTAAGGGTAAGAGATGTGTGGAAATAAAAATAGTGTGGTTGAGAGAGCAGAAGAGGGTGTTTTGAAATGGTTTGGTCACATGGAGAGAATAAGTGAGGAAAGATTGACAAAGAGGATATATATACGTGTCAGAGGTGGAGGGAACGAGGAGAAGTGGGAGACCAAATTGGAGGTGGAAAGATGGAGTGAAAAAGATTTTGAGTGATCGGGGCCTGAACATGCAGGAGGGTGAAAGGCGTGCAAGGAATAGAGTGAATTGGAACGATGTGGTATACCGGGGTCGACGTGCTGTCAATGGATTGAACCAGGGCATGTGAAGTGTCTGGGGTAAACCATGGAAAGTTCTGTGGAGCCTGGATGTGGAAAGGGAGCTGTAGTTTTCGGTGCATTATTACATGACAGCTAGAGAGTGAGTGTGAACGAATGGGGCCTTTGTTGTCTTTTCCTAGCACTACCTCACACACACGAGGGGGGAGGGGGTTGTTATTCCATGTGTGGCGAGGTGCCAATGGAAATGAATAAGGGCAGACAGTATGAATTATGTACATGTGTATATATATGTTTATGTCTGTGTGTGTTATGCCTGGGGATAGGGGATTAAGAATACTTCCCACGTATTCCCTGCGTGTGGTAGAAGGCGACTAAAAGGGGAGGGAGCGGGGGGCTGGAAATCCTCCCCTCTCGTTTTTTTTTCATTTTTTTTTTAATTTCCCCAAAGAATGAACAGATGGGGCCAGGTGAGGATATTCCAAAAAAGGCCCAGTCCTCTGTTCTTAACGCTACCTCGCTAACGCGGGAAATGGCGAATAGTTTAAAGAAAAAGAAAAAGTGTGTCTATATGTATGTATACATTGAGATGTACAGGTATGTATATTTGCGTGTGTGGACGTGTATGTATATACATGTGTATGTGGGTGGGTTGGGCCATTCTTTCGTCTGTTTCCTTGCGCTACCTCGCCCACGCGGGAGACAGCGACAAAGCAAAATAAATAGATAATATATATATATATATATATATATATATATATATATATATATATATATATATATATATATATATATATATATATATATTTCTTTTTCTTTCATACTATTTGCCATTTCCCGCATTAGCGAGGTAGCGCCAAGAACAGAGGACTGAGCCTTAGAGGGAATATCCTCACCTGAACCCCTTCTCTGTTCCTTCTTTTGGAAAATTAAAAAAAAAAAACGAGAGGGAAGGATTTCCAGCCCCCCCGCTCCCTTCCCCTCTAGACGCCTTCTACGACACGCAGGGAATACGTGGGAAGTATTCTTTCTCCCCTATCCCCAGGGATAATATATATATATATATATATATATATATTTATTATTTATTTATTTTGCTTTGTCGCTGTCTCCCGCGTGAGCGAGGTAGCGCAAGGAAACAGACGAAAGAATGGCCCAACCCACCCGCATACACATGTATATACATACACGTCCACACATGCAAATATACATACCTGTACAACTCAATGTATACATATATATATATACACACAGACTTTTTCTTTTTCTTTAAACTATTCGCCATTATATATATATATATATATATATATATATATATATATATATATATATATATATATATATATTATCCCTGGGTATAGGGGAGAAAGAATACTTCCCATGCATTCCCTGCGTGTCGTAGAAGGCGACTAAAAGGGGAGGGAGTGTGGGGCTGGAAATCCTCCTCTTTTTTTTTTTTTTTTTTTTCCAAAAGAAGGAACAGAGAAGGGGGCCAGGTGAGGATATTCACTCAAAGGCCCAGTTCTCTGTTCTTAATGCTACCTCGCTAACACGGGAAATGGCAAATAGTTTGAAAGAAAAATATATATATATAAAAAAAAAATATATATATATACATATATATATATATTTTTTTTTTTTTGCTTTGTCACTGTCTCCCGCATTTGCGAGGTAGCGCAAGGAAACAGACGAAAGAAATGGCCCAACCTACCCCCATACACATGTATATACATACGTCCACACACGCAAATATACATACCTACACAGCTTTCCATGGTTTACCCCAGACGCTTCACATGCCCTGATTCAATCCACTGACAGCACGTCAACCCCGGTATACCACATCGCTCCAATTCACTCTATTCCTTGCCCTCCTTTCACCCTCCTGCATGTTCAGGCCCCGATCACACAAAATCTTTTTCACTCCATCTTTCCACCTCCAATTTGGTCTCCCTCTTCTCCTCGTTCCCTCCACCTCCGACACATATATCCTCTTGGTCAATCTTTCCTCACTCATTCTCACCATGTGCCCAAACCATTTCAAAACACCCTCTTCTGCTCTCTCAACCACGCTCTTTTTATTTCCATACATCTCTCTTACCCTTACGTTACTTACTCGATCAAACCACCTCACACCACACATTGTCCTCAAACATCTCATTTCCAGCACATCCATCCTCCTGCGCACAACTCTATCCATAGCCCACGCCTCGCAACCATACAACATTGTTGGAACCACTATTCCTTCAAACATACCCATTTTTGCTTTCCGAGATACTGTTCTCGACTTCCACACATTCTTCAAGGCTCCCAGAATTTTCGCCCCCTCCCCCACCCTATGATCCACTTCTGCTTTATATATATATAATGGAAAAGAAGAACAAATGTATTTGAGGAAACCAAATAAAATTTTAAACCAATTAGAGGTCCACCACTAAATAAACGAGCCTCAGCATGGTTTTTGACAAAATTGCCACGTCTGACAAATCTGCTTGATATATAACCGACCACATTTTTCTTCTAGGTATGGTCTTTAATCCATGTTATGAGTATCTTCTCCATTTTTTTCCAGGCGAGAATTTCTTAGTTATCTTTGCAGAAAGAGATTTTGAGTTCATTGCCGAGTTCCTTATCCTGTCAGCATTCATCTCAACGGTGCATATTGTGCTTGTCCCAAGGCCACTTGCACAACCAAATGTAGCCGAAGCACCTTTGCCTGCTTCAGCCTGCCTGAGTATTCTTAATTTTGTTTTTAATATCAAAGCATCCTCTGTTGCTTCACTGATGGCTCAGTGGAGGGGGTTATGAGATGCACCTGAAGGATGACTAGATGACACAGCACTGGAGTCAACAGTAACAGCAAATTCACACACTAACATGAGTGTATCACAGGTCTGCACTCAACAATGGACAAGTTACAGTTAGTAAGCATGTAGATTGCCTCACATGAGTTCTCATTCACTGCTTTCATGATGTCTAGTCTACCATGCAATATCTGCATAGAAGAGTCCACATGCTTTTACACTGGTCACATAACTGCAAATCTTTTTCACAAAAAGCAGGACAATGGTAAAAATAACCATAGCATGATAGGAAAATCGCATTATGAAAAGCTGTATGAAGTGGGGTATCTGTGCATTCATGTACTGTGTACATCCTTTATCAGCACGATAGTTATGCTTAAATCAAAGTTAACCTTTTTGAACAACAAATTGACTGAATCATACATCAAATCACATGCAAGCACTCATTCAACAAAAAACAATTCAGAAGTAAAACTATGGCACATAAAACAATTTGGCACAGGATAAATTAATCAGACAGTGATGAATTCCTTTTAAATAATTATAAAGTATTTATTTTATTTATTTTGCTTTGTCGCTGTCTCCCGTGTTAGCGAGGTAGCGCAAGGAAACAGACGAAATACTGGCCCAACCCATCCACATACACATAACATGGATTAAAGACCATACATACACGTCCACACACGCAAATATAAATACCTATACATCTCAACGTATACATATATATACACACACAGACATATACATACATGTACATAATTCATAATGTCTGCCTCTATTCATTCCCATCGCCACCTTGCCACACATGAAATAACCCCCCCTCCCCCCTCATGTGTGCTAGGTAGTGCTAGGAAAAGACAACAAAGGCCCCATTCGTTCACACTCACTCTCTAGCTGTCATGTAATAATGCACCGAAACCACACCTCCCTTTCCACATCCAGGCCCCACAGAACTTTCCATGGTTTACCCCAGACGCTTCACATGCCCTGGTTCAATCCATTGACAACACGTCAACCCCGGTATACCACATCGTTCCAGTTCACTTTATTCCTTGCACACCTCTCACCCTCCTGCATGTTCAGGCCCTGATCGCTCAAAATCTTTTTTCACTCCATCTTTCCACCTCCAATTTGGTCTCCCACTTCTCCTCGTTCCCTCCACCTCTGACACATATATCCTCTTAGTCAATCTTTCCTCACTCATTCTCTCCATGTGACCAAACCATTTCAAAACACCCTCTTCTCCTCTCTCAACCACACTTTTTATTACCACACATCTCTCTTACCCTTACGTTACTTACTTGATCAAACCACCTCACCACATAATGTCCTCAAACATCTCATTTCCAGCACATCCACCCTCCTGCGCACAACTCTATCCATAGCCCACGCTTTGCAACCATACAACATTGTTGGAACCATTATTCCCTCAAACATATCCATTTTTGCTTTCTGAGATAATGTTCTTGACTTCCACACATTCTTCAAGGCTCCCAGAATTTTCGCCCCCTCCCCACCCTATGATTCACTTCCACTTCCATGGTTCCATCCGCTGCCAAATCCACTCCAAGATATCTAAAACACTACTTCCTCCAGTTTTTCTCCATTCAAACTTACCTCCCAATTGACTTGACCCTCAACCCTACTGTACCTAATAACCTTGCTCTTATTCACATTTACTCTCAGCCTTCTTTCACACACTTTACCAAACTCAGTCAACAGCTTCTGCAGTTTCTCAATGGACAAGAATTTACTGTCATAATTCATCAAAAATCCAAATCATTAAAGTCACTTTTCAGAACGTTTAAAAGGTATCTGACCCAAGAGAATTAAAGATCTTAGAAAGTGGTGCCACACTTATGCAGAGAGCCATGCTAAAGAACTATGAATTCAACAAACATGAAAATCTTTTATCAACATGGTGAAATTCCTCACATATCTTGCAATAACTTTTTGGTGGAAAAAATCTACTGGGGTATGGCTTAAAAATTTATTAATTCCAGTTTATACAACTGATGCATCAGAGAAACTTTAACAGATATGTCAATATAAATTCATTTTGCATAGAAAGTATGAGACATTGATCATCTGTCTTGACTAAATAACATTTTGAGAGAACTATAAAACTCTAGTGTGCTGACTGCAAATTTCACAATTACCTCAAAAGCACTACTATACTAATAATGAAGTATACATAGAATGAATGGTATTACAAAATCTACACAAAAAGAAAATGATGTGTGGGTGTGGGGTGGGAACAAAACTACTATTAAGATAATCTATTTTCCATTATCTATGCAATAACTGAAACATGCAAGAACTCAAAATAAAAAAAAAAAATAATTAAATGTTTAAGTCAAAGATACATACTCTAAAATTTGCATCTAATGGGCAATACACAGTTTATCCAAAATGATTATGAATAAACATGAAAAGCAATACACAGATATGGCTATCTGATACACAGGAGAGATGCAGATCCATGTAATCAATGTTTAAACTTCTACAGAACAAGAATGGAACTATAAATAAAAATCTGTGGATTAAAAATATCTGTAAACACAAGAGCAAGAACAAATAAAAGTCTGGTAATCAACAAAAATCTAACCTTAGCTACCAAAAATCATACAAGTGAGTAAATCTAATATTTTGATCATCAAATACTCCAAATGTCATAACCAACAGATGTTCTACGAGATGCAATAATGGAGTACGAGATTTCGTTTGCATATTATTCCTTCCACAGTGTAAATTGATTTTTTTTCTTTTTTGCAAAGGAATTTCATCTTTAAGTGTTTCTTGCACAGAACCATTTCTACGATGAACAAAATTCAATAATACTGATGTGTATATCAGTTTTAATATATAAATCTGTGTAACATCAAGAAATACGAATATAATAAAAACTATACTAAAAATTAATGAAGTATACAACATTGGGTACAATACTCCCAATGGTGTTTTATGGATGCTATGCATAGACTCGTCAGGAGTAAAAAGAGGGTAGATGTGTTGGAAATATTTTAAGCTCATTATGTGGTGTGAAGAGAGCTGCTTGAATAATTAATGACTGGGTAAGAGAGAGGAGCTGCAGCACGAAGAAAATCTATGAGAGAGCTGAAAAAGGTGTGTTGAAATGGCTTGGAT
This sequence comes from Panulirus ornatus, assembly GCF_036320965.1. Taxonomy (NCBI): domain Eukaryota; kingdom Metazoa; phylum Arthropoda; class Malacostraca; order Decapoda; family Palinuridae; genus Panulirus; species Panulirus ornatus. Next base: position 12,137,492 of record NC_092262.1, on the reverse strand, counting down.
ACATGGAGAAGATGAGCAAGGAGAGGTAGACTAACAGAGTACACATCAAAGTGGAAGGAAAAACGAGAAGAGGAACACTTAAGAAGAGATGGAAGGACGAAGTTAAAGATGCTTTAACTGACTGGAACCTAAATGAGCAAGATGATGTGAGGCATGCATGGGATACAGTGAACTGGAGCAATGTAATATACAGGGGACAACATGAATCTTGTCTCAGCACATCTTCCTCAATAAACTTGGACAAGATATCTCATGGTATATGAATCCTGGTTAAGTTTAATGCCCCCATGATCCAGTTTCTACCCATCTCTTTATCAAAAACTCCTTTGACAGATCTGTAATTCCACCTTTTGACTTGGTGAACATACTTAGTTTTACTTTAGCATCCACTCTTTCTTGGGAACCCCACATTGTGGAAAAAGCTAAGTCTTCCTCAAAGAAACTGGGAGTCCTGTATAGTGAAATTTCTATTCTTCTAAACGGATGCTCCATTTATACAAAGGATTAACTTGTCCTTGTATGGAGTATTACTCTCATATCTGGGGTAGTTCTAGCTCTGCATTGTTACTCAAGTTGCTTGAAAGCAGTCCAACTTATAAACTCTACCAGGCTCACTTCAAAACTTGACCTGTGTGCCCTACACCACAATGTTGGTTCACTCTCCCTCTTTTGTAGATATTACTTTTTTCTCTCTCTCAAGAGCTGGCTGCTTTTGTGTTATACTCAGCAGGGTGTTGCATTGCATGATTACTGAGCAGCCACTGGCAACTCAAGGGTGTACCATTTAGATACCGTTTCTTCCCTGACACCTCGAAGCTTTGGAACACTCTACCTTTTCATGTCTTCCCCTGTAACTATGACCTGGCACATTTTAAAACAGGTTTTTAAGTTTCTCTAAAATTCATAAATACTTTTCCTCATCTCTTCTTTTTCCTTTTCATAATCCTCTCTATATTTCAATTAAGGCCCAGTTATGATAAGGACCTTTGTCCATGATTGAGCCTTAAAAAAGAAAAAAAATATGAAGCATTCAGTGAACACCAAAAAAGGTCTCTTGGGTTTGGCAGTGGATGTGGAGGCTCAAGTTTCATTGCATTACACATGTCGGCTAAACAGAGAATGTGAGCAAATGAGGCTGTTCAACTTCTCTTGGCAAAAACTTGCTAAGCAGGGAACATTAAACTTGCATGGAAAAACTTCGGTGTTGGATAGTTTCCTTTAACCAACAAACATCGAAAGTTAAAATGCAGCTTGGCAGTAAGCTCAGGTGACCTAACCCTAAACCCAAATGTGGGGGATCCTACGGGATTGAGTAAAAATTAATAGAAACTGAAAATCAATGAATTTATGTGTGCATTTGTTGCATGGACCAAAAATTACATTTCTTACCAAAACATCCCAAAGAATGTTCGAAAAACTAAGAGTGCAAGAGAAATAAAGTGCTGCTTCTGCTACCTACATGTAACCATTGCTGGCCATGTGTGGTTAGCTGAAGTTTCCCCACCCATGACAATGGATAAAATTGTAGCATAGATCTAAACACCATGATACTTTCAAATCAGAAATAAAATGTTTCACGGTAAATGAGCCCCACTAGAAAGTTATTACACTTCTCTTGGAACTCCATTTTATGATGTAATTCCATTAATTTTGCCTCCAACAAGATGCCACTTTTGATCTGATCTAATGAAACAGTCAGCTTAAACCATTTATACGTTTCACTATCTGTGAGAGGAGTTACTGAGCCTTGCAAATTTATCTGTTGATGTTTATGCTGCTTAGAATCAGACGAATCATGCAGGGATGAGCTTTCAAAATATACTTCTTTTTTTTTTTCATAGTATACAAAGTACATAAACCTAAACTACATCACTTCCCTAATGATGCTGTGCTTTCATCCAGATCAAAATGTGAAATTTACTTTATCCTTCAGCATCAATACAATGCCCTAATGCTTCTTTAAAACTTGAAAACATTCCCCATTTAGCAAGACATGCTTTGGACCTATGATGTTCCTAATATGTTTTAGGTACACTTCTTCGAATCTTTTTCAACAACCAGAAAGAAATGTCTGTAAAAGCAAATCCATCAAGTGGTTTTACAATATTTTTGTATGCCACAGCTGCAATATGGTGTTTTAAAAACTTATATGGGCTTTGGCATCTAAATTTCTGAAAGGTTCTAAAATACATTTTTCTGCGATATCTGAAATATAATCTTTTAAAGCTGATCTGAGCTTTGGCATCTTATTTCTAAATGATCCTTGTTTGCCATATCTGCAACATTTTCATTTAAAAACTGATCTGGGCTTTGGCATCTTAGTTTCCAAAAGGAAGTTAAATGAAATTTCCATAAACTAAATCTTGGTATGAAGTAAAAAAAGGCTCGTGTGTCTGAGTTGCAAGAAATCTTGAATTCTTGAAGGTGATTCAGAACTCTCAGTGACCTACCTTGAAGTAGTTCTCTTAAACTTTGTGGCCTTTAAGTGATCAGCCTGAAACAAAAAAAATCACTCCAAGACTGACATTTCCCTTACAGGGTCTTACTTTTTTGTTATAACAGAACCCTTGGAGTTTAAAAATTCTCAGACAACTCTAAGACTATTCAACAAATCCCTTTACATGATTTTTCAAAAATATTTTCTGAACCTGCTCATAAACTTCATGAACTGTCTTGTCTTCTCTCCCTGACCTCTTAAATACCTGCTGGTGAACAAATAATGGGTTCATTAACCTGTAAAGGCAGCGATTTCATCAGTTCTAAGTCTTTCTAGGTCTTATCGACAGGAAAGAAGGATTCTTGGAAAAGTAAAGATTGCAAAAGTTCTACCTGTTCTGTCTTTCTAAGAAGCAACGACTTCCATTCTGCACCTTAATTGGACACTAAATATAAAAGTTTCCTTACAGGGATATGAAGAATGTGTACAAAGCATGCCCAGAAACCTTACACAGATTTGGAAAATGTTTAGAAAGCATGTCCAGAAATCTTTTCTATAAAGGCCAGCTCAATAGATTGTTCATAAAGGATGGAAATTCCTTAACCAAGCAAACTATCTTAAACATACATTTTCTGCAAACTCTCACAGCGTTAGGGAAAATAGTTATATTCAACAATAGCCTGGCCAAGTGTCTTAGGTCAACTTCCTTAAATGCTTACACAGCCCAAGTTCTCGAACCCAATGAGAGGACAGTCAAGTCTTTGTTCATATATGGTCTCTGCAAACAGTCCATATAAGCTTGAAATCCATTATTTCTAAAAACCATCAAAAATGTACAGAAACCTGGATTGAATTTATTTTCAAAAACCACAAAAAAATATACAGAAACCTGGATTGAAGGAAAGCAAAATTAGACCAAGCTTAGGAGTGAAAGGTCTGAAATGAATCCAACTACCATGGGAAGCACATTCAGAATGAGGGCCTACCAATCAAGTCCCTGTACAGGCAGCCAAACATGAAACTTTTCTCATTTCGTTGAGAATGAAGCTTAACTGGGAGGAATCCCAACACCCTACATTAGTGGTGATAAGCTGATTTTTAGTTTACGGATTCATCGTGACTATGAGACGACGAAAAGTTCACAGAGATCCCTATATACTGAAATGGCAATAAATCAATGAGGTGGAAAAAAAAAAAGACCCAAAGTGACAAGAGCATTAAAGGATTTATACCTATGAGTATCTGTACAACATCCAAAAATTATATATTTTGGTTTTAAACACAAGTTTTTAAACAACCAAAGAGTGGGCCACCTTGAAACAAAGGCCTGTGCCAGGCATAGACTTAGATTTGTGACAAATCTAACATGCTTATAAAGTCTTTTCATATGGTAAACTTGGCAAAGAAACAATGTAACCTTAAATTTCAGTTATCTATTTTACCATTTCTGTTGAATAAACATCCAATGATTACTAATCCAAAAGATACAACATATGATCAACTATATGACCTAGAATTCTTGTATTTTTGACTAAGAGAACAAAGCAGCACTGAGGACCAGTCAAAGGAAGAATCACAGATTCTTCCATAATTACACCTAGAGGGGTTCCTATTAGGAATCACAGGAATGGGTCTATCTTCACCTCCCCTACTAATGACTAGAGTTGCTCTATGCTCTCTCAAAGGTTTCTCAACATGACAGCAGCACCTACAATTCTTTGCACTTATAACAATGAAAGCCATTTTAAGGTTTCACTGAAAAATAATCCCCTCATTCTGGGCAGACACCAATGAACTTGGTTCCCCTTATGTATCACTGGTACACTAAGTTGGGACATGGGACCTTAGGCCTCAAAGTCTATCTTCATCTTACCAGTGATAGAGGGATATGATATCAAAACACCAGCAATAATGTTCCCCTACTATACAATCAGTAAACAAGTCAGGGAAAGGGACCTTAGGGCTTCAGGTCTATTTTCATCTCCCCTAAGATGGCACGGTTATGATATGATCTCATCTAACAGCAGAGTAGAACATTTGCAGCTGTATGGGTTCTATTATACATAATCGCTGTTTCCTGCTTTAGTGAGGTAGTGCCAGGAAACAGACGAAGAATGACCCATCCACTCATACACACACACATACACTATGTACACGTATATACTAAAAATAATCAAAACCTTGTTACATTTCCATAAGGGAATGAATAATCCCTCTGGGTAGACATCCTTGACTGTGACCCTAGTTCATCACCGTTACACTAGTTGAGGCATGGAGAATTAAGTCTTACCGTTAGCTCACTCCCATACTGATGATGCAGGGTTATAAGCTGACTCTAGCATATATGATTTGAGCAGCCATACAAGCAACCAATAAACAACTAATATTGATGAGAAAACTGTTTGGATCCCAAGTTAAAAGCAAACCTCTAAATCAGTTGAAATAATGTCCCAACCTCAAAACATACTATGAAACTGTCCCCTGCCTCATGGATGACCATCAAATTCCATGTTTATAAACAATACTTCCACTACAAAATACTCAAGTTTTTTTTTTTGTTTTTTGCCGGTCTCCTGCGTTTGCGAGGTAGCGCAAGGAAACAGATGAAAGAAATGGCCCAACCCACCCCCATACACATGTATATACATACACTTCCACACACACAACTATACATACCTACACAGCTTTCCATGGTTTACCCCAGACTCTTCACATGCCCTGATTCAATCCACTGACAGCACGTCAACCCCGGTATACCACATCGATCCAATTCACTCTATTCCTTGCAAGCCTTTCACCCTCCTGCATGTTCAGGCCCCGATCACTCAAAATCTTTTTCACTCCATCTTTCCACCTCCAATTTGGTCTCCCACTTCTCCTCGTTCCCTCCACCTCTGACACATATATCCTCTTGGTCAATCTTTCCTCACTCATTCTCTCCATGTGCCCAAACCATTTCAAAACACCCTCTTCTGCTCTCTCAACCACACTTTTTATTTCCACACATCTCTCTTACCCTTACATAACTTACTCGATCAAACCACCTCACACCACACATTGTCCTCAAACATCTCTTTTCCAGCACATCCACCCTCCTGCGCACAACTCTATCCATAGCCCACGCCTTGCAACCATACAACATTGTTGGAACCACTATTCCTTCAAACATACCCATTTTTGCTTTCCGAGATAATGTTCTCGACTTCCACACATTCTTCAAGGCTCCCAGGATTTTCGCCCCCTACCCCACCCTATGATTCACTTCCGCTTCCATGGTTCCATCCGCTGCCAGATCCACTCCCAGATATCTAAAACACTTTACTTCCTCCAGTTTTTCTCCATTCAAACTTACCTCCCAATTGACTTGACCCTCAACCCTACTGTACCTAATAACCTTGCTCTTATTTACATTTACTCTTAACTTTCTTCTTTCACACACTTTACCAAACTCAGTCACCAGCTTCTGCAGTTTCTCACATGAATCAGCCACCAGCACTGTACCATCAGCGAACAACAACTGACTCACTTCCCAAGCTCTCTCATCCACAACAGACTTCATTCTTGCCCCTCTTTCCAAAACTCTTGCATTCACCTCCCTAACAACCCCATCCATAAACAAATTAAACAACCATGGAGACATCACACACCCCTGCCGCAAACCTACATTCACTGAGAACCAATCACTTTCCTCTTCTCTCTTCCTACACGTACACATGCCTTACATCCTCGATAAAAACTTTTCACTGCTTCCAACAACTTGCCACCCACACCATATATTCTTAATACCTTCCACAGAGCATTTCTATCAACTCTATCATATGCTTTCTTCAGATCCATAAATGCTACATACAAATCAATTTGCTTTTCTAAGTATTTCTCACATACTTTACTCAAAAGCAAACACCTGATCTACACATCCTCTACCACTTCTGAAACCAATCTGCTCTTCCCCAATCTGATGCTCTGTACATGCCTTCACCCTATCAATCAATACCCTCCCATATAATTTACCAGGAATACTCAACAAACTTATACCTCTGTAATTTGAGCACTCACTCATCCCCTTTGCCTTTGTACAATGGCACTATGCACGCATTCCGCCAATCCTCAGGCACCTCACCATGAGTCATACATACATTAAATAACCTTACCAACCAGTCAACAATACAGTCATCCCCTTTTTTAATAAATTCCACTGCAATACCATCCAAACCTGCTGCCTTGCCGGCTTTCATCTTCCGCAAAGCTTTTACTACCTCTTCTCTGTTTACCAAATCATTTTCCCCAACCCTCTCACTTTGCACACCACCTCGACCAAGACACCCTATATCTGCCACTCGATCATCAAACACATTCAACAAACCTTCAAAATACTCACTCCATCTCCTTCTCACATCACCACTACTTGTTATATTTATATCTATTTATTTTGCTTTGTCGCTGTCTCCCGCATTTGCGAGGTAGCACAAGGAAACAGACAAAAGAAATGGCCCAACCCACCCCCATACACAAATGTATACACACACACGTCCACACGTCAACTGCGGTATACCACATCGATCCAATTCACTCTATTCCTTGCCCTCCTTTCACCCTCCTGCATGTTCAGACCCCGATCGCACAAAATCTTTTTCACTCCATCTTTCCACCTCCAATTTGGTCTCCCACTTCTCCTCGTTCCCTTCACCTCCGACACCTATATATCAGGTCAAAAATTATTACACAACATGAAAACTATAAATTACACGACAGCTAGAGAATGGACATAAGAACATGTGGCTTTTGTCTGCTCCTGGCACTACCATGATAACTCACGAAATGCAATCAAGTATGAAAAATAATGAAAAACAGAAAGAGGAAGAATAGAAAGATTGACCAATCAACACAAAGTCTACAAATGAAGCCACTTACACTAGTTCTTAAGGTACAACAAAATTCTATGATTCATCATGGGAAACCTAAAATTATCCGAGATAGTTATAACATTGTGACATCTCTTGAATACTGGAAACACATGAACAAAACTCAGTCCAACATTAAACAACAAGCAGCAAGTCTCCACAGTATAAGCAAGAAAAAATGAAGGATGGAAAGAAGGTCATTTGGTGTTTCCTCACCAAAGCAATCAGATTGAGGGACTCTTAAGGGAGGGGTTAAAGAAATGTGGGAAGTAATATATTAGGAATTAAATGCAAAATTCTTGTCTTCATAGGGACAGTTACCATGGAAAATGTTAAGAGAGTTTTAGACATGAAATCAGTAGGATAAAATGATCCACACAAGGCATAGGTCCTAATGTTAACTCACCTTATGTACTCATGGAATGCAAAGTTACATTCAACAAAGAACCTAAGTTGTTGTTGAAAAGAGAGGAACTTCATACCTATTTTTAGGGATATGGGGATACTGCACTAAACTAAAGTACCTTTTTGATGAGACTATGTAAAATACTTAAGATAATCATGAAAAAATCATTAAATACTTGCAAGGAAAGCACTTCTGACATGATACTGGCATGAAAAACATCATGGATTCAAAAGTAAGAGGTCAATCATAACAATTCACCTTGTCTTCCATAATACAATGGTGCACTGGTCAAAGCTAGAGAGATAGGTAGATGAACTGCATGTTCTTGGACTGCAAAGAAAATTCTGAAACAGTCCCCCGCAAGAGGTTAAGAAAAAACTGGAGATATAGGCAAGCATACGAGAATGAATCAAAAATTATTTAAGGTGATAAAAGTAAAATGACTCGTGTCATAATGGCTTACAAAAACTGGGTAAGGATGATTAGGTGTCTCATGGGACTTGTTCTTAGGCCACTGCTATTCCTGGCTACTAAGTAAATGACTTCCCTTTATAAAGGACTAGAATCAAATCCACATAGGTACATCTAATGATGGTTAAAATTACGAGACTCAGCAGCAGTCACAAAGTAGCTCAGAATATCTATGTCGATTATATGTATGATGATAAAGTTGCGATAAAGAACATTTATGTCAACTATATGTATGATGATAAAGATGGAATAAATATCACAAGCAACTAGAAGGTAAACTGCAGATTAGTGCAAAGGTCTTAAAGGTTGGTACAAAAATAAGCCTAACCCGCCAAAAATCATAATAGAAATACTGTTATGGCAGAAAATCCCTTACTGATCAATACTAGAACTGCTTTCAAGTAATCTGACATGGGGATGTTGAGAAATTCATTTACAGCAGATATCAGAGCCAAATTACACAATAAATACTTAATTAGAAAACCCTAGCACTCCTTTGAGGCTGCACTCCAAACAGGAGCAGGGAAACGGTGGACTCCTAAGGAATAAAATTGTCATTATGAAGTCTATGTCAATGTACCAGAAACAGAGGAAGAAAGTGGGGGGATGCCTGAGAATGAGTTAGAAAAAATGCAATGTAGAGGATTTGGGGTAACAGGACCTGAACATACGGGAAGGTACGAGGTATGTTTGCAATAGAATAAAATGTATAAACATAGCAAATAGGGGCAACATGCCATCAATGGACTGAACCAGGGGAATAAAACATTGTCAAGGGTAAACCATGGAATACTCTATGCGGCTTGGCTGTGGACCTTTGTTATGGTAAAATGATACATTAAAATTAAGGGCGGTGTGTGAATGAGGCCACTGTTCATTTGTTCTATAAATTATCTCACACAGGAGATATAATTTAATAGGCAAATTTTTTTTTCGAAATACATCAGTCATTTACAGATGTGCAATCTAAGTAAAAGAGAACATTTCTTCATACTCGTCGTGCATCGGCATATTTTTTATATCACACCGTTTTGGTAGTATTTTTTTTAAAATTACCACCTAATGCTACCATTGTGTGAAACTACCATGGAACATCAACTAGGCCAGATATCACAGACCTTAAAAGACATACAAAGTGACCAAACAAATCTAAGAGCATCTAGATTAAACTGAAGATGCACATGAAAGTAGTGCCAAGTGAAAAATCCAAAACAACAGGTTGGTATGTGGCAAAGAATGATAATCCATTTTCAGCAACACCGCTGGCAACGTGCTCACCCTGAAACTTTTCCCCATTCTTGCAAATGCTGAAGACCCCCTTTATACTAATAACCTCAAGTATGAACTTGGTGGAGACACATCACAAATTGTAAATATGGTTTCTGTGCAAAATGAATTGTCAACCATGAAGAGCAAAGTTTCCTCAATATAAAACCCCTTAGAATTACATGTGGGCAATCCAAATGCATGGATTAAACACAAAATTCAGGCGACTGCAAACTTAACTATAACACTAAATACGTTGAAACTAAAAGATTAATATGGAACTTGTAGGTTAATGGATAATCCTCAATCCATGGGTTGTCACATAACTATCTGAATTTGTCAATAAAACAAAATAACACCCTAAACTCAATTCACATACAAATCTAAAATGGTTATGATGAGTGTTACAAATAATTCTTGAACTGCAAAATATTCTAAAGTTAAATCATGTTAAGCATGTTGAATAATGTTAGGATACAAATCACAACAGAGATTGCACTTGAGACAGAGCACTATTTCTGATTTCTATTACTTAGTCAAGTGGTTAAGAGAAGCAAAATATTATGTCCCTATCCCATTTACATGGGTTGGATGAAGTGCATACAGGCATGCAACTTTTCTGGGAACTACTGCAGTATTGGGGTCCCCCTCCATGTTCAACAGGTACAAAAAGTGTAGGGATAACCAACATCCTGATGTGGACTTTTATTACTAGTATCAAATACAAATGAACAAACATGTTCTATTATCAGAGTTATGTGCCAAGCCCCATGTGACCTCTAAGTCCAAATACTGAAGAGTGCAACTCTTCTCATAATACCACAAATTCAGCCATGAATGATTATTAATATAAAGTAATTTTCTATAGATCTACCTATTTCTCTGATGCCTGTTACATTAGAACTCCCTCAAAGGGGTGGCCACGGTAACAGTCTTCATAACTAAGGAACACCAGTGCCACTTCTTAGTCATTAGTGCCTCACCCTTAACAGGCCACTGGCAGAGGGCAAGTCTAGTGCAGAGTTTGCAGAGGCTCCTATCTAATGTTCCCATTGACTACTTTCTAATGCTCCTCCTTACTACTTCTACCAAATAATCCAGCCTAAATGTTCATACCTACTATTTCTACCTACTGCTCCTACAATTTTGCCAAAAGACAAGGGTAGTGCATAGTGCTCACTGCAAGAAAATCGAGTATTGAAGAATGAGCTACATGTTACATATGACAAGGAGAGATTGCATGTTTGTAGACAGATTACCAGTAGTCCACATATTAGTGAGGCAGAAAGAAAAGACAGCTATAGGAGTCAGAGGAGTGCAACTTGACAACCACTAAAGTGCTGGCTCACTAAACAGATGTCACTAACCCTCCTGATACCCAGGTGGGTAGTACTGGTTATACCCCCACCGGGTCATTGGCTGCCTATCAGTTTCTCTAAGAAAAAAAATCACCCAAGGCTTGAAAGAACATAAAAAATCTTTTAATGAAAACATTTACTTAATGGGAAATGAATGGAAACATTTACTTTGTGGGGAATGCATCAAAAACAAACTAAATGACTGGGGAGCATAACATGAGATGGGTGTCATCAACCCTCCATGCTAAAAGCAAGAAGCACTCATGCAAGGTGGGAAATCTCAATTAGTGGGCAGGATAACTATTTTCTTTTAAATGTTGGCCAAGATGACAAGAACAACTGAGGAGAATATACATCCAATATCTTTAATCATAGTTAACCGGTTTCCCTCGTCAGCAAGGGAGAGCAAGGAAACAGACGAAGAATGGCCCAACCACTCATATACACACACACACACACACACACACATTTCTTTCTTTCATACTATTCGCCATTTCCCACATTAGCGAGGTAGCGTTAAGAACAGAGGACTGGGCCTTTGAGGGAATATCCTCACCTGGCCCCCTTCTCTGTTCCTTCTTTTTTGGAAAAAAAAAATATATATATATATGAAAGTTGATGGAGAGAGATGGGTGATTACTGGTGCATATGCACCTGGGCATGAGAAGAAAGATCATGAGAGGCAAGTGTTTTGGGAGCAGCTGAATGAGTGTGTTAGTGGTTTTGATGCACGCGACCGGGTTATTATAGTGATGGGCGATTTGAATGCAAAGGTGAGTAATGTGGCAGTTGAGGGAATAATTGGTATACATGGGGTGTTCAGTGTTGTAAATGGAAATGGTGAAGAGCTTGTAGATTTATGTGCTGAAAAAGGACTGGTGACAGAGTACCTGGTTTAAAAAGCGAGATATACATAAGTATACTTATGTAAGTAGGAGAGATGGCCAGAGAGCGTTATTGGATTACGTGTTAATTGACAGGCGCGCGAAAGAGAGACTTTTGGATGTAAATGTGCTGAGAGGTGCAACTGGAGGGATGTCTGACCATTATCTTGTGGAGGCTAAGGTGAAGATTTGTATGGGTTTTCAGAAAAGAAGAGTGAATGTTGGGGTGAAGAGGGTGGTGAGAGTAAGTGAGCTTGGGAAGGAGACTTGTGTAAGGAAGTACCAGGAGAGACTGAGTACAGAATGGAAAAAGGTGAGAACAATGGAAGTAAGGGGAGTGGGGGAGGAATGGGATGTATTTAGGGAATCAGTGATGGATAGCGCAAAAGATGCTTGTGGCAAGAGAAGCGTGGGAGGTGGGTTGATTAGAAAGGGTAGTGAGTGGTGGGATGAAGAAGTAAGATTATTAGTGAAAGAGAAGAGAGGCATTTGGACGATTTTTGCAGGGAAAAAATGCAATCGAGTGGGAGATGTATAAAAGAAAGAGACAGGAGGTCAAGAGAAAGGTGCAAGAGGTGAAAAAGAGGGCAAATGAGAGTTGGGGTGAGAGAGTACCATTAAATTTTAGGGAGAATAAAAAGATGTTCTGGAAGGAGGTAAATAAAGTGCATAAGACAAGGGAGCAAATGGGAACTTCAGTGAAGGGCGCAAATGGGGAGGTGATAACAAGTAGTGGTGATGCGAGGAGATGGAGTGAGTATTTTGAAGGTTTGTTGAATGTGTTTGATGATAAAGTGGCAGATATAGGGTGTTTTGGTCGAGGTGGTGTGCAAAGTGAAAGGGTTAGGGAAAATGATTTGGTAAACAGAGAAGAGGTAGTAAAAGCTTTGCGAAGATGAAAGCCGGCAAGGCAGCAGGTTTGGATGGTATTGCAGTGGAATTTATTAAAAAAGGGGGTGACTGTATTATTGACTGGTTGGTAAGGTTATTTAATGTATGTATGAATCATGGTGAGGTGCCTGAGGATTGGCAGAATGCGTGCATAGTGCCATTGTACAAAGGCAAAGGGGATACGAGTGAGTGCTCAAATTACAGAGGTATAAGTTTGTTGAGTATTCCTGGTAAATTATATGGGAGGGTATTGATTGAGAGGGTGAAGGCATGTACAGAGCATCAGATTGGGGAAGAGCAGTGTGGTTTCAGAAGTGGTAGAGGATGTGTGGATCATGTGTTTGCTTTGAAGAATGTATGTGAGAAATACTCAGAAAAGCAAATGGATTTGTATGAAGCATTTATGGATCTGGAGAAGGCATATGATAGAGTTGATAGAGATGCTCTGTGGAAGGTATTAAGAATATATGGTGTGAGAGGCAAGTTGTTAGAAGCAGTGAAAAGTTTTTATCGAGGATGTAAGGCATGTGTACGTGTAGGAAGAGAGGAAAGTGATTGGTTCTCAGTGAATGTAGGTTTGCGGCAGGGGTGTGTGATGTCTCCATGGTTGTTTAATTTGTTTATGGATGGGGTTGTTAGGGAGGTGAATGCAAGAGTTTTGGAAAGAGGGGCAAGTATGAAGTCTGTTGGGGATGAGAGAGCTTGGAAAGTGAGTCAGTTGTTCGCTGATGATACAGCGCTGGTGGCTGATTCATGTGAGAAACTGCAGAAGCTGGTGACTGAGTTTGGTAAAGTGTGTGAAAGAAGAAAGTTAAGAGTAAATGTGAATAAGAGCAAGGTAATTAGGTACAGTAGGGTTGAGGGTCAAGTCAATTGGGAGGTGAGTTTGAATGGAGAAAAACTGGAGGAAGTGAAGTGTTTTAGATATCTGGGAGTGGATCTGGCAGAGGATGGAACCATGGAAGCGGATCATAGGGTGGGGGAGGGGGCGAAAATTCTGGGAGCCTTGAAGAATGTGTGGAAGTCGAGAACATTATCTCGGAAAGCAAAAATGGGTATGTTTGAAGGAATAGTGGTTCCAACAATGTTGTATGGTTGTGAGGCGTGGGCTATGGATAGAGTTGTGCGCAGGAGGATGGATGTGCTGGAAACGAGATGTTTGAGGACAATGTGTGGTGTGAGGTGGTTTGATCAAGTAAGTAACGTAAGGGTAAGAGAGATGTGTGGAAATAAAAAGAGCATGGTTGAGAGAGCAGAGGAGGGTTTTGAAATGGTTTGGGCACATGGAGAGAATGAGTGAGGAAAGATTGACCAAGAGGATATATGTGTCGGAGGTGGAGGGAACGAGGAGAAGTGGGAGACCAAATTGGCGGTGGAAAGATGGAGTGAAAAAGATTTTGTGTGATCGGGGCCTGAACATGCAGGAGGGTGAAAGGAGGGCAAGGAATAGAGTGAATTGGAGCGATGTGGTATACCGGGGTTGACGTGCTGTCAGTGGATTGAATCGAGGCATGTGAGGCGTCTGGGGTAAACCATGGAAAGCTGTGTAGGTATGTATATTTGCGTGTGTGGACGTATGTATATACATGTGTATGGGGGTGGGTTGGGCCATTTCTTTCGTCTGTTTCCTTGCGCTACCAGCGACAAAGCAAAAAAAAAAAAAAAAAGATATATATATATATATATATATATATATATATATATATATATATATATATATATATATATATATAATTAAACCCTCACACCCCAGACTTATAAGTCATGGTAACCTATCTTTGCTTTACAAACACTGATTCAGCACATCCCAAGAACATCATGCCCATGATGCAACTACTGTAATGAAGACACTGAACAAATACTGCTCATTTGCCCTGCACTCTCTTCATATAGGTGCACACATAACATCACTACACTTTATGGCCTGTAACCCTCTCTAGTAGATGTACCCAGCTTCCTGAGCACCATGAGAGCCTCATAAAGAGATGAGGGACTCTTGAGGCAGGAAGTGAGTGAAAAGGGAATAAGTGATAAAAGTCTTGTGAAAGATGAAGTGCAGCTAAACTGGTTGAGTGGATGGGATTGCAGTTGAGTTTCCTCAGAAAGGGGCTGAGTTTGTTTTTGATTGCTTTCTTAGACTTTTCAATGTACATATGACTCATTGTAAGTAGCCAGGGGATTGGTTGGATTGGCTGAATGCTTGGATAGTGTCTGTGTGAATGGGGGGGGGGGGGGTTGAAAGTGATTTTCAAATTAAAGAGGTATAAGTTTAAGTGTACCTGGTTATATGTGTGGGAAAGTAGTGGTTGTGAAGGTGATGGCATGAACAGAGCATCAGACTGGAATGGAGCAGTGTGGTTATATGAGAGTTCAAGGATTTGTGGATCACATGTTTGCTTTGAAGAATTTGTATGGGGTGGTGGTGCCTGGGAGGTGAGTCAGTTCCTGTTTACTGATGATATGGCACTGGTAGCAGAGTAAACAGAGAAACAGCAAATGCCAGTTTCCGAGGTTGGAGTGTTTGAAAGGAGAAAGTTAAATGTGAATAAATGCAAAGTTATTAGGTTTAGGAGTGGAGACAAACAGATCATTTGGAGCAAGAGTTTGAATGGATAGAACCTGGAAGAAGTGGAATATTTTAGATACCTTGGAGTGGATATGGTAGTAAATGGAATCATGGGAGCTGAAGTGTGCCATAAGTTGGGTGAGGAAGTGAATATCCTGGATGCACAGATATGTGTGTGAAAGAGAGGTCACTGTCTGTGAGGGTGAAGATGGGTAAGTTGATGGTATAGTAGTTTGATAACATATGGTGTAAGGGCTGATTAATTAGAAATGTTGGGATGAGAAATGTGGTTTTAAGAGTACTGTATGTATGAGAGAGCTGAAAAGAAGCTGAAATGGTTTGGACATATAGATGGGATGACTAAGTAGAACAAGGAAAAGCTGGAAACCAAGGAACCATACAACATTGTTGGAACCACTATTCCTTCAAACATAGTCATTTTTGCTTTCCGAGATAATGTTCTCGACTTCCACACATTCTTCAAGGCTCCCAGGATTTTCGCCCCCTCCCCCACCCTATGATCCACTTCCGCTTCCATGGTTCCATCCTCTGCCAGATCCACTCCCAGATATCTAAAACACTTTACTTCCTCCAGTTTTTCTCCATTCAAACTTACCTCCCAATTGACTTGACCCTCAACCCTACTGTACCTAATTACCTTGCTCTTATTCACATTTACTCTTAACTTTCTTCTTTCACACACTTTACCAAACTCAGTTACAAGCTTCTGCAGTTTCTCACATGAATCAGCCACCAGCACTGTATCATCAGCAAACAACAACTGACTCACTTCCCAAGCTCTCTCATCCACAACAGACTTCATACTTGCCCCTCTTTCCAAAACTCTTGCATTCATCTCCCTAACAACCCCATCCATAAACAAATTAAACAACCATGGAGACATCATACACCCCTGCCGCAAACCTACATTCACTGAGAACCAATCACTTTCCTCTCTTCCTACACATACACATGCCTTACATCCTCGATAAAAACTTTTCACTGCTTCTAACAACTTGCCTCCCACACCATATATTCTTAATACCTTCCACAGAGCATCTCTATCAACTCTATCATATGCCTTCTCCAGATCCATAAATGCTACATACAAATCCATTTGCTTTTCTAAGTATTTCTCACATACATTCTTCAAAGCATATATATATATATTATCATTGGGGATAGGGGAGAAAGAATACTTCCCACGTATTCCCTGCGTGTCGTACAAGGAGACTAAAAGGGGAGGGAGCGGGTGGCTGGAAATCCTCCCCTCTCGTTTTTTTTCAATTTTCCAAAAGAAGGAACAGAGAAGGGGGCCAGGTGAGGATATTCCCTCGAAGGCCCAGTCCTCTGTTCTTAACGCTGCCTTGCTATCGCGGGAAATGGCGAATAGTACGAAAGAAAGATATTTTTTTTTTCATACGATTCGCCATTTCCCGCATTTGCGAGGTAGCATTAAGAACAGAGGACTGGGCCTTAGAGGGAAAATCCTCACCTGGCCCCCTTCTCTGTATATATATATATATATATATATATATATATATATATATATATATATATATATATTATCCCTGGGGATAGGGGAGAAAGAATACTTCCCACGTATTCCCTGCGTGTCGTAGAGGGCGACTAAAAGGGAAGGGAGCGGGAGGCTGGAAATCCTCCCCTTTTTTTTTTCCCAAAGAAGGAACAGAGAAGGGGGTCAGATGAGGATATTCCCTCAAAGGCCCAGTCCTCTCTTCTTAACACTACCTCGCTAATGCGGGAAATGGCGAATAGTATGAAAGAAAAAAAGAATATATATATATATACACACACACACACACACAAACGCCCATACACGCACACATACATACATATTAACATATGCACACACGGACACATACATATACACACATGTATATATTCATACTTGCTGCCTTCATCCATTCCTGTTGCTACCCCCGCCACACATTTTTCTTATCCTTTCATTACTTACTCGATCAAACCACCTCACACCACACATTCTCAAAAATTTCACTTCCAACACATCCACCCTCCTCCATACAACCCTATCTATAGCCCATGCCTCAACCATAAAACATTGTTGGAACCACTATTCCTTCAAACATACCCATTTTTGCCCTCCAAGATAACATTCTTGCCTTCCAAACATTCTTCAACACTCCCCAAATCTTCGCCCCCCTCCCCCACCCCGTGACTCACTTCCACAGTTCCATCCGCTGCTAAGTCCACTCCATGGTATGTAAAACATTTCACTTCCTCCAGTATTTGTCCATTCGGTTATCTCCCAATCAACTTGTCCCTCAACCCTACTGAACCTAATGACCTTGCTCTTATTCACATTTACTCTTAATGTTCTCCTTTCAAACACTTTACCAAACTCTGTCACCAACCTCTGCAGTTTCTCACCCAAATCAGCCACCAGCGATGTATCATCAGTGAACTTGCTCCTCTCTCCAAAACTCTTGCATTTACCTCCCTAACAACCCCATCCATAAACAAATCAAACAACCTTGGGGACATCAAGCCCCCCTGCAGCAAACCGACATTCACTGGGAAATCGCTCACCTCTTTTCCTACTTGTACACATGCCTTACATCCTTGGTAAATACTTTACACTGCTTCTAGCAACTTACCTCCCACACTATATACTCTTAAGACCTTCCACAAAGCATCTTTATCAACCCTATCATATGCCTCTTCCAAATCCATAAACGCTACATACAAGTCAATTGGTTTTCCAAGTATTTCTCACATACATTCTTCAAAGTAAACACCTGATCCTAACATCCTCTACCACTTCTGAAACCATACTGCTCTTCGCTAATCTGACACTCTGTACATGCCTTTACCCTCTCAATCAATACCCTCCCATATAATTTACCAGGAATACTCAACAAACTTATACCTCTGTAATTTGAGCACTCACTCATCCCTTTGCCTTTGTACAATGGCACTATGCACGCATTCCGCCAATCCTCAGGCACCTCACCATGAGTCATACATACATTAAATAACCTTACCAACCAGTCAACAATACAGTCACCCCCTTTTTTAATAAATTCCACTGCAATACCATCCAAACCTGCTGCCTTGCCGGCTTTCATCTTCCGCAAAGCTTTTACTACCTCTTCTCTGTTTACCAAATCATTTTCCCCAACCCTCTCACTTTGCACACCACCTCGACCAAGACACCCTATATCTGCCACTCGATCATCAAACACATTCAACAAACCTTCAAATACTCACTCCATCTCCTTCTCACATCACCACTACTTGTTATATTTATATCTATTTATTTTGCTTTGTCGCTGTCTCCCGCATTTGCGAGGTAGCACAAGGAAACAGACAAAAGAAATGGCCCAACCCACCCCCATACACAAATGTATACACACACACGTCCACACGTCAACTGCGGTATACCACATCGATCCAATTCACTCTATTCCTTGCCCTCCTTTCACCCTCCTGCATGTTCAGACCCGATCGCACAAAATCTTTTTCACTCCATCTTTCCACCTCCAATTTGGTCTCCCACTTCTCCTCGTTCCCTTCACCTCCGACACCTATATATCAGGTCAAAAATTATTACACAACAACATGAAAACTATAAATTACACGACAGCTAGAGAATGGACATAAGAACATGTGGCTTTTGTCTGCTCCTGGCACTACCATGATAACTCACGAAATGCAATCAAGTATGAAAAATAATGAAAAACAGAAAGAGGAAGAATAGAAAGATTGACCAATCAACACAAAGTCTACAAATGAAGCCACTTACACTAGTTCTTAAGGTACAACAAAATTCTATGATTCATCATGGGAAACCTAAAATTATCCGAGATAGTTATAACATTGTGACATCTCTTGAATACTGGAAACACATGAACAAAACTCAGTCCAACATTAAACAACAAGCAGCAAGTCTCCACAGTATAAGCAAGAAAAAATGAAGGATGGAAAGAAGGTCATTTGGTGTTTCCTCACCAAAGCAATCAGATTGAGGGACTCTTAAGGGAGGGGTTAAAGAAATGTGGGAAGTAATATATTAGGAATTAAATGCAAAATTCTTGTCTTCATAGGGACAGTTACCATGGAAAATGTTAAGAGAGTTTTAGACATGAAATCAGTAGGATAAAATGATCCACACAAGGCATAGGTCCTAATGTTAACTCACCTTATGTACTCATGGAATGCAAAGTTACATTCAACAAAGAACCTAAGTTGTTGTTGAAAAGAGAGGAACTTCATACCTATTTTTAGGGATATGGGGATACTGCACTAAACTAAAGTACCTTTTTGATGAGACTATGTAAAATACTTAAGATAATCATGAAAAAATCATTAAATACTTGCAAGGAAAGCACTTCTGACATGATACTGGCATGAAAAACATCATGGATTCAAAAGTAAGAGGTCAATCATAACAATTCACCTTGTCTTCCATAATACAATGGTGCACTGGTCAAAGCTAGAGAGATAGGTAGATGAACTGCATGTTCTTGGACTGCAAAGAAAATTCTGAAACAGTCCCCCGCAAGAGGTTAAGAAAAAACTGGAGATATAGGCAAGCATACGAGAATGAATCAAAAATTATTTAAGGTGATAAAAGTAAAATGACTCGTGTCATAATGGCTTACAAAAACTGGGTAAGGATGATTAGGTGTCTCATGGGACTTGTTCTTAGGCCACTGCTATTCCTGGCTACTAAGTAAATGACTTCCCTTTATAAAGGACTAGAATCAAATCCACATAGGTACATCTAATGATGGTTAAAATTACGAGACTCAGCAGCAGTCACAAAGTAGCTCAGAATATCTATGTCGATTATATGTATGATGATAAAGTTGCGATAAAGAACATTTATGTCAACTATATGTATGATGATAAAGATGGAATAAATATCACAAGCAACTAGAAGGTAAACTGCAGATTAGTGCAAAGGTCTTAAAGGTTGGTACAAAAATAAGCCTAACCCGCCAAAAATCATAATAGAAATACTGTTATGGCAGAAAATCCCTTACTGATCAATACTAGAACTGCTTTCAAGTAATCTGACATGGGATGTTGAGAAATTCATTTACAGCAGATATCAGAGCCAAATTACACAATAAATACTTAATTAGAAAACCCTAGCACTCCTTTGAGGCTGCACTCCAAACAGGAGCAGGGAAACGGTGGACTCCTAAGGAATAAAATTGTCATTATGAAGTCTATGTCAATGTACCAGAAACAGAGGAAGAAAGTGGGGGGATGCCTGAGAATGAGTTAGAAAAAATGCAATGTAGAGGATTTGGGGTAACAGGACCTGAACATACGGGAAGGTACGAGGTATGTTTGCAATAGAATAAAATGTATAAACATAGCAAATAGGGGCAACATGCCATCAATGGACTGAACCAGGGGAATAAAACATTGTCAAGGGTAAACCATGGAATACTCTATGCGGCTTGGCTGTGGACCTTTGTTATGGTAAAAATGATACATTAAAATTAAGGGCGGTGTGTGAATGAGGCCACTGTTCATTTGTTCTATAAATTATCTCACACAGGAGATATAATTTAATAGGCAAATTTTTTTTTCGAAATACATCAGTCATTTACAGATGTGCAATCTAAGTAAAAGAGAACATTTCTTCATACTCGTCGTGCATCGGCATATTTTTTATATCACACCGTTTTGGGTAGTATTTTTTTTAAAATTACCACCTAATGCTACCATTGTGTGAAACTACCATGGAACATCAACTAGGCCAGATATCACAGACCTTAAAAGACATACAAAGTGACCAAACAAATCTAAGAGCATCTAGATTAAACTGAAGATGCACATGAAAGTAGTGCCAAGTGAAAAATCCAAAACAACAGGTTGGTATGTGGCAAAGAATGATAATCCATTTTCAGCAACACCGCTGGCAACGTGCTCACCCTGAAACTTTTCCCCATTCTTGCAAATGCTGAAGACCCCCTTTATACTAATAACCTCAAGTATGAACTTGGTGGAGACACATCACAAATTGTAAATATGGTTTCTGTGCAAAATGAATTGTCAACCATGAAGAGCAAAGTTTCCTCAATATAAAACCCCTTAGAATTGCATGTGGGCAATCCAAATGCATGGATTAAACACAAAATTCAGGCGACTGCAAACTTAACTATAATACTAAATACGTTGAAACTAAAAGATTAATATGGAACTTGTAGGTTAATGGATAATCCTCAATCCATGGGTTGTCACATAACTATCTGAATTTGTCAATAAAACAAAATAACACCCTAAACTCAATTCACATACAAATCTAAAATGGTTATGATGAGTGTTACAAATAATTCTTGAACTGCAAAATATTCTAAAGTTAAATCATGTTAAGCATGTTGAATAATGTTAGGATACAAATCACAACAGAGATTGCACTTGAGACAGAGCACTATTTCTGATTTCTATTACTTAGTCAAGTGGTTAAGAGAAGCAAAATATTATGTCCCTATCCCATTTACATGGTTGGATGAAGTGCATACAGGCATGCAACTTTTCTGGGAACTACTGCAGTATTGGGGTCCCCCTCCATGTTCAACAGGTACAAAAAGTGTAGGGATAACCAACATCCTGATGTGGACTTTTATTACTAGTATCAAATACAAATGAACAAACATGTTCTATTATCAGAGTTATGTGCCAAGCCCCATGTGACCTCTAAGTCCAAATACTGAAGAGTGCAACTCTTCTCATAATACCACAAATTCAGCCATGAATGATTATTAATATAAAGTAATTTTCTATAGATCTACCTATTTCTCTGATGCCTGTTACATTAGAACTCCCTCAAAGGGGTGGCCACGGTAACAGTCTTCATAACTAAGGAACACCAGTGCCACTTCTTAGTCATTAGTGCCTCACCCTTAACAGGCCACTGGCAGAGGGCAAGTCTAGTGCAGAGTTTGCAGAGGCTCCTATCTAATGTTCCCATTGACTACTTTCTAATGCTCCTCCATACTACTTCTACCAAATAATCCAGCCTAAATGTTCATACCTACTATTTCTACCTACTGCTCCTACAATTTTGCCAAAAGACAAGGGTAGTGCACAGTGCTCACTGCAAGAAAATCGAGTATTGAAGAATGAGCTACATGTTACATATGACAAGGAGAGATTGCATGTTTGTAGACAGATTACCAGTAGTCCACATATTAGTGAGGCAGAAAGAAAAGACAGCTATAGGAGTCAGAGGAGTGCAACTTGACAACCACTAAAGTGCTGGCTCACTAAACAGATGTCACTAACCCTCCTGATACCCAGGTGGGTAGTACTGGTTATACCCCCACCGGGTCATTGGCTGCCTATCAGTTTCTCTAAGAAAAAAAATCACCCAAGGCTTGAAAGAACATAAAAAATTTTTAATGAAAACATTTACTTAATGGGAAATGAATGGAAACATTTACTTTGTGGGGAATGCATCAAAAACAAACTAAATGACTGGGGAGCATAACATGAGATGGGTGTCATCAACCCTCCATGCTAAAAGCAAGAAGCACTCATGCAAGGTGGGAAATCTCAATTAGTGGGCAGGATAACTATTTTCTTTTAAATGTTGGCCAAGATGACAAGAACAACTGAGGAGAATATACATCCAATATCTTTAATCATAGTTAACCGGTTTCCCTCGTCAGCAAGGGAGAGCAAGGAAACAGACGAAGAATGGCCCAACCACTCATATACACACACACACACACACACACACACATTTCTTTCTTTCATACTATTCGCCATTTCCCACATTAGCGAGGTAGCGTTAAGAACAGAGGACTGGGCCTTTGAGGGAATATCCTCACCTGGCCCCCTTCTCTGTTCCTTCTTTTTTGGAAAAAAAAAAATATATATATATGAAAGTTGATGGAGAGAGATGGGTGATTACTGGTGCATATGCACCTGGGCATGAGAAGAAAGATCATGAGAGGCAAGTGTTTTGGGAGCAGCTGAATGAGTGTGTTAGTGGTTTTGATGCACGCGACCGGGTTATTATAGTGATGGGCGATTTGAATGCAAAGGTGAGTAATGTGGCAGTTGAGGGAATAATTGGTATACATGGGGTGTTCAGTGTTGTAAATGGAAATGGTGAAGAGCTTGTAGATTTATGTGCTGAAAAAGGACTGGTGACAGAGTACCTGGTTTAAAAAGCGAGATATACATAAGTATACTTATGTAAGTAGGAGAGATGGCCAGAGAGCGTTATTGGATTACGTGTTAATTGACAGGCGCGCGAAAGAGAGACTTTTGGATGTAAATGTGCTGAGAGGTGCAACTGGAGGGATGTCTGACCATTATCTTGTGGAGGCTAAGGTGAAGATTTGTATGGGTTTTCAGAAAAGAAGAGTGAATGTTGGGGTGAAGAGGGTGGTGAGAGTAAGTGAGCTTGGGAAGGAGACTTGTGTAAGGAAGTACCAGGAGAGACTGAGTACAGAATGGAAAAAGGTGAGAACAATGGAAGTAAGGGGAGTGGGGGAGGAATGGGATGTATTTAGGGAATCAGTGATGGATAGCGCAAAAGATGCTTGTGGCAAGAGAAGCGTGGGAGGTGGGTTGATTAGAAAGGGTAGTGAGTGGTGGGATGAAGAAGTAAGATTATTAGTGAAAGAGAAGAGAGAGGCATTTGGACGATTTTTGCAGGGAAAAAATGCAATCGAGTGGGAGATGTATAAAAGAAAGAGACAGGAGGTCAAGAGAAAGGTGCAAGAGGTGAAAAAGAGGGCAAATGAGAGTTGGGGTGAGAGAGTACCATTAAATTTTAGGGAGAATAAAAAGATGTTCTGGAAGGAGGTAAATAAAGTGCATAAGACAAGGGAGCAAATGGGAACTTCAGTGAAGGGCGCAAATGGGGAGGTGATAACAAGTAGTGGTGATGCGAGGAGATGGAGTGAGTATTTTGAAGGTTTGTTGAATGTGTTTGATGATAAAGTGGCAGATATAGGGTGTTTTGGTCGAGGTGGTGTGCAAAGTGAAAGGGTTAGGGAAAATGATTTGGTAAACAGAGAAGAGGTAGTAAAAGCTTTGCGGAAGATGAAAGCCGGCAAGGCAGCAGGTTTGGATGGTATTGCAGTGGAATTTATTAAAAAAGGGGGTGACTGTATTATTGACTGGTTGGTAAGGTTATTTAATGTATGTATGAATCATGGTGAGGTGCCTGAGGATTGGCAGAATGCGTGCATAGTGCCATTGTACAAAGGCAAAGGGGATACGAGTGAGTGCTCAAATTACAGAGGTATAAGTTTGTTGAGTATTCCTGGTAAATTATATGGGAGGGTATTGATTGAGAGGGTGAAGGCATGTACAGAGCATCAGATTGGGGAAGAGCAGTGTGGTTTCAGAAGTGGTAGAGGATGTGTGGATCATGTGTTTGCTTTGAAGAATGTATGTGAGAAATACTCAGAAAAGCAAATGGATTTGTATGAAGCATTTATGGATCTGGAGAAGGCATATGATAGAGTTGATAGAGATGCTCTGTGGAAGGTATTAAGAATATATGGTGTGAGAGGCAAGTTGTTAGAAGCAGTGAAAAGTTTTTATCGAGGATGTAAGGCATGTGTACGTGTAGGAAGAGAGGAAAGTGATTGGTTCTCAGTGAATGTAGGTTTGCGGCAGGGGTGTGTGATGTCTCCATGGTTGTTTAATTTGTTTATGGATGGGGTTGTTAGGGAGGTGAATGCAAGAGTTTTGGAAAGAGGGGCAAGTATGAAGTCTGTTGGGGATGAGAGAGCTTGGAAAGTGAGTCAGTTGTTCGCTGATGATACAGCGCTGGTGGCTGATTCATGTGAGAAACTGCAGAAGCTGGTGACTGAGTTTGGTAAAGTGTGTGAAAGAAGAAAGTTAAGAGTAAATGTGAATAAGAGCAAGGTAATTAGGTACAGTAGGGTTGAGGGTCAAGTCAATTGGGAGGTGAGTTTGAATGGAGAAAAACTGGAGGAAGTGAAGTGTTTTAGATATCTGGGAGTGGATCTGGCAGAGGATGGAACCATGGAAGCGGATCATAGGGTGGGGGAGGGGGCGAAAATTCTGGGAGCCTTGAAGAATGTGTGGAAGTCGAGAACTATCTCGGAAAGCAAAAATGGGTATGTTTGAAGGAATAGTGGTTCCAACAATGTTGTATGGTTGTGAGGCGTGGGCTATGGATAGAGTTGTGCGCAGGAGGATGGATGTGCTGGAAACGAGATGTTTGAGGACAATGTGTGGTGTGAGGTGGTTTGATCAAGTAAGTAACGTAAGGGTAAGAGAGATGTGTGGAAATAAAAAGAGCATGGTTGAGAGAGCAGAGGAGGGTTTTGAAATGGTTTGGGCACATGGAGAGAATGAGTGAGGAAAGATTGACCAAGAGGATATATGTGTCGGAGGTGGAGGGAACGAGGAGAAGTGGGAGACCAAATTGGCGGTGGAAAGATGGAGTGAAAAAGATTTTGTGTGATCGGGGCCTGAACATGCAGGAGGGTGAAAGGAGGGCAAGGAATAGAGTGAATTGGAGCGATGTGGTATACCGGGGTTGACGTGCTGTCAGTGGATTGAATCGAGGCATGTGAGGCGTCTGGGGTAAACCATGGAAAGCTGTGTAGGTATGTATATTTGCGTGTGTGGACGTATGTATATACATGTGTATGGGGGTGGGTTGGGCCATTTCTTTCGTCTGTTTCCTTGCGCTACCAGCGACAAAGCAAAAAAAAAAAAAAAAAGATATATATATATATATATATATATATATATATATATATATATATATATATATATATATATATATATAATTAAACCCTCACACCCCAGACTTATAAGTCATGGTAACCTATCTTTGCTTTACAAACACTGATTCAGCACATCCCAAGAACATCATGCCCATGATGCAACTACTGTAATGAAGACACTGAACAAATACTGCTCATTTGCCCTGCACTCTCTTCATATAGGTGCACACATAACATCACTACACTTTATGGCCTGTAACCCTCTCTAGTAGATGTACCCAGCTTCCTGAGCACCATGAGAGCCTCATAAAGAGATGAGGGACTCTTGAGGCAGGAAGTGAGTGAAAAGGGAATAAGTGATAAAAGTCTTGTGAAAGATGAAGTGCAGCTAAACTGGTTGAGTGGATGGGATTGCAGTTGAGTTTCCTCAGAAAGGGGCTGAGTTTGTTTTTGATTGCTTTCTTAGACTTTTCAATGTACATATGACTCATTGTAAGTAGCCAGGGGATTGGTTGGATTGGCTGAATGCTTGTATAGTGTCTGTGTGAATGGGGGGGGGGGGGTTGAAAGTGATTTTCAAATTAAAGAGGTATAAGTTTAAGTGTACCTGGTTATATGTGTGGGAAAGTAGTGGTTGTGAAGGTGATGGCATGAACAGAGCATCAGACTGGAATGGAGCAGTGTGGTTATATGAGAGTTCAAGGATTTGTGGATCACATGTTTGCTTTGAAGAATTTGTATGGGGTGGTGGTGCCTGGGAGGTGAGTCAGTTCCTGTTTACTGATGATATGGCACTGGTAGCAGAGTAAACAGAGAAACAGCAAATGCCAGTTTCCGAGGTTGGAGTGTTTGAAAGGAGAAAGTTAAATGTGAATAAATGCAAAGTTATTAGGTTTAGGAGTGGAGACAAACAGATCATTTGGAGCAAGAGTTTGAATGGATAGAACCTGGAAGAAGTGGAATATTTTAGATACCTTGGAGTGGATATGGTAGTAAATGGAATCATGGGAGCTGAAGTGTGCCATAAGTTGGGTGAGGAAGTGAATATCCTGGATGCACAGATATGTGTGTGAAAGAGAGGTCACTGTCTGTGAGGGTGAAGATGGGTAAGTTGATGGTATAGTAGTTTGATAACATATGGTGTAAGGGCTGATTAATTAGAAATGTTGGGATGAGAAATGTGGTTTTAAGAGTACTGTATGTATGAGAGAGCTGAAAAGAAGCTGAAATGGTTTGGACATATAGATGGGATGACTAAGTAGAACAAGGAAAAGCTGGAAACCAAGGAACCATACAACATTGTTGGAACCACTATTCCTTCAAACATAGTCATTTTTGCTTTCCGAGATAATGTTCTCGACTTCCACACATTCTTCAAGGCTCCCAGGATTTTCGCCCCCTCCCCCACCCTATGATCCACTTCCGCTTCCATGGTTCCATCCTCTGCCAGATCCACTCCCAGATATCTAAAACACTTTACTTCCTCCAGTTTTTCTCCATTCAAACTTACCTCCCAATTGACTTGACCCTCAACCCTACTGTACCTAATTACCTTGCTCTTATTCACATTTACTCTTAACTTTCTTCTTTCACACACTTTACCAAACTCAGTTACAAGCTTCTGCAGTTTCTCACATGAATCAGCCACCAGCACTGTATCATCAGCAAACAACAACTGACTCACTTCCCAAGCTCTCTCATCCACAACAGACTTCATACTTGCCCCTCTTTCCAAAACTCTTGCATTCATCTCCCTAACAACCCCATCCATAAACAAATTAAACAACCATGGAGACATCATACACCCCTGCCGCAAACCTACATTCACTGAGAACCAATCACTTTCCTCTCTTCCTACACATACACATGCCTTACATCCTCGATAAAAACTTTTCACTGCTTCTAACAACTTGCCTCCCACACCATATATTCTTAATACCTTCCACAGAGCATCTCTATCAACTCTATCATATGCCTTCTCCAGATCCATAAATGCTACATACAAATCCATTTGCTTTTCTAAGTATTTCTCACATACATTCTTCAAAGCATATATATATATATTATCATTGGGGATAGGGGAGAAAGAATACTTCCCACGTATTCCCTGCGTGTCGTACAAGGAGACTAAAAGGGGAGGGAGCGGGTGGCTGGAAATCCTCCCCTCTCGTTTTTTTTCAATTTTCCAAAAGAAGGAACAGAGAAGGGGGCCAGGTGAGGATATTCCCTCGAAGGCCCAGTCCTCTGTTCTTAACGCTGCCTTGCTATCGCGGGAAATGGCGAATAGTACGAAAGAAAGATATTTTTTTTTCATACGATTCGCCATTTCCCGCATTTGCGAGGTAGCATTAAGAACAGAGGACTGGGCCTTAGAGGGAAAATCCTCACCTGGCCCCCTTCTCTGTATATATATATATATATATATATATATATATATATATATATATATATATATATATATATTATCCCTGGGGATAGGGGAGAAAGAATACTTCCCACGTATTCCCTGCGTGTCGTAGAGGGCGACTAAAAGGGAAGGGAGCGGGAGGCTGGAAATCCTCCCCTTTTTTTTTTCCCAAAGAAGGAACAGAGAAGGGGGTCAGATGAGGATATTCCCTCAAAGGCCCAGTCCTCTCTTCTTAACACTACCTCGCTAATGCGGGAAATGGCGAATAGTATGAAAGAAAAAAAGAATATATATATATATACACACACACACACACACACAAACGCCCATACACGCACACATACATACATATTAACATATGCACACACGGACACATACATATACACACATGTATATATTCATACTTGCTGCCTTCATCCATTCCTGTTGCTACCCCGCCACACATTTTTCTTATCCTTTCATTACTTACTCGATCAAACCACCTCACACCACACATTCTCAAAAATTTCACTTCCAACACATCCACCCTCCTCCATACAACCCTATCTATAGCCCATGCCTCAACCATAAAACATTGTTGGAACCACTATTCCTTCAAACATACCCATTTTTGCCCTCCAAGATAACATTCTTGCCTTCCAAACATTCTTCAACACTCCCCAAATCTTCGCCCCCCTCCCCCACCCCGTGACTCACTTCCACAGTTCCATCCGCTGCTAAGTCCACTCCATGGTATGTAAAACATTTCACTTCCTCCAGTATTTGTCCATTCGGTTATCTCCCAATCAACTTGTCCCTCAACCCTACTGAACCTAATGACCTTGCTCTTATTCACATTTACTCTTAATGTTCTCCTTTCAAACACTTTACCAAACTCTGTCACCAACCTCTGCAGTTTCTCACCCAAATCAGCCACCAGCGATGTATCATCAGTGAACTTGCTCCTCTCTCCAAAACTCTTGCATTTACCTCCCTAACAACCCCATCCATAAACAAATCAAACAACCTTGGGGACATCAAGCACCCCTGCAGCAAACCGACATTCACTGGGAAATCGCTCACCTCTTTTCCTACTTGTACACATGCCTTACATCCTTGGTAAATACTTTACACTGCTTCTAGCAACTTACCTCCCACACTATATACTCTTAAGACCTTCCACAAAGCATCTTTATCAACCCTATCATATGCCTCTTCCAAATCCATAAACGCTACATACAAGTCAATTGGTTTTCCAAGTATTTCTCACATACATTCTTCAAAGTAAACACCTGATCCTAACATCCTCTACCACTTCTGAAACCATACTGCTCTTCGCTAATCTGACACTCTGTACATGCCTTTACCCTCTCAATCAATACCCTCCCATATAATTTCCCAGGAATACTCAACTTATGCCTCTAATTTGAACACTCATCTCATTCCCTTTGCCTTTGTACAATGGCATTATGCATGCATTCCACCAATCCTCAGGCACTTCACCATGATCCACACATACACTGAATATCCTTACCAACCAATCAACAACAGTCACCCCACTTTTTTAATAAATCACAATGCAGTACCATCCAAATTCGCCACCTTGCTGGCATTCATCTTCCACACAGCTTTCTCTACCTCTTCTCTGTTTACCAAACCATTCTCCCCGACCCTCTCACTTTGCACACCACCCTGACCAAAACACCCTACATCTGCCAATCTAACCAGGTATCCATTATACTGACTAACCCCTTGGGGTGGATGAACAGCTGGGATCACCATGGACCAACTGCTACAACCAGGATTCAAATCAATGTGCTTGACCCTGGGTGGCCCATGAATGCATCATGGTCTAGAGCACTAATCACTACATCATGGAGCAAAATTCATTTGTTCTGAGCATTACTATCATTGCTAGGATTTCCACTTGCAACAAAGAACAGGCAGAAAATTGTAAATCAGTCAAAAGAGCACCATGTTACAAGAAGGGGGAGTACGTAACAAGTATGAGCATTACTATCATTGCTAGGATTTCCAATTGCAACAAAGAACAGGTAGAAAATTGTATATCAAGTCATTGCCACCATGTTACAAGAAGGGGGAATATATAATTACAACTTTTATTAGAGGGCTAGAACTAATATCTAATATTTTCATGAACAATGAAAATATACCCATGAAAGCAAAAATGGGTATATTTCAGTTAGAATTATTCAGCACTGTACACAGTACTTGACATGAAATTATGAGATTAAAGAGAATCAAACTAGAGGCTCACAGAGACCTTCTCTGCCACTTCTTAAAATAGCAGCATATCTTGCATCCATGGAGAGAATGAATGAGGAAAGACTGACAAAGAAGATGTGTGTCAGAGGTGGAAGGAACGAGCAGAAGTGGGAGACCAAATTGGGGGTGGAAGGATGGAGTGAGAAAGCTCTTGAGCGATCAGGGCCTGAACATACAGGAGGGTTAAAGGCGTGTAAGGAATGGATTGAATTGGAACAATGTGGTATACTGGGGTCGATGTGTTGTCAAGGGACTGAACCAGGGCATGTGAAGCATCTGGGGTAAACCATGGAAAGTTCTGTGGGGCCTGGATATGGAAAGGGAGCTGTGGTTTCGGTGCATAACACAACTAGAGACTGAGTGTGAATGAATTTGGCTTTTGTTGTCTTTTCCAAGTGCTACCTTGCCCACGAGCACAGGGGGAGGTGGATGCCATTTCATGTGTGGCGGGGTGGTGACGGGAATGGATGAAGGCAGTAAGTATGAATATGTACATGTGTATGTGTATGTATTTATGCTGAAATGTATGGGTATGCATATGTGCATGTGTGGGTGTTTATGTATATACATATGTATGTGGGAGGGTCATTCTTTCATCTGTTTTCTTGTGCTACCTCGCTAATGTGGGAGACAGTGACTAAATATAAAAATAAAATTTTGCATCCATACTTCTCTAACATTACACCATTAGCTATAAATCTACAGCTGTTACATGGCTGAAGTGTGAGGAACATGTACTATTAACTAACACCAAGGGGTTACTGCTATGGATATAACCTTGATCTTAAATGTCCTGCATGTCAAATATCCAAATAGCATGTAGTACAGAAAAAAGTACTCAGAATACATATATATTTTTGGGAAAAAAAAATCCTAGAAAAACTTCAAACGGACAACTACCGTAATTACTGTCTCCCAGCATTAGTACTACATCCAAAACCAACTTGGAAAAATTCCAGACAAGATACAATGTTCAAACAGGACCGACACCAAAGATCACCCACATGCAGAAAATCGAATCTTAACACTGTAGACTCATTCACTTTAATATCAATATACTCAATCTATTGAAGATAATCTATTGAAGCCCCACAATTCTAATGAACTGTGCGACACACCTCAACCTACCCATCCAAAAAATAAAGAAACATGATCTTTACTTTGCAAGCAACTTCAAAACAAAATCCCCCTAAGACATTTCCCCCAAATACAATGCTCAATGTACTGCCTCCTAAGATAAATCATTTCACACCTACATTACCATCCCCTAGACCTAAAACTCCAAGCTACAAACAGAGAACAGACTCCTAAAATGGCCCTTCCTTGTTACACTGTCCAAACAGAATTTCAGTACCTTTTCTCTCTTTCTATCCAAGATACTACATATGGGAAGTGAATATCAACATGCAATGGAATTCCCTTTAAGGGAAACGACAAAAACAAACTATTTTGTACCTAGGTTTCATGAATGTATCAAAAAATGTTGGAGGAATGGCTCATATAAGCCTTTTTGAGATCTACTGAATACGGAGGATACTATTGGTGCAATAGGTGTTCGTCATAACTAAGGTTAACAAAATTGGATGGCTTGTGAAAAGCACTCGCCACATGGATTAAGTGCACTTGAAGAAAGATCGTTTCTTTAGCATCTCCTCCCAAAAGTAAACAATCCACAAAATCTTTTGTTTTCCTTAAAGCTTATTTCCAAGTGAAATGCACCCCTATCTTTTTAAATATAGTGTCCACCACTATATGGGCAAAATATGCCCAAATGAATGCAATTTTGGATGAAAGATACAAAGTGGGAGAAAAAGTGGGTAGAAATTCATCTGCTATATTCATGCTTTCCATATTATCAAGTTACCTACAGGTAGACTTCATAATCAACATTATATACTGTTGTCAAGGGCAATAATTATGAAATGGGATACAAGAAAATATTTCCTATACTTTACGTATGTTAACCATAAAACATATGGGGTGTAAAATTACTCAAAAAAAAAAAAAATGCTTCATAATTACAGTAATTATTGTAGACTATATTATTTCAGAAATAACATGATCATTAAGGACATACAAAAGCATACTAAGGATATGTTAACAAACTTTCCTTTCAGCTTAAGTGCTATAAGATGTATATTGATAAAATAAAACTACTGTGGATCTGAAGTTAACAAGGAACTAGAAAAACTTACCACAGGTATCTCTGCACAAAGTTTAAAACATTCACTTGTGGTAATGAAGCCTCGGGCCAGTAACTTCTGTATTACCTGGTAATGAAGAAATATGTTACCATCATGTTTTCTTATTACAATTATTATTATCATACTTAATCATTGTTTCCTGCACAGACATATAACATTGTTGGAACCACTATTCCTTTAAACATACCCATATATACACATACACATTCTTGCCTGCCTTCATCCATTCCTGTCACTACCCCACCACACAGGAAATAGCATCCAACCCCTCCTCTCTTCAGCAAGGTAGCACCAGGAAAAGCCAACAAAGGCCACATTCATTTACACTCAAGTCTCTAGCTGTCATGTGTAATGCACAGCTACCACAGCTCCCTATCCACATCCAGGCCCCACAGACCTTTCCCTGGTTTACCTCAGACCTTTCACATGCTCTGGTTCAGTCCACTGACAGCACGTCAACCCAAACATACCACATCGTTCCAATTCACTATTTCTTGCATGCCTCTCGCTCTCCTGTATGTTCAGGTCCTGATTACTCAAAATCTTTTTCACTCCACCCTTCCACCTGCAATTTAGTCTCCTGCTTCTCCTTGTTCCCTTCACCTCTGATGCAGATATCCTCTGTCAATCTTTCCTCACTCATTCTCTCCATATGTCCAAACCATTTCAACGCACCCTCTTCTGCTCTCTCAACCACTCTTTTTATTTCCACATATCTCTCTCACACTTTCATTACTTATTCGATCAAACCACCTCACAACAACTATTGTCCTCAAACATTTCATTTCCAACACATCCACTCTCCTCCATACAACCCTACTGTGCCTCACAACCATACAACATTGTTGGAACTACTATTCCTTCAAACATTCCCATTTTTGCTCTTTGAAATAATGTTCTCTCCTTCCACACATTCTTCATCACTTCCAGAACCTTCGTCCCCTCCCCCACCCTGTGACTCGCTTCCGCTTCCATGGTTCCATTTGCTGCTACGTCCACTGCCATATATCTAAAACAGTTCACTTCCAACTTTTCTCCATTAAAACTTACATACCAATTAACCAGTCCCTCAACCCTACTGAACCTAATAACCTTGCTCTTATTCACACCTAGTCTCATCTTTCTCCTTTCACACACTTTTCCAAACTCAGTCACCAACTTCTGCAGTTTCTAAAACGAATGAGCCACTAGAGCTGTATCATTGGCAAACAACAACTGACTCACTTCCCAGGCCCTCTTATCCCCAACATACTGCATACTTGGCTCCTCTCTCCAAAACTCTTGCATTTACCTCCCTAACCAATCCATCCATAAATTAAACCATGGGGGACATCACACACCCCTGCCACAGACCGACATTCGCTGGGAACCAATCACTCTCTTCTCTTCCTACTCTTACACATGACTTACATCCTTGGCAAAAGCTTTTCACTGCTTCTAACAACTTACCTCCCATACAATATACTCTTAAAACCTTCCACAAAGCATCTCTATCAACCCTATCATATGCCTTCTCCAGATCCATAGATGCTACATACAAATCTATGTACTTATTAAATTAAAAAAGATTAAACTATTGCTAAAATTTTGTTACACTGAAAGCAATGGATACCTCTGGCTGCCAACTGGAGCAATTCCTTCTGGTAAAGATTATATAATGTATGTAATGAAGCTTATGTAGTGAACTTATCTAATCATATATGCCCACTGGGGTTAAACAAACACCCTTTCTGACCTCTGTACTCCTTTTGTGTTCCCACTCATGGGAATGGGTATAAGGTGCACAATAAATATGACAGGGATATGACAAAAATCAAAACCAAAAAAATTTTAAAATTTTTTTTTGTAAAAGATATAGAAGTGAAGTTGCGAGCGAGAGAGAAAAGCAGTTTACATGGGCATTCATTATAGAGAACAAAGGCAAATAATTGGGAGGGATATAAGAGAAAGGGACAAGAGGAAGGTGCAGGGGTAGAAAAAGAGGACAAATGAGAGCTTGGATGAGCAAGTGTCAGTAGACATTAGGGAAAAAAAGATGTTTTGGAAGGAGGTTAATTGTGTGTGAAAAACAAGAGAACAAATGGGTACATTGATGACATGAGTACATGGTAAACTGGTAGCAGAGAGTGATATATTGAGCATTTTGAAGAACTGCTCAATACATTTGATGACAGGGTGGCAGATGTATAGTGTTTGAGTCAGAGTGGTATGTGAAGTGAGATAGTCATGGCGAGTTGTTTGGTAAAGAGAAGATATGGTGAAAGCCTTAAATAAGATGAAATGTGGAAATGAGACTGAAGTGAATAGTATTCTATTTGACTGGAGTGAATAGTATTCCATTTGAATTTCTTAAGGCATTTACGCATTTTTCGCATCTCGAGGAATTACTCTTGACTTTATGATTCTGTACTGTCCCTGTCCGATTCCTCAGGTTCAAAACACTGTTCTTTATTCCCTCTACTTGCATTACAGGAGATACTGATGGACAACATAAAATAATTGAATAGCCTTTCCATGGAGGCACAGTTAATCAATGAGAGACCAACAAAGGGTGACACTCCCTAATGGTTACTCCAAGTAACTCAATCATCTCATCAATTTCTTCATATCCTGACATAGTCACAAGTTCTGTTTCCATCATTTCAAAATTTCAGCATTTCTTTTCCCCCCCCCGCACATGGTGTTTTACTTTTAATTCTCTTTTCTTACCTCCACTGCTAGTACTTGGTTGTGAACCTTGCAAGTTCAAAATAACAAAGTTGAAGCAATTACTGTAAAGGATTTTGAATGCTTTTTTCACATAGTTCACTAAAACTATCAGTACCTCTTGATGAGTGGGGCGTGTATATATCTAAATAATCAGCTTTATCCCATCTACCAAAAGGAGTTTTATCACCTTCAAAACCATACTCTCAATACTTAAATTTCTTAATCTTTCAAGCTATACCTCTCCATGAGGCACAGTGATATATTGAGGAATTCTGATGGCATACCCCACCTCTGTGGAGTGCAAAGTATCCCTCAGCATACATAGGATATTGAAAATAGTGACTACCATTAGGGAAATCATACTCAGTTCACACGACTAAAATTAGCCCTCGGAAAAGAGATGTAAAGGAGAATGTGTGACAATCACCAAAGACTGAAGGAACATCAGCAAAGAAACATCTTATCTGAGCATAAATACTGCAGCAAATGTTTGCTAAACTAGTTTATAGCTCTAGATCCAGAATGTGAAAATACTGGTAGCGGTAAAATGTGCATCATGCAAGATGATCCTTTTTGAGGG
Source organism: Panulirus ornatus (assembly GCF_036320965.1). NCBI lineage: Eukaryota > Metazoa > Arthropoda > Malacostraca > Decapoda > Palinuridae > Panulirus > Panulirus ornatus. The sequence continues at coordinate 12,101,420 of NC_092262.1, read as the reverse complement.
GTGGATGGTGATAAATAACAGTATACCCAAAAGGAGGAAAGGTTCTTATTTCCCTTGCTCACAGCCTGAAACCTGTGAGTAATAAAATATGTTCACATACATAAACACATTCATGTTATTCTTACCCCCCCCAAAAATGGCATGTAAACTACTTCAAAATAGTTTCCTTACTTCTTTTTTGACAGGCTCCTCAATAGCATCATCACAGCAAATCTCTTTGATCTTATCCATGAGATCTTGTTCATTGGTGGAGGAAGAATAGAGAGTATAGAGTTGGTCCAAGTCCTCATTCCTAGAAAAAAAAAAAAAATTAATATTGTGGCTTTCGTCTCTCCAATCAAGGTTTATTTGAAATCCGAAATAAATTATCATCATATGTGAAACTATGAAAGACTGTTACTGTAAGTTCACTCAAATTCTACTGAATTATACCACTACACGAGTATGTGAGAAAATGATGGTCTTACACAATGTAACAAGTGAGAATGCCTATAAAGTCAATTAACTTTACTCACATTTACATGAGGGGGCTCAAGTGAACAAAGTCTTTCAGTTCAATCACACACCCACACCCATGTCCAGTGTCTAAAAATATTTTGCAGAGTTCACACTAATATAAGTTCAAAATTTTTCACTCTAAACTCTAGGCTGTCATTATCAAGACTGGAAACTCCATTCACATCTTCACCTTTCCCCACAGAGATGCTAATGCATTATCAAAAAATCATTCTTCTAGCAACTACATCTAAAAAAAACTCTAGCCTTTATCAGTTATCTTACTGTAACTTGTCCATATGTCTACAACTAGGCTTGTCCTACAATATATATCTTTAACCAGTCTAACATCTACCGTGCATTCTACATAAAACAAAATACATCATCCATGCAACTTTCTAACTGTTTCTGCACACCACACATCCTTCACTCATCTCCACTATATTTATTCTAATCCAAATTACACTATACATCAATTATTCATTTTTTTTCATACTATTTGCCATTTCCCGCGTTAGCGAGGTAGCATTAAGAAGAGAACTGGGCCTTAGAGGGAATATCCTCACCTGGCCCCCTTCTCTGTTCCTTCTTTTGGAAAATTGAAAAAAAAACAAGAGAGGGGAGGATTTCCAGCCAACCGCTCCCTCCCCTTTTAGTCGCCTTCTACAACACGCAGGGAATATATGGGAAGTATTCTTTCTCCCATATCAAATTCTGTTTTCTATTTTTTTTTTTTAAGAGAATGGAGCTCATGAGAACATTAAAATTGGGCCAAGAGTTCTACCATGCAAACTTCCTTTGAACTCAATCTATATTTTAACTATCTTACAGTTTTCAGTGCACCTATTCTTCTTTACAAGTAAGACCCTTTTCTGGGGGTCAGCTTTCCTACAAATACTCTCTCCGACCATCATTTCCAAACTCCGAAACTTATCCAAAATATTCAGTTCCTCACCAGTCACTTTCGAGTCAAACTCTTCCTTAATTATTTTGAGCATCTTACTCCTTCACACATCAGAAAAACCAATCATTCTATCCAATGTGTCCTTTAACTCAGCCAACAGAGCATTATCATGAGCATATAACAACAGAAGTACCTTTCATTTTGTCTCATCATAGTTTAGCAGTGCATCTAACATATCAAGCCACCATAAAAATAAACTGATAGTGATATCTCAACCCTGATGTATTCCCACCCACACTTGTTTCTAAGCATTCTTTTGCAACATCATTTTTAACAAGATATACATGTTCCACGTTCGCCATAAAAATTCAGAACTTTCCAAACAATTCACCTATGCCCTTCTTAAACCTATAACTGCTGCATATCCATCTTTTTCTCCAGAACTTTCTCCACTATCTACCTTAAAGTAAACATCTTGTCTATATAGTCCTCTCCTAAACCTACTTCGATCATCTATTCCTTTTTGCACCATCAATCACAAGTACACCATATACCTTGCCAACTATGCTGAACAAATTTATTCCTCAGCTCCCTAGATCTGTACTCACTGGAACAATTACTGCCTTTCTTAAGTCACCAGGAATATACCAACCAACTTTTTAATGCTTCCATACACACTTTGCAAATTCGTTCAAAAGCAGATTCACCAGCATTCTTCGTCACGTAACTTAACAATCCATCCATACCTCGGTCTCCTTTCTTTGACATAGTTACTGCTCTTCTCTTCACCTATGAAATGTATTCCTCTCCCAGTACCAATTTTGCTCTCTCTTTGCCTCTAACCCTATTGAAACAAAAGCCACATTCTTTTATCATCAGAACGGAGAGAATAGTGGCAAACCAATTTGATTCTCAGAATGACAAACAAATCCTATGAAAGCTTAAGGATGAGATGGTAAAGAGGTGATCTGATATAGGCATTCACCTAGCTATCAAAGGCTTTGATAATCTCAATCTTGGAAACAATTTAAGGCAACAGTTAACCGATTTCACTAAAGATTGTCACAGAGGGAATAATTTATCAATGACAGCAGGTTAAAGCAGTGCCATAGATACATTTAAGAACAGACCTGACAAAATACTTTGCTGCAGCCCTCAACTGACATTCTTCATGCCTCCTTATTGAAAATAAATGCCACTTATTTCTCAATTCACTTGTTTACTTTTTTACTCATAACACACTAGACTCTCTTTTTTGGATCTCTTCCATTACTACAAACAACCTTGACAGGACTCAGTGTCTGCTGTTGTTTGTGTTCTATTCTATCTCCTACTACTTCTTCAAAGAGTTATCTCCATCTCTAACAAACTTCATTCAGAGTCACAAGCAGTATCCCAAAATTAATTCTATGTTCTTCCTTGCCTTGATTCTTGATTTTTATACTTATCACAATTTCTTAGAATGTTTGGGGTCTTGAAAAACTCTCATCCTCAACTAACTTCCTTAAATCTAATATTTTGCTGAGGAGTAACCCCTTTTCACAATCTATACTTACAGTGTTGTATAATGTTGTGTAACTTTATGGAGCCTCCTATCATATGTGCTCTAAGTGTCTCCACACCACCTCAACCATAATACTTGGTGCCATTTCATCAAATTCTCTCATTCTTATTTACTTTGCAATAAAGATTCATACTTTAATTCCTCAACTTTTCTACTTTCATCTCTCATTCTTTTAACTTACATTTCTAGTCACATATCAAAAATAAAAGGCTTGACATTTTCACATGAACTGACAAGCCTCCTTACAAACAAAACTTAACATATTCTTTCTTTACAGAAAAATACTGATTTAACTGCACCAAATGTATTTATGAACATATACATCATGAAAATACATATTTGTATCACTCATACTCTGTGATGCACACAGCATTCTTTATTTCATCTGGGACCCCTATCCACCGATCAATTCTTCTTTCTCGGAGCCAGTCCATTCACGTCATAAGTAACACAAAGTTTCACAACTAGATCGACATCATCTGCTCTATCAAGTTCTCTCCAGAAGATATCACTAAACTCCTCTTTTAACACTGCATGGCATTCGACATCTGCTCTATCAAGTTCTCTCCACAAGATATCACTAAACTCCTCTTTTAACATTGCATGGCATTCTAAACTTATCTCACTTTAATTTCACATTCTACAGTACGAGTCGACCCTTTGCAGTCAATCATTTTTTAAACCACCAATTCTTCACAAGTGTTGAGTGCTCTCTACTCCCTTAAATCAGTTATGACTAATTTCAAAAGAAACTAAGAGATAAAACATTCTACTTCCAAAGGAAATAAAACTTTGTTATGCAGCAGGAACTTACAGCAACATTTGGTATCTTTATATTCCTCTAAATATGGATATGCAATAACACTCACGTCAGCTCAATCCCTGGAGGCTCTGATGCAGATTTTTGAGTATCCTTATTTTCCTTTTTGTTTGGATGTTCCATACGTACACGTGTGCACTTCCGCAGTACATATTCAATAAGATCAGCCCAATCCTGTAAAATAAGTATATGAAAAATCACAAAACATAAATCTATTATACTCTATTATACTTAATTACTGTCTCCTGCATTAGCAAGGTAGCAAAAAGGAAACAGATGAAAGAATGGCCCAACCCATCCACATACACATGTATGTACATAAACACCGACACACGCACATGTATGTACCTATACATTTCTACATATACACAGACATATACATATATACACAAGTACATATACATACTTGCTGCCTTCATCTCTTCCCATCATCACCCTCCCACACATGAAGCAGCATCCCCACCACCCCCCAATGTCCACACACGCACATATACATTTCAACATATATATACATATAGAGACATACATAAGTACATATTCATACTTGCTGCCTTCATCCATTCCCATCACAACCCTGCCACACATGAAGCATCCCCACCACCCCCCCAAACCCCGAGGTAGCGCTAGGAACAGACAAAAAGGGCCACATTCATTCACACTCAGTCTCTAGCTGTCATGTGTAATGCACCTAAACCACAGCTCCCTTTTAACTTTCCATGGTTTACCCCAAATGCTTCACATGACCCCGGTATACCACATCGTTCCAATTCACTATTCCTAGCATGCCTTCCACCCTCCTGTATGTTCAGGCCCTAATTGCTTAAAATCTTTTTCACTCCATCCTTCCACCTCCAATTTGGTCTCCCACTTCTCATTCCCTCTACCTCTGACACATATATCCTGTCAATCTTTCCTCACTAATTCTCTCCATGTGACCTTCCTCACTAATTCTCTCCATGTGACCAAACCATTTCAAAACACCCTCTTCTGCACTCTAAACCACTCTTTTTATTACCACACATATCTCTTACCCTTTATTACTTAATCAAACCACCTCACACCACATTGTCCTCAAACATTTCACTTCCAACACATCCACCCTCCTCCGCACAATCTTATCTATAGCCCATGCCTCACAACCATATAACATTGTGATGGAATCACTATTCCTTCAAACATACCCATTTTTGCTCTCCGAGATAATGTCCTCACCTTCCACACATTCTTCAACACTCCCAGAACCTTCACCCCCTCCCCTACCCTGTGAATCACTTCCACTTCCAGGGTTACATCTGCTGCTAAATCCACTTCACTTCCTCCAGTTTTTCAACATTCAAACTTACTTCCCAATTAACTTTTCCTTCAACCCTAATAACCTTGCTCTTATTCACATTTACTCTAGGCTTTCTTCTTTCACACAAGTTACCAAACTCACCCGAATCAGCCACCAACACTGTATCATCAACGAACAACAACTGACTCACTTCCAAAGCCCTCTCATCCACAACAGACTGCATACTTGCCCCTCTCTCCAAAACTCCAAAACATAAATAACAAATATAACACCATATCTGAACTGTCTCTTATAATCTGATTCATTTAATGAAAAATTAACAATCCAATAAAGGGAATGATTGGGAAGAGGGAAAAGATTTAAGAGTAATCACAGTTTATAACAATATCAAAATCCAACCACAAACTTACCAATTGAAAAATTTACTTACCACACACAGTTCAAATCCTTCCTTCCAAATGCGCAGAAATACTCTGAGTATGGCTGGCTGGAGCAAGACATTCACATTTCGCAAATCACCAGCAATGTGATGCATCATTGTAAAGATACAGTCATTAACAGTTTCATCATTTATGTTAAAATTTTCCAAAAGTCGTCCATACTGCCGCATTATGTCCATAGTGGCAAACCTGAAATGAATTTAGAAATGCAATAGTGTAATTGATAAAAAAAAAGTATTCAGGAAGATCACTGCATTAATGTATGATATGGCATTACTCAACTTAAAGCAGAGTGGATAAACCAGAATCTTTTTCAAACACTGCACACAGAGAACAGCTCACATTTTTGTTTTCATGTCTCATTCCTCAATTCTTAAGTCTGATCTTTGGTCTCCTCTTAGAAATATAAATAATCTTGGGTCATCCCTTTTTTCTCCCATACTTGTTTGCCATTTCCCATGTTAAGAAGGCAGCACCAGAATCAGATAAAGAAATGGCCTCATTAGCTCACGTCCACTAAAAAGCGGCTGTGAGGAAATAAGGCTATTTCTTCTGTTCCTAGCACAGCCTCACTAATACAGGAAATGGCAGACCAAGTAAAAACAAGGGGAAGGTCTATGATTAAAGTAAAATGGACTTAGCTAATATATATTCTTTTTGTTAATCCTTCCATACAAACAACAATTTCATCTAAAAACAAGTACAGAGCACAATATATCCTTCCATGATCTCTTTTTCCAACCGATTCTCAAAGTTGATGAGCTTCTGTTTTGTCAATCTTTCCACATTCATTAGGTTTACATGTCCCTGTCACTCCAAAACTTTCTCTTACTTCACTAAAAGCACCATCTTCCCTTTACATGGCAGTCGGGAACACTAACCACTCGGCCATGATGGCTCCCTTATCATAGCCGAGCAGTTAGCATTCTTGACTACCACGCAAAGGTCCTGGATTCGAGTCATGGTTGTTGGAGTGTATCATGTGTTCTATGAAAGTACACGTTCATATACAAGAAACATGATTCAAAAAACACAGCTGCTAACAGAAAGGTGGACAAATTACCACCCTAGATATGAGAGCAGTACTTCATACTGGGGCAATAAATCTCTTGTAGATATGAAGTAGCTGCTCAAAAGAAAATTAATCACATCACCTATACAACACTTCGTTTTTCAAGCAAACAATGTGATGATGATTATGTGGCATTTCCAGGATAGAGTGAAGGATATGGTTATGCCCAACATGCGTACACAGGGTTGAACTGTGGTGTTCTGAATTGAACAGATGTAAACAAGTGACTGGGGAAAATTGAGAAATTGCATTTTAGCACTAACAACTTTATTTAACCAGGTTATGGCTCTCTCATTCCTTGATGTTACGGAAAATGTTTATTATGAGAAAGTAAACAAATAACAGCAGTGGAGGGGAAGTATGTTGAATTATGGAAAGAGGAATTATCAGCATAGGAGTGAAGAAGGTTCAGAGTTAAAGAGAGATCATTAATGGTACGGAAAAATGTAGACAAGAGGGCAGAGTCCTGAGGATGTTTCTGTTGTTAGAAAAGGGAAAGTAGTTGCTTCATCAATGGCAACTGTAATAAAAGTGTTGCGAGGATACTATGCATTACGGAACCGAGATAAGCAGACAAACCAAAAGAAAGAAGTTTCGAAGGCAAACACTTACATCACACCATCAAATGTTATGTCTATCTTTTAATTAAACAACCCTAAAACCCATTTTGAGGGCTCCAGCAGCTCAACTTAACAAGGCTGTTCAAATAAGAACTGGTAGAGGTGTTTGCTCAAACTTTTTTGTAAAATTTGATGTCACATACAATTACCCTAGCTGTTCATGACTCCTAAAAAAGACAGATGTTTGTCAAAAGAACAGGATAATGATCCAAAATCTCTGAAGGCTAAAAGAGTAAGTCATAAGGTGAAGACACTGCAGACTAATGAATGCAGGAGGCAGATACCACTGGTCCAAACCCATGAAGAACAAACAAGCGAGTGATGTAGACTGACTACAAAAAGGCAATTTCTGCCTCCACAGCAATTATGTCATGGGCCTGGGTAGGTTGCTGTACAGTTGTTGGGTCGCTATGAACAAGCACAAGTAATCCTCACAGACAATACAGGTGATCAAAATGGACGAGATCCAGGTGAATACATCTACATAGGAGGCAAAATGTCTTTCCCTGGTTAGCAAGTGCCTTCTCTGATACTCATAAGGCTTGAGGGAACTGGAAAACTTTTATATGCAGAGATATGGGAGACTGATGATACACTTTCTGCAGATTGTGTAATTAGATTCAGTTATGACTGGAGATGACAAAAAAAAAAAGGGGAATGGGCATCAGATATATAGACAGACTGATGGACAGATAGTTATGACCAATGAAATACAAAATCACAAAGGATAACAATGATGCTAAATTGCTGTGTATGAAGGACGTCACCAATCCTTAGTTAAATGAGCTTGTTACCTGCTCCGAGAGAAAAAATTTTAACTGTACTTCTGTGACCTCACAATACGTAAATCAGGGAATGGTAACAACTTGAAAATGCTTATAAATTCTTCTGTTATGATTACCTAACAGTTTCTCCCAATTTCTAATGGACCAGCACTCTTTCAGGAGAGAGCTGGCTTATCCTGGACTAAAGAAAATAATCCTTTTGGCTACAATACAGAAAACCCTAATGATATTTGATATTCTAACAGATTTTGGAATATTACTGTTGTGATTAAAAATAGCTAATTTTCCTTCTAAAAAAATATCCATGAAAATAAAATGTAACACTTACTGTTTAATATGGCTCACAATGTCAAAAGTTTGTTCACATGGAAGAGTTGGACTAGTGGCTTCCTGAGTGGTCAGAAAACGGTGGTTTGTTGTTATTAAGTCTTGCAGGTAGTTGAGGTTCAGCACCCCTGGCCGGTACATACGGATCAACAATACAAATAGTTGTCGTACCTCTACCAACTGTCCAAGCTCTTCTGTTAAAGAAAAATAGAAACAATGTGCATATGCACTCAAAAGTGTCTTTCACTATCCTTCCACCATCTTGGTTTCCCATTTTTTCCATTCCCCTCTACTTGTGACATATATACCCCCAATCATTCTCCCCTCTTTTATCCTCTCTCTGTGTTGTTAAGCACTTCTTCTTAGTCTCCTTTCTTAAGCATGGGTGTGACATTTGCCCTTTTCTTCTCCCTTGGCACTTTCCCTTTCTTCAGCAATGTCTTTCAGCACATATGATGAAATTTCATTTGGACACCTGAGCCATGAGCAGGTCCAAATCCTTCAGTATTCTGAGAATGTCTCATCTAGATGCCTCAATGTTTTCTCAAATCTCCCATCCATCTCACTAGAGTGGTGACCATTCTGTCTTACACTACAAAAAAAAATCTACTTGTAATTCAGTTCTTCAAATATCCTTATATGATTCTCTAATTCTTCTCTTAGTCCTTTACCCTGATCAGTTGCTCTTTAAGTGACAACTTACTCCTGAAGAATTTATGGAAAACTTTCAGATATTCTCCTGACTTGTCCACAATACTATTTTTAATGTTTCTTTGCTCCTCTTTTCTTACCACACTACCCTCAGTCATTGCAAATACCAGCTAAGTGGGGTGCTACCTAAAGCTTCCCCACTACACATCTTGAAGCTCCCTGGTTTTTTTAACATCTTTCTTTTCTTATCTAATCATACTTCCCTTTCCTACCTTTCTGCATTTGAGGCCAAACGTAACAATCCCCCTATTCACTGTAATTTCATAGACCTTTTTACCTCGATGCCCTGGTTCCTAGCTACTGAACTTCATTTTCCAATCTATGTTAAAGATACTGTTGAGGTCGTGCAGGTCTTGTGTGCTGCCTTAGTGATCCTGTTTACCATCATGAAAAAAATAATTCTTATAGTGAAAAAGAAAAGAACACTTACCTTTAATGTGCAAGAGATGTCTTGCATCAAACATACTCTGATCTTTCTTCATGCACACTTCAAATGCAACAAAGAATTCTCGTAGTGCAGTGACAACAAGATGTAGACGGCGAACATGAGGTAACAGATTCTCTTCCCCTGCACGCACTGCTCGTTCAAGCTCCTCCTGCATAACTACTCCTTCATACACCAAGTATGATACAACCTGGAAATGTGACGTCGAATAACATCTTGTAAATCAAAAACAATCATCTGCTTATAAAAACAAGTAATTTTTGCTCGAATTCTTTAAAACTTCCATTAGTGTGAGGCTGATCAGTCATATGCAGCTTCATAACTCATGCATACATTATCTTACATCTCACTGTTTTTTGTTTTTCTTGTCTGCTGAGACAGCACAGGCAACTGAATGCCCTAATCAATGCCACCTCATTAATGTTATCATCTGAGCCTGTATTCAAGAACCATACAATGGTTGGTTGACTTTGTGAAGGCGACAAAGCTTTGCAATGCCATATTAAAAAACATAGTAATGCGAAAAGTCAATGCTGATTGGCTGGCAAAATATAAACACTCAAGTAGCAGTAAGACTTACATCAGTCAAAAAAATATTTTCCTGCAACTTTTATTTGAATTCCCACCTCTTTAGCACAAGATAATATTTTCCAATGCATTTAATGCATAAATAATCATTTAAGGGATAAAATATGTAATTATTAACAATTATTTTCCGTCGTAAAGTCTCATCGCAAGGAAATTCCCTTGAAAATGCCACCATTGCAATGTTCGAATAATTAATTGCATAGTCATACCAGCCAACTAATCAGCGTCGACCTGCACTGCATTACCATGTTCTTGAATACGATGATGTGAAGCTTCATTGCCTTCGCAAAGTTGACCATCCATTGTATGGTTCTTAAATAAGGGCTCTGTTCTTGACACTACCTTGCTAACACAAGAAATGGCAAATGTTATATATATATATATATATATATATATATATATATATATATATATATATATATATATATATATATATATATAAATAAAAAAAAAATATATATATATTTTTTTTTTTGCTTTGTCGCTGTCTCCCGCATTTGCGAGGTAGCGCAAGGAAACAGACGAAAGAAATGGCCCAACCCACCCCCATACACATGTACATATATACGTCCACACACGCAAATATACATACCTACACAGCTTTCCATGGTTTACCCCAGACGCTTCACATGCATTGATTCAATCCACTGACAGCACGTCAACCCCGGTATACCACATCGCTCCAATTCACTCTATTCCTTGCCCTCCTTTCACCCTCCTGCATGTTCAGGCCCCAATCACACAAAATCTTTTTCACTCCATCTTTCCATCTCCAATTTGGTCTCCCTCTTCTCCTCGTTCCCACCACCTCCGACACATATATCCTCTTGGCCAATCTTTCCTCACTCATTCTCTCCATGTGCCCAAACCATTTCAAAACACACTCTTCTGCTCTCTCAACCACGCTCTTTTTATTTCCACACATCTCTCTTACCCTTACGTTACTTACTCGATCAAACCACCTCACACCACACATTGTCCTCAAACATCTCATTTCCAGCACATCCATCCTCCTGCGCACAACTCTATCCATAGCCCATGCCTCGCAACCATACAACATTGTTGGAACCACTATTCCTTCAAACATACCCATTTTTGCTTTCCGAGATAATGTTCTCGACTTCCACACATTCTTCAAGGCCCCCAGAATTTTCGCCCCCTCCCCCACCCTATGATCCACTTCCGCTTCCATGGTTCCATCCACTGCCAGATCCACTCCCAGATATCTAAAGCACTTCAATTCCTTCAGTGTTTCTCCATTCAAACTCACCTCCCAATTGACTTGACCCTCAACCCTACTGTACCTAATAACCTTGCTCTTATTCACATTTACTCTTAACTTTCTTCTTTCACACACTTTACCAAATTCAGTCACCAGCTTCTGCAGTTTCTCACATGAATCAGCCACCAGCGCTGTATCATCAGCGAACAACAACTGACTCACTTCCCAAGCTCTCTCATCCCCAACAGACTTCATAGTTACCCCTCTTTCCAAAACTCTTGCATTCACCTCCCTAACAATCCCGTCCATAAACAAATTAAACAACCATGGAGACATCACACACCCCTGCCGCAAACCTACATTCACTGAGAACCAATCACTTTCCTCTCTTCCTACACGTACACATGCCTTACATCCTCGATAAAAACTTTTCACTGCTTCTAACAACTTGCCTCCCACACCATATATTCTTAATACCTTCCACAGAGCATCTCTATCAACTCTATCATATGCCTTCTCCAGATCAATAAATGCTACATACAAATCCATTTGCTTTTCTAAGTATTTCTCACATACATTCTTCAAAGCAAACACCTGATCCACACATCCTCTACCACTTCTGAAACCACACTGCTCTTCCCCAATCTGATGCTCTGTATATGCCTTCACCCTCTCAATCAATACCCTCCCATATAATTTACCAGGAATACTCAACAAACTTATACCTCTGTAATCTGAGCACTCACTCTTATCCCCTTTGCCTTTGTACAATGGCACTATGCACGCATTCCGCCAATCCTCAGGCACCTCACCATGAGTCATACATACATTAAATAACCTTACCAACCAGTCAACAATACAGTCACCCCCTATTTTAATAAATTCCACTGCAATACCATCCAAACCTGCTGCCTTGCCGGCTTTCATCTTCCGCAAAGCTTTTACTACCTCTTCTCTGTTTACCAAATCATTTTCCCTAACCCTCTCACTTTGCACACCACCTCGACCAAAACACCCTATATCTGCCACTCTATCATCAATCACATTCAACAAACCTTCAAAATACTCACTCCATCTCCTTCTCACATCACCACTACTTGTTATCACCTCCCCATTTGCGCCCTTCACTGAAGTTCCCATTTGCTCCCTTGTCTTACGCACTTTATTTACCTCCTTCCAGAACATCTTTTTATTCTCCCTAAAATTTAATGATACTCTCTCACCCCAACTCTCATTTGCCCTTTTTTCACCTCTTGCACATTTCTCTTGACCTCCTGTCTCTTTCTTTTATACATCTCCCACTCAATTGCATTTTTTCCCTGCAAAAATCATCCAAATGCCTCTCTTCTCTTTCACTAATACTCTTACTTCTTCATCCCACCACTCACTACCCTTTCTAATCAACCCACCTCCCACTCTTCTCATGCCACAAGCATCTTTTGCGCAATCCATCACTGATTCCCTAAATACATCCCATTCCTCCCCCACTCCCCTTACTTCCATTGTTCTCACCTTTTTCCATTCTGTACTCAGTCTCTCCTGGTACTTCCTCACACAAGTCTCCTTCCCAAGCTCACTTACTCTCACCACCCTCTTCACCCCAACATTCACTCTTCTTTTCTGAAAACCCATACAAATCTTCACCTTAGCCTCCACAAGATAATGATCAGACATCCCTCCAGTTGCACCTCTCAGCACATTAACATCCAAAAGTCTCTCTTTCACACGCCTGTCAATTAACACGTAATCCAATAACGCTCTCTGGCCATCTCTCCTACTTACATACGTATACTTAAGTATATCTCGCTTTTTAAACCAGGTATTCCCAATCACCAGTCCTTTTTCAGCACATAAATCTACAAGCTCTTCATTTCCATTTACAACACTGAACACCATGTATACCAATTATTCCCTCAACTGCCACATTACTCACCTTTGCATTCAAATCACCCATCACTATAACCCAGTCTCGTGCATCAAAACCACTAACACACACATTCAGCTGCTCCCAAAACACTTGCCTCTCATGATCTTTCTTCTCATGCCCAGGTGCATATGCACCAATAATCACCCATCTCTCTCCATCAACTTTCAGTTTTACCCATATTAATCGAGAATTTACTTCCTTACATTCTATCACATACTCCCACAACTCCTGTTTCAGGAGTACTGCTACTCCTTCCCTTGCTCTTGTCCTCTCACTAACCCCTGACTTTATTCCCAAGACACTCCCAAACCACTCTTCCCCTTTACCCTTGAGCTTCGTTTCACTCAGAGCCAAAACATCCAGGTTCCTTTCCTCAGACATACTACCTATCTCTCCTTTTTTCACATCTTGGTTACATCCACACACATTTAGACACCCCAGTCTGAGCCTTCGAGGAGGATGAGCACTCCCCGCGTGACGACTCCTTCTGTTTCCCATTTTTGGGATATATATATATTTTTTTTTTTTTTCATACTATTCGCCATTTCCCGCGATAGCGAGGTAGCGTTAAGAACAGAGGACTGGGCCTTTGAGGAATTATCTTCTCCTGGCCCCCTTCTCTGTTCCCTCTTTTGGAAAATTAAAAAAAAACGAGAGGGGGGGGGATTTCCAGCCCCCCGCTCCCTCCCCTTTTAGTCGCCTTCTACGACACGCAGGGAATACGTGGGAAGTATTCTTTCTCCCCTATCCCCAGGGATATATACATATATATATATATATATATATATATATATATATATATATATATATCAAATCCTACATAAACTTGAATTCCACCTTTTTCACATAACCTCATTTTATGCTTATGTCACGTCCCTCTTAATATCTTCACTTTCTTAACATTCTCTCTTAATATCCTCTGCAATCCTAATCCCATCTGATTCCAACAGTATACCTTTCTCCTCAATTCCTCTCTTCCTCACCTAATAAACCTGCAGTGTCAACAGGACAAACGCATCTCACCTCTCACTTACTCCTCCATTCAGAATCTTTATGGACAGTGTTCAACACACTGCTTGTATAATGTCTGCTCAATCTAACAATAGAAGTAAACTTCATCTCCAAAAATTCTCTAAATTTCCTGTTACTACTTGTGAATGTGTTTTCACAAAGAATAATTCAATATATACAAATCATGCTCTGTAAGCAGCTCTAACAGATTCTAAACACTTTCTTGTCCATCATGACTACTCTACCCCTCCTAAGCTATTTCATATTCATTACTGCTTCCCACTGAATAATCTAATCACTTACTATTGCTTATCAAATATCACAACTCAAAATCACCTTCAACATATTTTGGTAAAAAGAATTGTGTTAATGCATAGTGCAAGTAAAAAGCTCCTATAAACATGATAATCGTACTATACAAAAAGTTCTAAAGGATGAATAAAGATACTCACATCCACAGACAGAACTGGACATATCTGGGACAACTCCAGATCTAACTCAACAGCAAAGCGAAGAAAGTATGTGATGAGCCACAACACATGAGACTTGTCAAGATCGATTTGGTACGGCAGCATAACCTGGAGTCTGAGGCCCTGCAGCAAGTTGGAGTAACCATTCAACATAAAATCAACAGTAAAATCCTTTAGTAAGTTCGAGATGTCATCTGCTGTGGGATGATGGTGTAAGAGAGCTTTTGCCTTAATACTGTTGCTTTCTTTCCGTTTGATTAATTTTGTTCGTTTAAGGTTCCTTTCTTGCAGAGCCTTTTGCAACATCTTTGCTGGTCGTGGCTTACTTAGCATTTTGTGAGGCTTTTGATGGTGTGGACGCTTAGCATGGGGACCTTCATCACACTCAGAGCCTGTGGAATTACTTGACTCAATGTTTTCTTGGGTGTCAGAGAGCATCTTCTGAGACATGGCATGACGAGAACGCTTCTGACCTGTGAGAGGTTTATTCTTATGAAGTTTTGGGAGTTGAGGCGGAGGCTTCTTTTCACTCGAGTCCCCACTAGAACCTGACTCCTCCTCATTTGGTGGTCTTTTAAATGATTCTTGGGATGGATATACAAGCTGCTTCACTTCCTCTTGCTCCAAAGGTGCCACAACATCAAAAAAGTCCCCAAGGAGGGTTAAAGGTTCAATACCATCCTCATTTCCCAACACTGGACTCACTGTATTCAAAATATCTCCCTTCTCATTGTGGATGAACTGCAGTGAGGAAAGGTCTCCTGTTTCATTATCAAGGTGCGGGAGAGGAGAAGCCTGTTCTAAACCTGGCACTGGACTGCTACCCTCACTCCCACCCTCACTACCACCTTGTTCACTCTCTCCAACACTCTTTATGTCACACATTACATTTTTGGGACTTTCAACTCTCATAACACGAGTTTCCGTGTCTGTTACTTTTTCACTCTGATTATCATTTATAGTCTCAGCTAGACCATCCCTCAATATCTGGTTTGTAGCATCTATTTTAGATGACTCTACGGTGCACCACAGATTCATGTTACCAAGATCTTCAGGTATTTGCTGTTTCTGCAATCTACAGGCATGATTTGTGCCTTCCGATACAGATTCATCTGGAGAGGAGTCCATGTTTGATCCAGAGCGACCAAATCCACTGTCTTTGCCACTATCCCCCTTGTCTAACTTTGTCATTTCAGCTGAAGTGTCTGAATTCTCACTAATTTCTTTAATCTTATCACGAACTTTCTCGACTTTAGCCATGCCATCCACCGGTGAAAGTCTTTCTGATGAATCAGAAACTGGGTCTGATGTGGAGATGGCATCCTGTGAAAAAAGCATCAATGCTTTAGGTATATAAAGTCAGTACCTTATTCTGGAGAAGTTACTTTGCTCACAAAATAACCTTTCATAAAACAATGAAAAATAATATCAAAAAGAAAAAAATAGAGCTATCAGTAAAAAATTTTTCACTTTGAATCACATTTCCAGAAAAGTATTGAACGACTAATGCAACTGGATATATCATCATGGAGAGTATAGAATGATTTCACTATTGTATAATGAAAGCTTTCAGAGAACAATTTTGAATGTTGTATTTCTTTTACCCTGTAAAGAACAGAAAAAAAAAAAAGCAAGACATTAAAACAAAAGTCACACTACCGATGATGATGAGGACATAGGGTTGTTTTCATCATCTTCAGAACTTTCTGAAAGGGACGACTCCAGCCACTCATTGATAAGCCTCCGTATTGTTCCTTGTTGTTGTTCCCGGTACATAAGTGATACCAGCTGGACCATGGTGATGTTCCACAGATGCTGAATTCAGTGAAACCATTTGTTAACAAAAGAACCTTAAAAGCATTTACATTTATGGAGAGCAAGATTCTATTGTATGTAAGTGATTCATGAGGTATCAAATCATCAAGCTAAAACTTTCAATGACACGTTAGGTTTCAAATAATTAGAAAGGAGTCAACAAGAGTTGAATAAAAGTCACAAAAATTATGAAGACTACTTAAATTATTTGGTTTGTGGTAAGATATGAGGATGAAAAGGCACTCCATAGTAAACAATTTTTTCTGAGTGGACTTAGAGAAAGGAATGAGAGTCCAAGTAAAAATTCAAACAAACTCTTACAGTATAACACAGTCAATAAAAAAAAGACTCATGTTAAGAAACTGTGCGACCTTTCCTTTACTAACTTACTTAGTTGTTTGGGATCCCTGTGTAGCAAACTTAACACAAAAAAATGCGTGCCTAAGAGGAAAATACTCACCTGATGTAAATGGAGCTAACCATAATACAGTACATGCACCCTATAAAAGTCGGATAAGGTCAATGCTATAATTTCCATCCCTGGTTTATTGGTGGAACGTTAATTCCAATCCCACCAAGAGACTTTTCTGAACAAAGACAGGGTGAGTCGCTGATAATCATAACTTTCAATTCCTCTCCATGGGTTACCTACATGCAAATGTATGTAGTGGGTGCATGTAGTTACCTATCCATGCATTATAGGAAAATGATTATACATTTGTGGAGCTAATCTCTAGGGCTCTATTATCACAGTTTTTCAATATATGTTTCTATACAGTGTACAGAGACAGTTTCATCACTTAGCTTGTACCATTAATCCACCACTCTGTCACAGAAGCACCAACATTCAGATCTTTTCGAACAATTTCTTTCTCCATGATTTCCCCGATTTTCCTTTGCTGATTTTGAACATATACTTAACCCTAACACAGCACAGCACCACCAAATCTGTGGCCCAATACAGTCTCTTGAATCACACAAAAATCATGGTTCTAAACTATTTCTTGTGTAAGCAAGGTACCACCAGGAACAGACATAGAAGTGACCTTATTTGCTCACATACATTCTGTAGCAGTCACATGTATGATGCACTGAAACCACAGCTTTGCAAGCACGGCCAACAGACCTTTCTATGGTTTTTCCAGACCACCTCATGTGCCCTGGTTCAGTCTAGTGATCACATGCTACCCCATGTGCCCTGGTGCAGTCGAATGATCACATGCTACCCCCTGTATACCACATCACCCCAATCCCTTGCATGCCTCACACCCTCCTCTATGTTCAGTCAAACACACACAGCATTAACGCCATCCTTCCACCACCTCCTGGGTTTCTCTCTTTTCCTTATTCCCTCCACTTGTGATTAGTATAACCTCTTAGTCATCCTTTCCAAGTATCCAAACTATTTTAGCTACCCCTCTTCAGCTTTTTCATCCATACACCTCTCATTACCACACCTCTGTCTTACTCTATCATTTCCTACTTGATCAACCCTCCCCTCCATTATATATTTTTTGCTACCACCTTCTATTCTATCTATATCTCAAGGTGGTGGCTATGGCTATCGAGTCTCCATAACAAGCGAACACCATTGCTGCTTCTTCGCCTTTAAGTACTTCGCCCTTAACAGGCCACAGGTAGAGGGCAACTCTAGTGAAGTGTTTGCAGAGGCTCCTGCCTAATGTTTCTACTGACTACTTTTACCTAACGCTCCTGTGAAATGTTCCTACCTACTACTATCTATTGCTCCTACCATTTTGCCAAAAGGAAGGGCTAGCACAGAGTGCTCACTGCAGGAAAATCTAGATATACCAAGAATGAGCTGTGCGAGTTAAGTGCTGTCAAGTTTCATGTATGACAAGACAAGATTGTAGCTTGTAGACAGAATGCTACCATCTTCACATACAAAATATGATCTGCACATCCTCTAACTTGACTAAAAACCCTGCTATCTTTACTTTTCCAGAGCACAATTACCTTCATTACTGTCTCAGTTACGATTTCCCCATAGTACCTATATAACAATGAAAACAAAGTAAACAGTACAAACAAGATAAAGGAATCACCAAGTGGGTGGCAGCTATAAGCTGCTAAGGCACTGTTTGTGTGTGGAGTTTCAGCCAGCCACTGAATGGGGGCAGCATCTTATGGAATCCTGGTGCCATTTCATAGTTAAAGGAGGGTTGGCAAACCACACCAGACCTCCAAACTCTTTTGGAAAACCAGTGGGAATGCCCTGTTATCGAGGCTAACTGCAAGTTACTATTTCGGAATTTTCCCTACTGCTGAACCAAGAGGGTTAGAAAAAAAAAAAGTTTCTTCTCCCAACTTTAGTTTTCCCACTAACATTCATACTTAACTTCCTTACCGAATACCTAAATTTAAAGTCTGACTATTCACGCCTTATCTTTTAGTTTCTAATACATAATTGAATGATATCTTTAATTTTCTTTATCACTCATTTTCTTATGTTGACAAAGCCTTCATTACAAATTCTAGTCTGTTCATCAGCACCTTCAGTAAAAATTTATTTCCACTAAGTTTATGCAAAAGTCTTGGATTTCATTAACTTTTTCTTCAAAGCTGAGATGGCACAAACCATCCCTTTAACATTATGTATGTATATATAGCCAAGCCCGAGTCAAGCACCCAATTCAACAACCAACCCCTAGTGGTGGATGAACAGCTGGGTTGACTGTGAACCAACTGCCACAACCAAGATTCAAACTTGACCCTAGGCAGCCTATGAATGTCACAATCAGAAAAGCTTACTGCTACACAACTTCCAAGAACAATTTCTTTCCAGTAAATTTATGCAAGTCTTGGATTTCATAAATTTTCCATGTCTACAACTGTTTCATACCTTTATAATTAACATAAACAGTATGCCATATAAAGATATAGTATATTTGGCCCTATCAAAAGTCAACTGTTGTCCATACTATGCATTAGCAACAATGTTCGTTAAGTGTCCATATCAATGCATCAATACACCACAACTAACTCACCTGTTGGTCACATGTCAGTAGCTGAATGAGGATGTTGTCAAAGCGCTGAGCAAATAAGTTCCACATGATCTGGTCTTCTGTAAGTACTGATGAACCAGTTCCTCCCTAAAAATGAAATACTTAGTAGCATGTATACAAATGACTGCAATCCAAATATCTGAAAAAACTAGGAATTCAAGTTCTACTGCACTGCACAAATGAAGATTCTATAATGAGGCTGTGCTGACTTCAAGCTTTTTACAGAGTTCACTCTATTCTATATTAAAGAAAAAAAAAAGTTTGGGGGGTAACTCTTCTACTGTGGACTGGGAAATAGCGCTCTTCTGTCAAGTGTAGCTGGGGTGGCAAAACGGTAAAAAAAAAAAAATTTGCTTTTTCTGATCTGTCACTGCCTAGAGTTGCCCTCTATCAGTGGCCTGTTCACCAGTTCTGAATACCTTTTTGCTGTGGCAACCCCCATGAGGGAGTTTCAAGAGGGGAGGGGCATCAGAAATACAGACATAGTTATGTAGACATACAGACTACTGGTTGAATTACAAACTCTTAAAACTCATTTAAATGCACTATTTTACCAAGACTCTTTTACCATGGCCACCCCAATGAGGGAGTTCCTGGAGGGAATGGGTGTCACAGATATAAATAGATAAACAGATAAAAGATATACAGACAAATAGATAAGACAGACAACTGCCTGAATTAACAAAATTTTAAACTTGTTGAAGTGCATTCTATTTCAACACGGTAAAGTGTCACAAGGTGTTTGTGCTTGCAAGAAATATTTCTTATAAATACCTCTTTGCATAAAATCTTGATGCATTATACATAACATCTAAAGGGTGGATGTGAGCAAATGAGGCATTTCTTTGTTCCTGGTGTGCCTCACTAACATGGTACATATCAAAAAAGTAGCTTTCCCCTCCCTTACCTGAGCTAGCTTCATTACTATTTTTATCTACGACATGCTTAATATTCTTATCTACAACTCTACTAAGGCTGGTTTTCCTCTCCCTCCTTTCAAATGGTAGCTGTCCCTGTCTCAGAGGCTTCTGTCACTACTGAAGTTGTCCCATGGTCATTTTTCTCCTCCCTACAGACTCAAGTTTTATTCTGACACCCATTACTCTACCTGGAATGCAGGAATCGGCATTGTACCATAGCAGTAATGCCGACATAAATGGCTTCCACTGACTCTTTGAAGTTACTGATAAGAGACCTCTACCTGCCTCTTATTTCCTAAGACCTGCCTCTTGACTAAATTGCAAATTCCCACCTGAAGAATGAAGGTCATTTCCTTAAAGGTGATCATGACAAACCTTCCAGAGAAGATATACTCTATTGGATCCAAGTTAAAGTATCTTAGTTCTTTCAATGATATATCCCTTACGTTGGCAAAGGAATTATCTTATAGAGTTATACCCAAACCTCCCTTTGGTATCAAGGATCTCTTAGTTCTCCCTTTTATCGATAATTCTTCATTACTTTCCAGGTTGCTTAAATCCTTTACTGTAAACGTAGCCATCAACAATAATAATACTATAAAGAATAGCTTAAAAAAAATTACCAGATAATTCTGCGGGCTGTGTTTACAGAATTCCTTGTAAAAACTGTAATATGCTTTATGTTGGGCAGACTGGTAAGGATCTTTATGCTAGACTTAAACAACATAGATATAGTATAAGAACAGGAAATTAATCAAATGCTTTGTTCGAACATGTTACAAATTATGACCACTGTATTGAGTGGAGTAATGCCAATTCAGTTATTAACTTGTACCTCCTTTACCATGAGAAATATCACAATCTTTTATTATTTTATTATTCAATAGGAATAGTGGTTCCAACAATGTTGTATGGTTGCGAGGCGTGGGCTATGGATAGAGTTGTGCGCAGGAGGGTGGATGTGCTGGAAATGAGATGTTTGAGGACAATGTGTGGTGTGAGGTGGTTTGATCGAGTAAGTAATTTAAGGGTAAGAGAGATGTGTGGAAATAAAAAGAGCGTGGTTGAGAGAGCAGAAGAGGGTGTTTTGAAATGGTTTGGGCACATGGAGAGAATGAGTGAGGAAAGACTGACCAAGAGGATATGTGTCGGAGGTGGTGGGAACGAGGAGAAGTGGGAGACCAAATTGGAGGTGGTAAGATGGAGTGAAAAAGATTTTGAGTGATCGGGGCCTGAACATGCAGGAGGGTGAAAGGCGGGCAAGGAATAGAGTGAATTGGATCCATGTGGTATACCGGGGTTGACGTGCTGTCAGTGGATTGAATCAGGGCATGTGAAGCGTCTGGGGTAAACCATGGAAAGTTGTGTGGGGCCTGGATGTGGAAAGGGAGCTGTGGTTTCGGGCATTATTGCATGACAGCTGGAGACTGAGTGTGAACGAATGGGGCCTTTGTTATCTTTTCCTAGCGCTACCTCGCTCACATGAGGGGGAGGGGGATGGTATTCCATGTGTGGCGAGGTGGCGATGGGAATGAATAAAGCCAGGCAGTGTGAATTGTGTGCATGGGTATATATGTATGTGTCTGTGTGTGTATATATATGTGTACATTGAGATGTATGGGTGTGTAGGTTTGCGTGTGTGGACGTGTGTGTATATACATGTGTATGGGGGTGGGTTGGGCCATTTCTTTCTTCTGTTTCCTTGCGCTACCTCGCAAATGCGGGAGACAGCGACAAAGCAAAATAAATATATACATAACGTAATAAATTGTAACAATATCAATGAAGGTCTAAACAAACTGGAGAGCATTGTTGTAGGCAAAACTTGTAAAGAGTTCCCATTCTTGTCCACAAAAATTTTATGACAGGCATGATGCCAGACCAGAACACCACCAACCTGAACACTACCATCCGGTAATGTTTGTTTACCGATGGCAACTTAGCTACGTCTCTTCCTTGTACATTAACTGAATGTTCTGTCTTTTATCTCGACCTTATATCTCCTGACAATGAAAACTTTACACGAAAAAGCACTTGGAAACTTGGTGTTTCATCTTCCTAGAGTTTTATGCATATATAAGAGCAAGGTTATTAGGTACAGTATGGTTGAGGGACAAGTCAAGTGGGAGGTAAGTTTGAATGGAGAAAAACTGGAGGAAGTGAGGTGTTTTAGATATCCAAGAGTGCATTTGGCAGAGGATGGAACCATGGAAACAGAACTGAATCATAGGGTGAGGGAGGGGGCGAAAGTTCTGGGGGCATTGAAGAATGTGTGGAAGTCGAGAACGTTATCTTGGAAAGCGAAAATGGGTATGTTTGAAGGAATAGTGGTTCCAACAACGTTTATGGTTGAGAGGCATGGGCTATAGATACAGTTGTGCAGAGGAAGGTGGATGTGCTGGAAATGAGATGTTTGAGGACAATATGTGGTGTGTGGTGGTTTGATCGAGTAAGTAATGAAAGGGTAAGAGAGATGTGTGGTAAAAAATAGTGTGGTTGAGAGCAGAAGAGGGTGTTTTGAAATGGTTTGGTCACATGGAGAGAATGAGTGAGGAAAGATTGACAAGGAGGATATATGTGTCTGAGGAGAAGTGGGAGACCAATTTGGAGGTGGAAAGATGGAGTGAAAAATATCCCGAGTGATTGGGGCCTGAACATGCAGGAGGGTGAAAGGCATGCAAGGAATAGAGTGAATTGGAACGACGTGGTATACCGAGGTCGACGTGCTGTCAATGGATTGAACCAGGGAATGTGAAGCATCTGGGGTAAACCATGGAAAGTTTTGTGCGGCCTGGATGTGGAAAGGGAGCTGTGGTTTCGGAGCCTTATACATGACAGCTAGAGACTGAGTGTGAACGAATGTGGCCTTTGTTGTCTTTTCCTAGGGCTTCCTCGCCCACATGCAGGGGGAGGGGGTTGTCATTTCATGTGGTGGCTACGGGAATGAATAAAGGGCAGACAGTGTGAATTGTGTGCATGGGTATATATGTATGTGTCTGTGTGTGTATATATATGTGTACATTGAGATGTACAGGTATGTATATTTGCGTGTGTGGACGTGTGTGTATATACATGTGTATGGGGGTGGGTTGGGCCATTTCTTTCTTCTGTTTCCTTGCGCTACCTCGCAAATGCGGGAGACAGTGACAAAGCAAAATAAATAAATAAAAAATATTTTTTTTTTTTTTTTTTTCATACTATTCGCCATTTCCCGCGATAGCGAGGTAGCGTTAAGAACAGAGGACTGGGCCTTTGAGGGAATATCCTCACCTGGCCCCCTTCTCTGTTCCTTCTTTTGGAAAATTAAAAAAAAAACGAGAGGGGAGGATTTCCAGCCCCCCGCTCCCTTCCCTTTTAGTCGCCTTCTACGACACGCAGGGAATACATGGGAAGTATTCTTTCTCCCCTATCCCCTATCTCCTATATATATATATTATATATATTTTTTTCTTTTTCTATACTATTTGGCATTTCCCGCATTAGCGAGGTAGCATCAAGAACATTCCCATGCTAACAATGGAGAGTTTACTTTCAACTTAACCCTTAAACACTGGGTGCTTTGCGTAATGCAACTCACAATTTACATGACACACTTTCCTCAAATTTTGTGTTTCTCAGTATAAAATGAATATAGTATATGCAAAAGTACGCAAGTACAAGATAGAAAGCTAACTTCCGATGTGGCCATGATACAACCCTGAAGTTAACATGTACATCCTCAGCAAGGTGTTACAGGGAAGGGTGCAGAAAGAGAGGAGGAGCGGTGAGGAAGAGCATGAGGAAGTGAGCTCCTGAAAGAAATTCAATTATGACTTTCATCATTATCAATGAACAAAATTCACAAAAGTAAAGGATAGGTAAAAAGTGAGCTAGCAATACTTACATGGTCATAATACAGAGATGAAATAAATGTATAATTCCCCCAGAGGAAGTGGTGTGGATAGGGAAATGTTTAGGTACTGCAGGGATGTTAGCCTAATGATGCACATTCACAACATACTATCAACGGTTACTCTTTCTTTCATACTATTCGCCATTTCCCGTCTCAGCAAGGTAGCGTTAAGAACAGAGGACTGGGCCTCTGAGGGAATATCCCCACCCGGCCCCCTTCTCTGTTCCTTCCTTTGGGGAAAAAAAAAAAATGAGAGGGGGAGATTTCCAGCCCCCCGCTCCCTTCCCTTTTAGTCGCCTTCTACGACACGCAGGGAATACGTGGGAAGTATTCTTTCTCCCCTATCCCCAGGCATATATTCTTACTTATTTACATATATCTACATATACTGTATATCAATGCTTCAGAATCTCTTCCAAGGATTGGACATCTCTGAAATAAGAATTTATAAGACCAAGGGACACTTAGCAGCAGTACAAATATCAATATATTGCTGTGGGCTCAAAACAAGCCAGCAAACATTAGCACTCATACAATGACTCATAGCATCTCCTAAGCAAGTATTCACATGAGGACTTCAGGTGTTTATGATTCAAATGTGCTTTTACTAAACTGTGCAACAATGTATATATGAAGTCAGGGCTTTCATCTTTACTACATTAACTAAAGGAATCACATCAACTGATGTAATACACAATAATCTACCAATAATTTTCTCAATATTAAAAAAAACAGTAACTGCTGTACCTGTTGTTTAGATGCTATTGCTGCAACAGAATTTGCTGTGGGAGAACTGTATGCAGACAACTTCCGTTGTGCACTTGGAATATTGCTGACATGCAACAGATTCCTTACTAACAGCAGGCACTGGTTAATCAATTCACATTCAGGAAGGCTTAATATTTTTGAATCCTGTAAATAGAAAGGTAAATGTTTTGCAAATTGCTGATAAATTGCTAACACAACAAATGCACACACATATATATATATTCTCTATATACTTGTTCACTATTTCTGTGTTAGCAAGTTAGTGCCTGGAGCAGAGGAAGATTGGCCTTATTTGCTCACATCCACTCTCTAGCTGTCTTTCTGTAATGAACTGAAGCCAGATATCCCTATCCACAACCAGGCACCATAAACCCTTCCTTGGTTTCCCCTGACAGCTTCTTGGAGTCTGGTTCAGCCCACTGACATCACATTGTCCCATGTACCACACTGTTCCAATTAGCTCTAACCCATGCAGCATAACACCCTCCTGCTTGTTCAGGCCCCAGTCACTCAAAACATCTCTCACTCTGTCCTTACACCTCCTTAGTTACCCTTTCTCTCTGTTCCCTCCAACTCCAACATATATACCTTCTTGGTCAGCCTCTACTCACTCAACCTCTCCACAACTCCCAACTATTTCAGCAAACCCTCTACAGCTCTCATACATACTCCTCTTACTACTGCACTTCTATCATACCCTAACACTCAACCAGTCAAAGCTCCTCACACCATATACCATCCTCAAACATATGATTTCCAACAAATTCACTCTTCCCTACTTTGTCATCTAGGACACAAGCCTCGCATCCATACAATACTGATGGGATCACTATTACATCAAAAACAGCCATCTTTGCCCTTAAAGACAATGACCCCTCTCTACACATTCTTCAGAGTACCCAGGAAATTCACCTCCTCATTGACCCTATCACTCACTTCAGTTTCCCACAGTTCCCTTGCCCTGCCTTTTGGGAAAATGGTAGGAGCAATAGATAGACACATTTAGTAGAAATAATAGACAGGAGCATTAGGGGGAAGTAGTGCATGGGATCTTTAGGTAGGAACCTCTCCAAACACTGCGCTAGACTTGCCCTCTGCCAGTGGCCTGTTAAGTGAGGCACTAAAGGCTAAGAAATGGCACTGGCAGTCACTAATTATCACAGAGACCCTATTGCCATGGCAACCCCCTTGAGGGAGTTCCAGAATGGAACAGGCAACTCAAGTTATCTAATACCCATGATAAACCTAATAACCTTGCTTTTACTCACATTTACTCTCAATTTCTTCCTTTCACACACTTCCAAACTCTGACACCAACTGTTGCAGTTTCTCACTTAAACCTGCCACCAATGCTGTGTCATTAGCAAAAAACTGACTCTCTTCCCAGGCCCCCCTCACCCCCTACCAAATTCATATTTGCCCCTCTCTTCAAGACCCTTGCACTTACCTCCCTTCATCACCCCATTTGTACACATATTAAACCCATGATATCTCACACTCCTACCACAGACTAACCTTCACTTGAAACCACTCGCTCTCCTCTTCCTACCAGCACACAACCTACATTCTTGATAAAATTTAGTAGCTTTGCTCCCACATTATATATTCACGAGATCTTCCACAAGACATCTCTATCAACCCTATCATATGCTTTATCCAGATTCATAAAAGCCTCATACAAATCCATCTGTTTCTTGAAGTCTCTCTCACACATATTCATTAATGCAAACACATCTGAGCTACATCTATGTGGAAAGCTTCCTGGGTGCTGTGGGAGTCTCAAAGATAAATGGAACTCCTGTGGTAGGAAGTAAGTAAAAAGAGTACATGGAGGGGATGCAAATGAATGAGACCATTTCTCTGTCCTGGCACTACCTTGCCATGCATGAAATAAACATGGAAAAAAAATAACAAAAGTAGAAATTGAAAATATAATTCTTCAGTTTAAGCCATGATTCATTAAAAGAAAAAATACATATGCTAGTGAGAAATGGAAAGTGTGAACATACACAGATTTTGTACAAAGATTGATATAAATTCAAAGAACAATGCAGGATCATCCAATTCTGTTACACAGGAAGATGTACTTCTAGGTTATTTTCAAGACTTCAAACTGACCTGAAGAACGGAGCTCATCAAGTCAATGATCGATTTTGTCACCCGAGTGTCTAAGAAGAGTTTCTTGGCCATCACAATGGAAGATTCCAATTCATGAATGATACGTTGACCTTCATGATTTCTTCTCATTACCTCAGCTGGCATTAAACATTCCACAGGTGTCATTAATTCCTGCAGCACTCTGAAGAACAGACATTACTTACAAACATAATCATGTAATCTATTCATTTACGACAAAAAACAAATTTACTCTCAATTACCTGAACATCACCTTTATTTGCTATACAGGAATCTTCCTGAAATGTCATCTGTAAAGAATGGGTCAGTACATATTCCTTCAATAGTTTATTCTGGGTTTAAAAACTGTCAGAAACATAGGGAATAAAGTAATATATAACTCACTTGACCATAAATACCTTATCACAAGAACATCACAGTGGTTCTACTAATTCACTTCATACTGCAGGATCATGTTGACTACTTCTAGGTTAAATTCCACTCGAAGCATTTCAAAACTAGCAAGTCAAAACAAATAAATTTCATATCAAATGAAAGTATGCTGTTAAAGAATGTCAGGTCCATCTGTCATAATATTGCAATGCAATGCAGTAAACCACCCAGGTTAAGCAAAACTAATAAACCCACGACATACTGAATTTTACCAATGTAGGCAAAAGCTATTTCCATCTCAGATGCTGCATAAAAAAAAAGTTTAAAAAAAAAGTTATTTTCTCCAACAAATACTAAATATGGCAACTCCAAAAACAAAGAATTACTTTGATTTAAACTTAGGATTAAAAACTCTTTATAAGAGAGTTTTTCAATCAAATGACATCTACTGTGTTTAGCAGAAATGTCTCCGAATATCACTTTTCTTGCAGATGATTAGAACTGTCCAAAGAATTTCCAATTTTTCCGAGAGGAAAGCTAAAAATCAATTGGCCCCACATCTTTATGCTGTCTTTCCTAAATCCTCACAGAACCATAGCTTTTCAACAGATTCTATTTTCAATCAGTTATGTGTCACTCATTCTTGTAAGGTATTATTTCTTTGAACAATCTCCAGTCTATGCATTCCAAATTATCCATGTTAATGTGAAGAATCACACATCCATCCTCCAGTGACTACGGTACTTTTAACCTGTTCCAGTACTTCAAGAACTTTGTAGAACAGATTCAAGCATCAAAAAGACTACTGGACATCATCCAAATAAAATACTTCCCAGGCTCCTCTTTAATTTGTTCTTGCATAACTGTTTCCATGTCATCTGTATCTCTTACATGGCATATCCCTAAGCTCCTTTTTATTTTTTTTTCTCTATTTGAACAACATCTCAATTACTTGCATTTAAGGTAGGCATGTTCTATCTCCTTCATTGTAGATTTCATAGAACTTTCTGTAACACTTGTCTGTACTTAGGTTACAAAACTCCATTTCCCAATTCGTACTTTAAAGAACTTGTTCATCTCTGTTAACTGTTGTGGTTGTATTTCTTCCTGAAGTTCCTGTCTGCTCTTTGATCTCCCTCCCATTTCCTTTTATCCAAAGAGGCAAACTCAAGCATTACATTACTTTTTCAAAGTAGTATAGTATACTATATTTGATGTAATCAATATCCATGCTACTAGGTGTAAACAAAGTCTAGCAGAAATGGTACACTAGTTCCCCTGGTTCTCGCAGGAAAATTCTCCTGTATTCACTCCAGGAACAAGTTTCTGAGACTTTCTTTCCCCACGAGAATCTAAGTTTTCTCAACATGTTTTCTTATAACTGAAATCCCCTATTATCAAGCCTATCATCTCCAAGGAGGGAATGTTTCACCACTGCCTTCATCAGCATGATTGTTCCTCGCTGACAATGAGCAACTCTTCTAGGTCACTTTAGTTTCTTGGTGGATTGAAGACTATCATCATCCTGTACACTTCCTTCCTACATTATTTTTACAAATTATGCAGTCTAGATATGTCATCCAACATGTTCCTAGAAATCTGATGGGAGAAAGAATTCTCCATCTGTTCCATTGCCCTACCTTACTGACATAGGAACCGGATATCATGTATAACAAATAAATGAAATATTTCATATTCATTATCATACTTACTCGCCCTCTCCCGTGTTAGCAAGGTAGCGCAAGTAAACAGACAAAAGAATGGCTCAACCCACCCACATACACATGTATATACATAAATGCCCCCACACACACATACATTTCAACGTATACATAAATATACATACACAGACACATATATATATACATATGTACATATTCATACATGCTGCCTTCATCCATTCCCATCGCCACCCTGCCACACATGAAACAGCACACACACACACACACACACACACACACACACAGGTAGCACTATGAAAATAACAAAAATGGCCACATTCGTTCACAGTCTCTAGCTGTCATGTGCAATTCACCCAAACCAGAGCTCCCTTTCCACATCCAGGCGCCACAAAACTTTCCATGGTTTACCCCAGATGCTTCACATGCCCTGGTTCAAGCCACTAACAGCATATAGACCCTGTTATACCATAGCGTTCCAATTCGCTCTATTCCTTGCACGCCCTCACCCTCCTGTATGTTCAGGCCCCGATCACTCAAGATCTTTTTCACTCCATCCTTCCACCTCCAATTTGGTCTCCTGCTTCTCCTTGTTCCCTCTACCTCTGATATATATGTCCTTTGTTAATATTTCCTGACTCATTCTCTCCATATGTCCAAGCAATTTCAACACCCTCTTCTGCTCTCTAAACCATACTGTTATTATTTCCACACCTCTCTTACCTTTTCATTACCCACTCAAACCACCTCACACCATATATTGCCTGTTTCCCGGGTCAGGGGTCAGCGAGGTAATACTAGGAAAAAAGACAAGAAAGACCCATCCTTTCATATACACACACTACATGTGCATATCAACATATACAAACACAGACATATAAACACAACTACATAATCATACTTGCCTGCCTTTATTCATTCCTAGCACCATCCTGCCCCAAAGGAAACTGCATCACCATCCCTGGCATTAGCAAGGTAGTGCCAGGAAAACAGACAAAAAAAGGCAACGTTCGTTCCCAACATTTCATACTATTCTTCATTTGCCTTTACTTATTCTACTGCAGAAAAGTCATTCCTGCTCTCTTGTACCTTTTAAATGCTGCCTGCCTGCTAGAGGATGAACATGATTTCTAATGCATGTCTCCACTCTCTATGACTTTGGCATTACATTTTAAAAACATCTTTTTTTCTCCGTCTCCCTTCTTCCTCCTCAACTTTTGATACCCATCTACTGACCTCTTCACCGAAGATGTCGCATAGTCTCTCTAAACACATCTCCCTTTTTTGATTACAGAATCTAGCATCCTTGATGATGTCACTAAAATTTCTTTTAAGCTCTGCTTTTCATCCCTCATCTTTAATTTCAATTGTTATTTCCTCATACTCAAACTTGGGCACTGCATGATCAGTCGATTCCCAGCCTGGTACCATAACTGATGTTTTCTGTCACTTCAAAACCAATAATGATAATGTCAGTATCAGTGGATAAAGTACATTCTGTAACACGTTAGTTCAGGAAGCTCTTTTGTTTCCATGTTTTGTCCCCCCAATACAGGTTCTGGTGCACCTGTTTTAGAAGCACTCCAAAATAAGTGATGAATTTTCCTACAAATGATATTTACAAACTCACGGCATGAAAAAATAATGAATAAACTGATAAACTTAAGAAACATTTTTGACTGAGTAGAGCAGGAGGGCATAGTATAATTAATCCTGAAAAATGCTTTGCCTTCAGACCACAAATTGAGAGAAGGAAAGTGTATGTCCTGGCAGATAGATGTTAGCTGTGCAGTAAACAGAGTCTGGCTCACCTGGACTTACATTTTGCTCCTTTTTTAATTCCTATCATAAAGTCTATGCAGCTCTGTGTGGAGTTGATAAACATTAAGCCTAAGTACCTAATTAGCACAGAGATCATTACGAGTTAGTTCAAAGTACAAGCATACAAAAGGAAAGCAAGATACTTACTTTACAGTTGCTTCTGTTAGCCCACCATTATCTTTGACATGTACCAGTATGGGCAAAAGATTCTGCAAATAAAATAGAAATAAAGAATTACTCAAGTTCTTGGTTTACTTCAATATATAAAAGATTAAGAAATAACTTATGCAAGATGCTCTTAATTACTGGCATTACAATGATCCTTAACTATTTGTCTGTTTAAACTTGAGACAGCCATTATCTTCAAAAATATTCACAAAATATGTAAATCTAATGTGCTTGAAAGAAAACCACAGATTTATGAACAAAAGATTTTCAAATTAAAAAGCTTATTTGTTTATATAAGTTTCTTAACAGTACTTGATGCAATATTCATGTCTGTTAATAACCCTTCAAGAAAAAGGCCTATCATTTGCAAACTCCTATCATCTATCAATGTATTCAACTTAACATATGGAGAAAATCAAAAGCATATACTTCGTTCAAAATGTTCAATGAGGATGGCAAGATGAAAATATGTCCAAGTTAAGAAACAGGCAAAAATGTCATTTGTAATGAGAGTAATGAAAGGAAAACTGCAAACTAATGGGCCTGGCACAGGTTATGGAAAGGAGAGGCACTGGACTCCTCAGTAGAATGAAGTATGAGCAGTATACAGTAGTGCAAATTGTCAACATGGATTTATCAGGAAATGAAGTGCAAACTCAAAATAGGAAAGAGTGAAGAATGAGAATACAATGGAAAGTGTCAAGAATGAGAATACAATGGAAAGTGTGAAGAATGAGAATACATGCAAAAGATACACTTCCACAAAAGCCATTGTTGCTAAAGAAAGTGTTGGGGTAATCTGGATATGAGAATATGAGCTGAGGTATGTAGAAGATTATCAGAATGTTGCAAATGAATTGGCAAGTAACATTAGTTATAGGTTGGAATTAAGTCAAGCACACTGAAAGAAAACCAGAATGAAATATGTTGAGGATAATATGGACTACTGCTCTCTCTCTCTCTCTCTCTCTCTCTCTCTCTCTCTCACTCTCTCACTCTCTCTCTCTCTCTCTCTCTCTCTCTCTCTCTCTCTCTCTCTCTCTCTCTCTCTCAGCCAGAGTGGAATCAAAAGCCTCCTGCCTCAACAACTATCCTGCTATCATCTCCTGTCAACTGTGTCTTTCTGTCTGCCATGATGTTCCTGACTTCCTTCTGTTCTGGTTATTATTCAAACCAATGTCATTTGGAACTGTCTCAGAATTTCCCAGTCATGAAAGACTGAACTCATGCCAAGTGATTGGCAGCTACTTCTCATAGTTTCAGTGGGAAGACCTGCCATATCTCTAACGTTGGGTCCCTCCAAGAACTCCAATCAAGGTGGCGAACATTATGCATTTGCCCTGCCTTGTGGCAAAATCGCCATAAGTATTTGTAAGCATGCAAGTAAGTACATTCTCTATTTCTGAGAGAAATTGTTTTACTTGACTGTACATAAAGCATACAACTACATAAACAGAACTTCCTAAAACAATCTGACAACTACTGTAAGACTCGTACAATGTCTAAAGAGAATCACACTGAAAGAACAAGAAAAAAAATACTACAAAAGAGGACCAATTCTGATAAAATATTGCATACTTTAAGGGCATATATCTTAAGATGAGTTTAGTTATTAGTTGGTACCCATTAAGTACTCCATACATAACCATCACAGTGCTGAACTTACCTTGGAAATGATTTTGTTCATGAACAGTGAGCGTCTGAAGTGCCATCGAGCTTTGTCTTGATTCAGGCGATGAAGAATTTCTTCTATCTTGGCTGTGAAAAAAAAAAATTAATAAAATAAAAATACGGTCTTACTGCAAAGACTGCTGTATGATAAACTTAAGAAATAACATCCACAATACAAACAGCCAGTTTGCACATTTCCCATTACACACAATTACCTACGAAGAAGACAATGCAAATCAAATGCACAGCTAATTAACAATAGCAAATAGAAGCACAAGGAAAGGAAAAATACTGGAAATAAACTTGGGTCAAAAGATACTGCCACAAATCATGGAGTTTAAATATTAACCTACAACAGTGCAAGCTAACAGGTGATATTCAAGAACAAACACAGTAACGGAAAGAATTGATAAATATAGTAGACATCTTCAAACGCTGAATCCCATATTCAAAGAATAACACAGTCATTAGGCATTAA
This sequence comes from Panulirus ornatus, assembly GCF_036320965.1. Taxonomy (NCBI): domain Eukaryota; kingdom Metazoa; phylum Arthropoda; class Malacostraca; order Decapoda; family Palinuridae; genus Panulirus; species Panulirus ornatus. Next base: position 12,067,979 of record NC_092262.1, on the reverse strand, counting down.
GAGACAAAACACTAATAAAGTTAACCAAAAAACAATAAAAGCGGCAAAACAATTATGCAACGAAAAAAGTTCGATGAAAGAAAGTTTGCCAATGTGACACCAATATTCTACAAAGGTAATATGTCACTCCCTGGAAATTATCAACTAGCTTAATGTTTGTAATTGGGAAACTTCAAGAAACCATCATTCTAACGTTCATATTTGGAGGTGAACACAGACATGAACCAGCAATGCCATATGGAGGATAGTAGTGGCAGATATGAAATCAACACGGTGATTTTGGGAAAGAAGAATGAACAATATCTAATGTATAGAACATATACTGGACCCAAATGTAACTCCACTGAAAAAAAATTGAACAAGCAAAGTTAAGGTAGCTGGGACACAGGAAGAATGGATGACGGAAAGATACCTATAGTGGCATATCACTGGCTGCCTAGAGGAAACTGCAAGGATGACATACAAGAAATTCAGACCAAATATTGATTGGGGAGAAAACAGACTGCATAAAGAGGGAGTGTTCATGAACACAATGGTGACAATTAAGCTTCTCAAACGCTGAAAATTTTCTGCCTTTCTGGGGAAAGGGGCATGAGGCAATGCACCACAGAATGTAATGCTGATGTTTCTTTAAACAGAGCACACCATGTGTCTATGGCAATTAAAGCAGCTAATTTCCATTTCTTCTGTGTTTACATACAAATAACTATAACTTGGGGTTGAATATTGAAAATCCATAATTCTCAGGACCTACCAACTTTCAGATTTTGGAATCTCTAGATTTTAGATATACATGAGCCAAAGATTGTGAAGTCAAGGTTCCGAAACAAAAAAAAGTGTTTTGTACACCTACAAGATACTTAAATGTTATCTAATTGTATTATAAGAACTGTATCTAAAAAAAAAATTCAATGATCACTTACTTAAAAATCATGATCTAAGTTGTCAATTATCTTGAAACCACTAAATCATGAATTATGTGGTTGATGAAAATCAAACCTAAGGCTTTTTGTTATTTTGCCTGTACTTGATATTTCATATGTAAAATCTGTACAGCTACAACATCACACATGCAATAGTAGGCCATTTCCCATCATCAATAGCACAAATACACAGAGGCAGGTGTTCTACACAACAGTGACACCAAACTATCCTCATGTGGCAATACTCAATGAAGCACTAAAAAAGGAAAAAAAATATAATCACCCAACCTCCATGGTACATACAGTACAGAACAAGAGACCACAGTTCATGCTCAAGCTTTCCACTAACTTAAACCTCTAAATGACTACAACTGCAAATGAACAGATGTAATTCATGTATAAAAGAGGATCACTTAATAATCTAGACATGCATAAAGCAAACAACCAATTTAAGCTACAAGCAATTCTTGGGGTTGGGAAAGAAGCAAAATGATATTCATATATTTGGAAATTTCATCAGGCACTTGTAAGCGGCAAGCTTTATCTTCCACAAAGCCATAACCTAATCGATGCATGAACTGTTTCCGTGTAACTCTTTTGTGTACTGTACAGAACTTGGTATCAAGTTGGTAATTCCTCAGGAGTGGAAGTGCTCATGCTCCATGTGAGTGTGTGTTACCTAGGGTTGCTGTAAGTGACCTGTGGTAGTTAGGCACATGACTCATGGGGTCTGTATGTGGTCCACGGTACATGCAAGCTGTTAAGGCATTTAAGCATGAATCTTTACCAGTAAGTATGAAAACTATATAAATATGTATATGAATGATGTACCTACTTCACATTCTACGCATGTAACTTGGTTTGGACATAATGTAAAAATGTACGTAATGGTTTGCACATCAACCATAATACCCACACCACAAGTTAACATGAAAATCTGACTAAGCATCAACATCCATTAACTTTCTATTACACACTTTACATTAATATTTCTTTTATAACATTTTCCATTTAAATGAGAATGCTGTAATGAACATGGCTCTCATTCCTCTGTTTACATAAATTCTAGCCACTAGCACTTATCTTGTCACTATTCTATATCTACAAACTTAACTTTTATTTCATTAGAAAAAAAAAAGTAAAAAACTTGCAACAATGAACAATATTGCACCAATTACATATGTCTTGGGACTCAAGTGCATACATGAACATAAATCTGCAATGAAATGACATTTAAATATAATACTACGAAATCACCAATTAAACTTGTTATTCACGATTATTGTAAACAATAGTAGAGTACATACAGAGTAATTGAAAAAGACTCCAGAATTAATAAAAATGACAAAAATATTGCTGAAAAATCATGATCTTGAAAACTAATACATTTTGCTTTTTCAACATATTCAGATTCATGACTTTCTCCCTGAGGATAACCAGTTAATACGAACACAAAATATGGGCAGGTACATCGCCATGTCCATTTGCATAATCTTGCCCCCATGAAAAATTACAGCATGCGAAAACAAAAAGTTGTACAAGGTTCTATATCATTTGTGATGCAACTTAACCTACCAAACCCAATCAAGGATAAATCAGTTAAAGCGTTATCAGATTTGTTCCAGAATTTTTTAGGTTAAAGAATCAATTGCATTCATTTGGATATTATCTACACAAACTTGTGATATACATAAACCCAGCTTAATGCAGCTTTCAGTCAGTTAAGCCACTGTTGGTAAAGTAGTTAATCAATTACTCCAAGAAAAAAATGAATTACAGTGAATGTCTCATACATCACATATATATATATATATATATATATATATATATATATATATATTTTTTGCTTTGTCGCTGTCTCCCGCGTTTGCGAGGTAGCACAAGGAAACAGACGAAAGAAATGGCCCAAACCACCCCCATACACATGTATATACATACGTCCACACACGCAAATATACATACCTACACAGCTTTCCATGGTTTACCCCAGACACTTCACATGCCCTGATTCAATCCACTGACAGCACGTCAACCCCGGTATACCACATCGCTCCAATTCACTCTATTCCTTGCCCTCCTTTCACCCTCCTGCATGTTCAGGCCCCGATCACACAAAATCTTTTTCACTCCATCTTTCCACCTCCAATTTGGTCTCCCTCTTCTCGTTCCCTCCACCTCCGACACATATATCCTCTTGGTCAATCTTTCCTCACTCATTCTCTCCATGTGCCCAAACCATTTCAAAACACCCTCTTCTGCTCTCTCAACCACACTCTTTTTATTTCCGCACATCTCTCACCCTTACATTACTTACTCGATCAAACCACCTCACACCACACATTGTCCTCAAAAATCTCATTTCCAGCACATCCATCCTCCTGCGCACCACTCTATCCATAGCCCACGCCTCGCAACCATACAACATTGTTGGAACCATTATTCCTTCAAACATACCCATTTTTGCTTTCCGAGATAATGTTCTCGACTTCCACACATTCTTCAAGGCTCCCAGAATTTTCGCCCCCTCCCCCATCCTATGATCCACTTCCGCTTCCATGGTTCCATCCGCTGCCAGATCCACTCCCAGATATCTAAAACACTTTACTTCCTCCAGTTTTTCTCCATTCAAACTCACCTCCCAATTGACTTGACCCTCAACCCTACTGTACCTAATAACCTTGCTCTTATTCACATTTACTCTTAACTTTCTTCTTTCACACTTTACCAAACTCAGTCACCAGCTTCTGCAGTTTCTCACATGAATCAGCCACCAGCGCTGTATCATCAGCGAACAACAACTGACTCACTTCCCAAGCTCTCTCATCCCCAACAGACTTCATACTTGCACCTTTCCAAAACTCTTGCATTCACCTCCCTAACAACCCCATCCATAAACAAATTAAACAACCATGGAGACATCACACACCCCTGCCACAAACCTACATTCACTGAGAACCAATCACTTTCCTCTCTTCCTACACGTACACATGCCTTACATCCTCGATAAAAACTTTTCACTGCTTCTAACAACTTGCCTCACCATATATTCTTAATACCTTCCACAGAGCATCTCTATCAACTCTATCATATGCCTTCTCCAGATCCATAATATATATATATATATATATATATATATATATATATATATATATATATATATATATATATACACATACATATACACACACACACACATACTTATATATACATATGAAAAATGTAAGAAATAATTTAGAAAACTGAAACTTCTAGCTTGAAATGAAATGAAAAAATGAATGTCACAATGGTTCAACCTCTGGCTATGGAAAAGGGAAATGTATAATTTATTTACACAAACGTCAATAGTAGTTCTCATCAATTTAACCACTGTATCAATAAGCTTCAATGTCTAAGCTACATTTTTTCCAATTTCACTATTTTCTTGTCAAAGCACCATGTATGAAAACAATATATATATACATATATATTATATATACATACAAACAAAGTGCATAGGAATGTGCACCTTCATAGAACATACAAACCTCCAACAGCCAGGATCGAACCTGGTAGCATTCCTGCCTGTTGCACAGGGGTCCCGGGTCCGATCCTGGCTGTTGGAGGTTTGTACGAGATTTATATATATATATATATTATATATGATAGAGTTGATAGAGATGCTCTGTGGAAGGTATTAAGAATATATGGTGTGGGAGGCAAGTTGTTAGAAGCAGTGAAAAGGTTTTATCGAGGATGTAAGGCATGTGTACGTGTAGGAAGAGAGGAAAGTGATTGGTTCTCAGTGAATGTAGGTTTGCGGCAGGGGTGTGTGATGTCTCCATGGTTGTTTAATTTGTTTATGGATGGGGTTGTTAGGGAGGTAAATGCAAGAGTCCTGGAAAGAGGGGCAAGTATGAAGTCTGTTGGGGATGAGAGAGCTTGGGAAGTGAGTCAGTTGTTGTTCGCTGATGATACAGCGCTGGTGGCTGATTCATGTGAGAAACTGCAGAAGCTGGTGACTGAGTTTGGTAAAGTGTGTGGAAGAAGAAAGTTAAGAGTAAATGTGAATAAGAGCAAGGTTATTAGGTACAGTAGGGTTGAGGGTCAAGTCAATTGGGAGGTGAGTTTGAATGGAGAAAAACTGGAGGAAGTGAAGTGTTTTAGATATCTGGGAGTGGATCTGTCAGCGGATGGAACCATGGAAGCGGAAGTGGATCATAGGGTGGGGGAGGGGGCGAAAATTTTGGGAGCCTTGAAAAATGTGTGGAAGTCGAGAACAGTATCTCGGAAAGCAAAAATGGGTATGTTTGAAGGAATAGTGGTTCCAACAATGTTGTATGGTTGCGAGGCGTGGGCTATGGATAGAGTTGTGCGCAGGAGGATGGATGTGCTGGAAATGAGATGTTTGAGGACAATGTGTGGTGTGAGGTGGTTTGATCGAGTAAGTAACGTAAGGGTAAGAGAGATGTGTGGAAATAAAAAGAGCGTGGTTGAGAGAGCAGAAGAGGGTGTTTTGAAATGGTTTGGTCACATGGAAAGAATGAGTGAGGAAAGATTGACCAAGAGGATATATGTGTCGGAGGTGGAGGGAACGAGGAGAAGAGGGAGACCAAATTGGAGGTGGAAAGATGGAGTGAAAAAGATTTTGAGTGATCGGGGCCTGAACATGCAGGAGGGTGTAAGGAGGGCAAGGAATAGAGTGAATTGGAGCGATGTGGTATACAGGGGTTGACGTGCTGTCAGTGGAGTGAATCAAGGCATGTGAAGCGTCTGGGGTAAACCATGGAAAGCTGTGTAGGTATGTATATTTGCGTGTGTGGACGTGTGTATGTACATGTGTATGGGGGGGGTGGTTTGGGCCATTTCTTTCGTCTGTTTCCTTGCGCTACCTCGCAAACACGGGAGACAGCGACAAAGTATAAAAAAAAAAAAAAAAAAAAAAAAAAAAAAATTATATATATATATATATATATATATATATATATATATATATATATATATATATATATATATATATATATGTTCTTCACATTACCAATCTCAACACTTCCAAAGAATACTTCCCCTGACAGAAAAACTAGATTGATAAGCCATATATAGACTAATACATATATAACAAGGCATTAAAAAAAAATTCATGACAATTCAATGAGGAAAATCTGGTATAACAATAAACTACAAATATGTGATGTCAAATACTGCACAAATTAACTAATTTCTCATTAATCTCTAAATCATTTCAACAGATTTGAGCACACATTTTACTCAAGGTATAAATTTGAAGGTTTCTGATGCATCCACCACATTCATCTTTTTCAATCATAACTGAAAAAAACTATGAATTCAGTAATCATTATGATCATCATTTGACAAAATATCTTTAACAAAGCAGTGCCAACTAGTTGGTGTCAATGGGTCAAATGCTTTTTTGCAGACTCCATGGTTTTATAACATTTGACTCGATAATGCCAGCTAGATAGCATCAATGGATCAAATGCTTTTTTGCTGGCATCGTAAGGTGACTATCCAGTGCCGATTAGTTGACATCAGCAGAATACACACCATTTTGCCATCTACTTAGCACCATTGGATCAGACGTTATTTTGCAGACTGTTGTCTCAATCACTGTCATTTTCATTAACCACTCTTTCCCAAGATGTGCTGGCTACAATTCGATTTGCTGAAGAGATGGTACTATCTGTTCACAATTATGACACTGAATTCTATATCACAGTAACCAGCAGTTCCCATAACAGCTAGACAAAGTAAGGACATCCCTAAAAATGACAATGCACAGTCATATATTGTGGGACTTAAAGATCTGTCTCAGAGGCGGAGTACCTTTTAAGATTCTCTTAAGGACAACTGACATAAGCCTGGGACAGCATGACCAATTGTCTAATGTGGAGAAAAATATAGTCCTCAGCATACTAAGGTTAGATTAGGTTAGTTATGATAAGAATGACTTGGGTAGTCTACTTGATTAGGTTCAAATTGGGTAAGGGCAATGACAGAAGGCCACAAAGATGACAACAATGACAGTCAGTAGAATAAAGTATGACCCACTGATGCCAGCCACATGACATGTCTGTTTAACTGGAAACGACTTGTCGGCAAACTATTCTTTGACCCACCAGTGTGCAGCGACTTCCCAGAAGAAAAGTTTCATGCACTGATGTTGATCAAGCAGCCCAGGTGAGTCAGACTACTTTGCCAACCAGTCAGCATAATATCGTTTCATCCTCTAACGCCAAAGAGATGCAACTCATGAATCATAAAGGCTATTTTGCTACCTCGTCAGCATAAAAGCTTTTGATCTGCTGGTGCCAAAGAGATGCTACTCGTAAATCAAAAGTTATTTTGCCTCCTACATGTCATAACAGTTTCATCCACGGGTGCCAACCAGTCGTCAACAGAGAGTCAAAAGCCATTAACTTGACCAATAATGCCAATTGGTCGGCACCAGCGAGTCATAAGCCATTAACTTGACCAATAATGCTGACTGGTGGGTACCACTGAGTCTTAAGCCATTAACTTGACCATTAATGTTGACTGGTCGGCTCCACTTAGTCTTAAGACATTAACTTGACCAATAATGCCAACTGTTCAGCACCAGTGAGTCATAAGCCATTAACTTGACCAATAATGCCGACCGGTCAGCATCAGCGAGTCATAAGCCATCAACATAGCCAATGATGCCGACTGGTCGGCACCAGTAAGTTATAACCCACTAACCAGAACAATCGGCTATAAAACCTCTGCTTCTTAAGATAAGTTCGGCCTGCTGGCCTACCCTACGTCACTCTTTTATAAATCAATCTGGCTGAATGAAGATAAAATACTGACAGTGTCTTGTGCTGCCTTACCACATAATACCACAAAGATGAAACATGAAAAAAAAAAAAAAATTACATTTACATGTGATATCTATTTACAAATGAACTCTCGAAACATCCTACAAAAAATTCTGGAAAAATATACGTCAGGATGTTTCTGGAAGCCATCATGATAGATTAACCAAATTGGTAACGATTTAATAATGTGATGCAAATCAAACTAAAATAATAAAGTCTCTGGCAACTTTATATTCACTGGTTGTCCTTCATCCAGCCATTATATGGCAACTGGGCGTAATTAACTAATATAATGCTGAAGTATTCGGCCGAGGACGAAGGTAAAATCTACTGGGCACGACACGACACATTGCCATCATCTGGGTATGAGAGAGAGTGCCCTTTGACCTGACCTTCAAGGATTAAATCACTGGTCAGGTTGCACTCATGCAACAGTCGTACCTCAGAATTCATGCTTCTGCCTTTACCTCATCGGTCATGCTTTTGTGCTTGAAAGATTTGACCAAAGACTATACTTCAAAATTATTTTGTGAAGGAATTGGAACAACTTTGCGCGCGCGCATCTGACGGCTGACAAGACCAACTTCCTTACCAATACTTATTACTTGTACTTCTTCTGCATGGTTTTCATGACCTTCCAAGGCAAGCCTATAGGGCATATGATGTTTAGCTATCATGAAAAAGCTGGGTAACAGAAGGACATGAAATTCAGACAGTTCTTGAGGGATGATGCGGAGGAACCTGCTTCACCGGGTCTACTTCAGCCTCAACCCCAGCAGGCAGGAGGAGGCGCCGCCATGTGGGTCCGACCAAAACACACCACCTCGAGACGTGTGGTTATAATAACCATACAACCCCAGGGTTATACGTGACATATGTGTATATAGCTGTAATCAAAATTCATTATGTGTTAGTGAAGAAAGGGAAGGGGGGAAGATGTATAATCATTACCTTTGTGGTGGACATGTTTTAGTTGGGCAAGTTTGGTAGGGCGGTGGTGTTGGTCGCGGCGCATCTGAAGGGCGTCCTTGCGGGACATGCCCTTCCTCAGCCTGCGACAGGTTTTGTACTTGACGGATAAGCACACTGTTCTCATGCTCTCTGTTATGCCCAACATACCACCGGCACCGCGATCACAAACTGTTCGGCCGGGCAACATTCAAAATAGCCACTGGCCACCACTCTATATATCCTTTCGTGTCCTAATTTATGGATGTAAAATATATGGTGTTACACATGATATGGTCATACCTCGTCATATCATGCAGTCATATATATATATATATATATATATATATATATATATATATATATATATATATATATATATATATATATATATATTAGGTAATCATCATGCAGAAATCTTGTCAAAATACAGCTTATTTTACAGAATGTCATGCCCGTCTTACAAGCTTTTCATTTTTTTTAATATAAAAACTAAATAATGTTCCATGTTTGTCTTGGCTCCGCGATTCCCATCGGCTGAATCTCACAGTCCTCCTATGCACTGACCACCAACACCAGGGATGGTCAGTCATGATCCATCCACCTCACCTCCGCCATGGTCAGGGTCCGTCATGACCACCCACTACAGGCAGTGGTCCGTCACGACCACCCACCACAGGCAGTGGTCCGTCACGACCACCCACCACAGGCAGTGGACTGTCAGGACCACCCACCACAGGCAGTGGACCATCATAACCACCTACAACAGGCAGTGGTCCGTCACGACCACCCACCACAGGCAGTGGACCATCATAACCACCTACAACAGGCAGTGGACCATCATGACCATCTACAACAGGCAGTGGTCCTCACCCCGTCAACCCCAGGTGAAGGTGGCGGCAGCGTCGCCCAGCCCACCTCCCGTAATTCCTCCCCATTTACGTCATCTGTCGTCCTCTCTGCATATCTAACTAAAGTCGTTATCGTGCACCATCTGGGCGGCTCAGAATAGTCCCGCGCCCCGGATGAACAACAGCCTGGTGGGTGGGTGGGTGAGCAACACACCCACCCACCCATCCCCGGTGCGAAAACAACGGAAATAGGGGGGGAGGGGGAGTCCGGGGAACGAACTGGAACGAACCTTGCCCCTCGAGCGGGACCTTTTGGGAAGGGGGGGGGGGGGGGGCAAGAATAGAACGGTCCTTGTTCCGTGTTCCCCGGCCAAGGAGCCTCCGTGGTGCACTATCTGCAAGGTAAACACGAATTTCACGGGCCCGAATTCGAACCACGAGCAGGGCAGCCCTGCTCCACATCCCACGTTAAAAATCAGTCCATTAGTGTATAATATATATATATATATATATATATATATATATATATATATATATATATATATATATATATATACAAGGTTTAAGAACGAGTCAAAACACGCGAATGTAACAAAAAGGTTGTAAATACATAAACAACATGTACATATGTACACACACACAAACGATGAGGCAGTTTAAGACAGGGAGCCCACCAATGTAGAACTCTCTCTCCCTCTCTCTCACACACACACAGTACAAAAGTGAAGGAAAAATTCATTCCAAATACACATACATACATATATACAGGGGGAAAAAAAAACATCCACACAAACACAAAACATGAGGAGAAGCACAAAGGTGTGTGTGTGTGTGTGTCAGGGCGGGGCGAGGGGTTCTAATGAAGGGTGATGAAGGTAATTCCCTCCGTGACGTCATTCATTCACAAGGTAGGAGAATAACAGGAAGCGACCCGCCTCGCCTCGCCTCGCAGGGAAGACCTGACATTTTTGCCTTTCCCAACTGAAACCGACTCTATAATCCTAAAATTACACCCAAATCTCCTGTATTAATAATAATAATAATAATTATAACAATAATATCCATCTAGAATGATCATAATAACGGCGGAAGCCATATTGCTACCATGCCATACCCGACCTGAGGTCAATACGACCTAACCACCTCACGAGGACACACGGACTGGATCGCCATCCTCCTCGCCTTCACTACTGCTGTTGACCTAGTTTTATACTTCATAAAAATATTAACGAAGGATGTCCTCGTGTTACTTCTTAACAATATGTACATACGAGACCTTTCTGTACACTTGATCGCCATTTCCTGTACTACAGAGGTAGCGCCAAGAACAGACGAGAAAGGCCACATTCGCTCATACCCATCCATTCTCTAGCTTTCATGTGTAATGCACCGAAATCACAGCTCCCGATCCACATCCAGGCCCCACAGACCTTTCCATGGCCTACCCCAGACGTTTCAAATGTCCTAATTCAGTCCACTGGAAAAGCGTCGACCAAAGTGTACCATATCTTCTAATTCACTATCCCGTGCGTGCCTTTCACCCTTCTGCATGTTCAGGCCCCATTAGCTTTGATTTTTTTTCACCCTAACCTTTTATCTCCAGTTTATCTCCGTTCTCTTTGTTCCCTTCACTTCTTACAAATATATCCTCTTTGTCAATGTTTTCTCACTCATTCTCTCCATGTGACCAAACCATTTCAACATACCCTCTTCTGCTCTCTCAACCACACACTTGTTACCACACATCTCTCTTACCCTTTCATTACTTTCTCGATCAAACCACCTCACACCACATATTGTCCTCAAACATTTCATTTCCAACACATCCAACCTCCTCCGAACAATCCTATCCACAGCCCCACGCCTCGCAACCATACAATATTCTTGGAACTACTATTCCTTCAAACATGCCCAGTTTTGCTCTCCGAGATAATGCTCTACACGTCTTCACCCTTTCACTTATTAACCTTCCACACAATTTTCCAGGAATACCCAACAAACTTATGGATCTATAGTTTGAACACTCACCTTTATCCCCTTTGCCTCTCTACAATGGCACCTCACCATGATCCATACATACACTGAAAGTCCTTTTCAACCAATCAATACAGTCACTACCTTTCATAGTAAATCTAACCAATACCGTCCACTCCCGCCGTCTTACCACGTTTCATCATTCGTAAGGCTTTCATTACCTTTTCTCTCTTCACCAAACCACTTTCCATGACTTCCTCACTTCACATACCACTCTGATTCAAACACCCTACATCTGCCAACCTGTTATCAAACACATTCAACAATCCTTCAAAATACTCATTCCATCTCCTCACTTCCTCACTATCCGTTAATACTTCCCCATTAGTCTCCTTCACCAAAGTTCCGATTTGTTTTTTTTTTCGCAAATCATTCACCTTCCAAAGATTATCTCAAAAGTTTACTGATATTCGCTCAACCCAAAACTCAAATGCCCTCTTTTTTTCAACCCCTGCACCTTCCTCTTGACCTCCTACCGCTTTCTCTTGCACATTCACCAATCATTTGTACCCCCTTCCCTATAAGTACCGCCCACACGCTTATTTTTTTCTTTTTTTTTACAAGAAACTGTACTTCATCCCACCAATCACTACCCTTTCTAACCAGCCCACCTCCCACCTTCTGCATGCCACCTGCATCTCTCGCACATGCCTTCACTGCTTAAATACCTCCCATTTTCCTCACCCACTCCCCTCGTTTCATCTACTCTCAGGTGACTTACCACTCTACAGTTAATCTCCTGATATTTCTTCACAAAAGTCGCTTTTCCAAGCTCATTTACTCCCACCACTCTTCTCACCGATATAGCTTCCTATTTTCTTAAAACATCTAGAAATCTTCCCCCTAGCTTCCACAAGACAGTGATCAGACATCCCACCAGCTGCCCCTCTCAGCACACTTACATCCAGACACACCAGGAAATATAGTCAAAGTGTTATATATCGCACAGTGAACATGGCACGAGAACTGTTATAGTTCATGAAGGAAGGGTTCAAAAGGCAAGAGCCGCTGCAGTCCCTGGGGAGAGAGGGGTGGGAGGTGTGGGGGGTTGTGTTTCATCCTTGTAGTGCTAGGCAATGGTCGCGCCGCCCTCCCACTTGTTGCTCCGCGTCCAGTTCAGCGGCACGGAACTTTGTAGCCTAGTGACGGCTATACTGTCCCTCCCGATTAGGAACGGGGCAACATCTTCACCCTGCCTGGCTACACGACTGATGATTTCCCTATGGCCATCCTAACTGAAGTGCGTCTCCCACTGTCCATTTGCTCCCTGAGAGACACATCCCCTTTGGCTAACATCAACCTGATGGTGATAAAGCTTTCCAGACGCCATTTCATTTAAAGGTTTAATCGTCCTTCCAAAAAATAAAAAATGGTTACTGCAAATATCTTAACATATCCCAAGCCTCGTTATGCCCACGATTGCAACTACCGACAAGAAGACACCTAACACTTACTGCTCAATGACCCTGCCTGCACACAGACGAATGAACACTTCATTCTAACCTGTTGGTCCGAACCGGAGAACGTGGTCAGCTTCCTGGGCGCTGCACGGGCCTCATACAAGGATAGAAAGGACTCTCCTGAAGGCGGGAGGGAAGTGTAAATCTTTGGGACAAACCAGTTTCTAATTCTCACGAGTAAAATCTGCGAGGGGATGACTACTTCACGGGAGAAAAAAAAATATATTTCATACTCAAAAACTTTTGGCCAAAGTATCAATATCTTGGTCATCACATTAATCGCCCATCACAAGGCAGTCATAAAGTAGTTGTCCTTTGATCACCACATCAACGGAGACGCTTCCCTTCAAAGGTAATCCGTTGAACGGAAGCATAGAAAGAGGCGAAAGACCAACTTCAAGCGACACTATGAGACGCCAGGCTGCATCTTTCTCCATACTTCAAACCTGCTGGTCAAGACATAGTTGCACAACCTATTCTTAAGACTGGTAAACGGTGCTGGGGAATGGCCCTTTCTGCTTCCCTACATCGTGAAACGAGAAGAATCCCTAACACACGGTCACCACGATCTTTAAATGAATGTCGATAAATATAGAAAATACTGAAGGAAATGTGTGGTCATGTGGGAGCGAACAATCGCAATGGCAGAGGGGCGCGCGTGTGAGGCGTCGCTTGAGGGAGGGGAAAAAAAAATCCCACAAGAACATCTTTCCCGACATATTCTTATAACTATATCAGTACAAAAAAATAATCAAAACGATTAAAGAAAAAAAAATTCCCGAAAACACTGCTGAACAAAGACACTGAGGATGCATTTCAGAACAGACCATTGGCTGAAGTTTGAATTCTCGTCTTCCTCCTAACACATTACTGGAACAAAACATGACTGGGTACGAACGCAACGACGACGGCTCATGATGGATTTTGAAACATCTCCAATAAATATGAAAAATTCTCCCCCCTCGCACACCAGGCTAGGGGTATGTAGGAATTCAATCATCTTTTATGAAGGAAAAAAAAGTCGATATATCCAAAAATAAAGTGGCGCAAGGAAGGAAGAGCATGACCAACCTGCCTCTTCCACCACGATGTATCATTGGCTACACCTAATGTATCAATGGCTACACCTAATGTATTGGTGGCTACATCTAATATCCACCAATACACTGGCTACAGCTACAGTTGCAACAGTACCCGATCCACCCCCACATCACGGACGGGGCTTCAGGCCTACACCGTCTCAGCTCCACCACAAGTTACATCACAGTAATCCTGGCCCCCACCACACCACCACAGCCTGAACATCTTCCTAGATGACAGACCTGACCAGAACATCTTCCTAGATGACAGACCTGACCAGAACATCTTCCTAGATGACAGACCTGACCAGAACATCTTCCTAGATGACAGACCTGACCAGAACATCTTCCTAGATGACAGACCTGACCAGAACATCTTCCTAGATGACAGACCTGACCAGAACATCTTCCTAGATGACAGACCTGACCAGAACATCTTCCTAGATGACAGACCTGACCAGAACATCTTCCTAGATAACAGACCTGACCAGAACATCTTCCTAGATAACAGACCTGACCAGAACATCTTCCTAGATGACAGACCTGACCAGAACATCTTCCTAGATAACAGACCTGACCAGAACATCTTCCTAGATAACAGAACTGACCAGAACATCTTCCTAGATAACAGAACTGACCAGAACATCTTCCTAGATAACAGAACTGACCAGAAAAGAATTAGGTTTCCCTATTTAACACTGGGGATTTATAACGGGAATGGTACCAGGATCTCGACATTAGGTCAAGTCCAGCGGAGAGGAGGCGTAGCTGCTGAGGACGCTCTTTGGTGTGGCACTCGCGACGAGTTCTCCTGTGAACCACGGTGTTCCCACGGGGTCATGCAGGGGCGACGCTGCACACGTCATGCAGGCGCAGTGTGTCGTGACGGAGTGGTGGCGGCGGTGTGGAGGAGGAACACACACACACACACACACACAAAAATGGGTCATGAAGATTGTAAGGTGGGTTGGGGTCGAGAGGCGGCCATCACACAGGGAAACTAGGGCGGCTGGGCTAATGGGGGGGGGGGGGGGGGGAGAGTTGTGAGGAGGGAGTGGCGAGGGACCAGTGGGCGGCGGGGTGGAGACCTCTCTCTCTCCCCCTCGCCTCTGCCGTAACACTTTCCCGCCTCTCTCGCCCATGGTCCACCCATCTCACGCCATCCCTCATCCTCCTCCCTCTCTCATCTGGCATTACGGCCGCCTCGCTTAAGGCCGCTAACACCCGTCTAATTGGCAAGGTACAGAGGGGGTTAGGTAGATGCTGGGCGGCGGCCCCCGCGCCGCCCCCTGCCACACCGACCTTGCATCAAAGGCTGAGGGAACGAGGGACGCCGTCACACAACACACACACACACACACACACACACACATCTCAATGAGCAGCGCCGGTGGGCAGGTGCCTCCCAACACAGCTGGACCTGCTGTGTGGGGAGGCTACACAGCTACACCTGCTTTGTGAGGAGGCCAGGCAGGTGGACCTGCTGCTGTGTGGGGAGGCTACACAGGTGGACTAGCTGTTGGGGAGGCAACACAGGTGGACCAGCAGAGTCAGTTTGACCAGGGAAGCAGAGACAGCTGGTTCCACCCCCGTGGTCCAGCAAGTGGGTAAGGCTGGGTCGTCCTGGCCATCTACCACACTACCCTGGTCGTGGTCCACCAAGTGGGTGAGTCTGGGTCGTCCTGGCCATCTACCACACTACCCTGGTCGTGGTCCAGCAAATGGGTGAGGCTGGGTCGTCCCGGCCATGTACCACACTACCCAAGTTGAGGTTCAACAGGTGGGTGACGCTAGGTCGTCCAAACCATCTGTGGCTATTACTGTGGTATGAGTACTCATTACACACACACACACACACACACACTGACAGACAGACCAGATAGACAGACACAGAAACAGACATTGACAAGACACAGACAACCCTCTTTTCCCCATGACCCACATTAACAAAACCTACATATTCTAAGTCGATAATATCAATCATCTTCGCTTTTGCTTTAAATTCCCCCCTCCCCTCCCTAAGACATAATAATCATTTCTATATTGATAAAATGGGGAGAGACGTATTCCTCCTTGACAGAGTTATGAAGATTCGTTCCCACCCGAAACACGACACTGTGGCCCAGTCCTGACCTCTGGTGGCCAGCACTGGGTACTGGAGGACAGCACTAGGTACTGGAGGACAGCACTAGGTACTGGAGGACAGCACTAGGTACTGGAGGACAGCACTAGGTACTGGAGGATAGCACTGGGTACTGGAGGATAGCACTGGGTACTGGAGGATAGCACTGGGTACTGGAGGATAGCACTGGGTACTGGAGGATAGCACTGGGTACTGGAGGATAGCACTGGGTACTGGAGGATAGCACTGGGTACTGGAGGATAGCACTGGGTACTGGAGGATAGCACTGGGTACTGGAGGATAGCACTGGGTACTGGAGGATAGCACTGGGTACTGGAGGATAGCACTGGGTACTGGAGGATAGCACTGGGTACTGGAGGACAGCACTAGGTACTGGAGGATAGCACTGGGTACTGGAGGACAGCACTAGGTACTGGAGGACAGCACTAGGTACTGGAGGACAGCACTAGGTACTGGAGGACAGCACTAGGTACTGGAGGACAGCACTAGGTACTGGAGGACAATCAGTTGTACTGGAGCCCATCACCACGTTCTATAGACCATCAGTTCCCTCTGGAGACCAACTCTAAGTACTGGAGGCTCCAGCACATGACACTGGAGACCATCTTCAGGTACTGGAGGCTCCAGCACTAGGTACTAGAGGCCACTACTAGATACTGGAGGTAACATCAAGGTACTGGAGGCCATCCTAAGGTACTGGAAAATTAGTCTTAGAACTGGAGGTCAGTACTAAGTAAATGATGGCCAGCATTAGGTACTGGCGATTACACTTGGAACAGAAGACCAACTTTATCTAGATACTGGAGGCTCTGTACTTGGCACTGCAGGTTAGCAATAGGCCTCCAGCACCAGGTCCTGGAAGCCCTCACTAAGTACTGGAGGACTAAACGTGGCACTGGTGGCCAGCACTAGGTACTGGTGGCCATCATTTGGTAGGTGCTGGTGGCCATCACAAGGTAGGTAATGGAGGCCATCACAAGGTAGGTAATGGTGGCCATCACAAGGTAGGTACTGGTGGCCATCACAAGGTAGGTAATGGTGGCCATCACAAGGTAGGTGCTGGAGGCCTTCACAAGGTAGGTACTGGAGGCCTTCACAAGGTAGGTACTGGAGGCCATCACAAGGTAGGTACTGAAGGCCGTCACTAGGTAGGTACTGGAGGCCGTCACTAGGTAGGTACTGGAGGCCGTCACTAGGTAGGTACTGGAGGCCATCACAAGGTAGGTAATGGTGGCCATCACAAGGTAGGTACTGGAGGCCATCACAAGGTAGGTACTGGAGGCCATCACAAGGTAGGTACTGGAGGCCATCACAAGGTAGGTACTGGAGGCCATCACAAGGTAGGTACTGGAGGCCATCACAAGGTAGGTACTGGAGGCCATCACAAGGTAGGTGCTGGAGGCCATCACAAGGTAGGTGCTGGAGGCCATCACAAGGTAGGTGCTGGAGGCCATCACAAGGTAGGTACTGGAGGCCATCACAAGGTAGGTACTGGAGGCCATCACAAGGTAGGTACTGGAGGCCATCACAAGGTAGGTACTGGAGGCCATCACAAGGTAGGTACTGGAGGCCATCACAAGGTAGGTACTGAAGGCTATCACTAGGTAGGTAGTGGGGGGGACACTTGGCACAGGAGCAGCGGAGGGCGCCGCTCAGTAGCTGCTCCTCTGGTGTTGGTGGAGAGGCTGTATACCGCAGGTAGTGACGGCAGGGTTGGGGTGGGGCATGTGGCAGAGCCTCTCCTGGAACTGCTCATTCCAGCCACGCACGACTCCTCCCGAGCGACTGGCGGGCGGGCGGGCCTGCCTGGAACACCAGCTGCCGCTCCTTCCAGACCCGCGCACAGCGTCCCACACATTCCAACCATCTACCCGGTCCAACACCACCATTATCTAACCCCATCACCCTCCACCTACACCACACTGTCTGGACTTCTATCCCCAAAACACCATCACTAATATCCCCATCTATCTCTAACCACCATCCCCCATCTATCCCCAAGCACCATCACTACCATCCCCATCTATCACCCAACCACCAAGTCTGGGACGTTCCAGCAGCCCTGCCCCCGGCACCAAGTCTAAAACGTTCCAGCAGCTTTGTCCTCAGCACCAAGTCTGAAACGTTCTAGCAGCCTTATCCTCAGCACCAAGTCTGGAACGTTCCAGTAGCCTTATCCTCAGCACCAAGTCTGAAACGTTCTAGCAGCCTTATCCTCAGCACCAAGTCTGGAACGTTCCAGTAGCCTTATCCTCAGCACCAAGTCTGAAACGTTCCAGCAGCCTTATCCTCAGCACCAAGTCTGAAACGTTCCAGCAGCCTTATCCTCAGCACCAAGTCTGAAACGTTCCAACAGCCTTATCCTCAGCACCAAGTCTGAAACGTTCAAGCAGCCTTATCCTCAGCAAGTCTGAAACGTTCAAGCAGCCTTATCCTCAGCAAGTCTGAAACGTTCAAGCAGCCTTATCCTTAGCACCAAGTCTGAAACGTTCCAGCAGCCTTATCCTCAGCACCAAGTCTGGAACGTTCCAGCAGCCTTGTCCCCTCCATTATGACGGGTGTCCAGAACAGATGTGATGGGGGCAAGTGGTGTTGGTGTCCACCTTATATGCTTCAGTGACAAAAGACTGGGTCATGTGTCACATGGGGGGAACACGTGTCCCAAGACGTCGGCAGCCAGGGCCCTACTTCTGGGACCCATTGTGTGACCCGAGACCTGGAGTACTGCAGGTCACAACCCTAAAATCGAGGAGAGGAGCTCAGGAGCTGGCATTTCATATGGTACCGTTGTGCGAGGATCGGCCATGAGCACCTGAGGGGTCTCGTGTTTCCAGACGTTTGGACTTGTAATGGAGGCCATCTATGGGGCCCATTCTTCCCCGTAAATGGTCAGGAAGGAATGGGGTCAAAGTCCATCACTGGGAATCCAGACTCCTTGCGGGAATCCATGTAATTGAGCCACCTGGGCTTCTCTTGACCACTTACTACGAGAGGTTCTGGATCCAACAACCCTCGGCCGACGAGACGTGCGAGCTCGATTTCCAGGGATGTCAGAAGGATTCTGGTGGCGCTAACGGTCGCCTACGATCATAGACGGTCTCGTCACTACTGGAACACTGGTCGTCACTGCTGGAGGACCGACTCCAGTGGTCCATGACGCCCGCACTCCAGCCTCCTTGTAGCCCCTTTAGTACCTGTTGCACGAGACCGTGCTGGTCCACGACGCCCGTTCTCCAGCCTCCTTGTAGCCCCTGAAGTACCTGTTGCACGAGACCGTGCTGGTCCACGAGGCCCGTACTCCAGCCCCCCTTGTAGCCCCTGAAGTACCTGCGTCACACAGTACTACAACCTACCATCATGGTGGGTCTTGCCAGCGTATACATCACAGCCCGTCGCCCTGACGCTCGCAATACCTACGTCATCAAGACGCAAGGCAACACCAGCCAGCACTACCTCTGGCCCGGGCTCCAGCTCATTCCCCGCTCCATCCACAGGTTAATGCTGTAATATCAGCCTCCCACAGCAGCTCCACACACACACACCATCAATGAGACGATCAAACAGCCTCCGCTCTCAAGTGGTTTAAATCAGTTCCCCTTGACGACATTACCATCAGCATTTCTCAAAATACCATAGTACATATAAACATATATGTATATAAATATATACATCCCAGGGGACAGGGAAGAAAAAGTACTTCCCACGTATTCCTGCTTCTCGTAGAAGGCGACTAAAAGGGGAGGGAGCTGGAGGGGGGGCTGGAAATTTTCCCCTCCCGTTTTAATTTTCCAAAAGAAGGAACGGAGAAGGTGGCCAAGTGAGGATATTCCCTCCAAGGCTCAGTCCTTAGTTATCAATGCAACATCGCTAACGCGGGAAATGGCAAATATAATATATACATTTTTTTTCCAAACTATTTGCTATTTCCCGCGTTAGCGAGGTAGCGTTAAGAACAGAGGACTGGGCCTCCGAGGGAATATCCTCACCTGGCCCCCTTTTCTGTTCCTTCTTTTGAAAAATTAAAAAAAAAAAACGAGATGGGAAGATTTCCAGCCCCCCGCTCCCTCCCATTTTAGTCGCCTACGACACGCAGGGAATACGTGGGAAGTATTCTTTCTCCTCTATCCCCAGGGATTATATATATATAGGGACGGAGAAAAGCAATGTTTGCCGTGTATTGCCACCAGCGTGTTGCAGGAGGCGACAACATGGAGAGGCAGTGTGAGGGATCACTCCACTGTGCATCCTCTAGTTGACTCTTGACCCCCTCCCTCCGCACCTTCTGGTTGACCCCTCCCCCCCCCACCCCTTCATACCCTGACGACACTTCCGGCCCTTCTGGTTGACCCCCCCCCCACCTTCCCTCCACCTTCCCTGATGAGTGTGGTCTATAAGGCACCGAGGAAAAGAGGATCAGAAAGCAAAGGTATGACTTCCTGTAGGAGATATTACCATAGTGGGAGACAACATGGTCTCCTGCAGGACATATTACCATGGTGGGAGACAACATGGTCTCCTGCAGGACATATTACCATGGTGGGAGACAACATGGTCTCCTGCAGGACATATTACCATGGTGGGAGACAACATGGTCTCCTGCAGGAGATACTACCATAGTGGGACACTTGAGGTGGTGGTGGAGGCGTGAGCGGCTTTGTGTGTACTTGGGGTGGTGGTGGTGGAGGAGGTGTTGGTGACGGCTCCAACACACAGATCGAGAGCCCTCGAGAGGCGGCTGGTGATCCCGGGGATTCCCTCTGATCCTGAATGACGTCAAAGACAGGTGATCCAATAGGAGAGCAGCCAGCCAGCCTGCCCTCAGTTCCCTATCACCATGCCACACTAAAGACCCACCACCACACCATATATATATATATATATATATATATATATATATATATATATATATATATATATATATATATATATATATTACCCCTCGGGATAGCGGAGAAGGAATACTTCCCACGTATTCCCTGCGTGTCGTAGAAGGCGACTTAGAGGGAGCAGGGGGCTGGAAATCCTCCTCTCTCGTTTATGATTTTCCAAAAGAAGGAACAGAGAAGGTGGCCAAGTGAGGATATTCCCTCAAAGGCTCAGTCCTCTGTTCTTAGCGCTATCTCGCTAACGCGAGAAATAGCGAATAGTATAGGGGAAAAAATACAGGAGGGTGAGAGGCGTGCAAGGAATAAGAGTGAATTGGAACGATGCTGTATACCGGGGTCGACGTGCTGTCAATGGATTGAACCAGGGCATGTGAAGCGTCTGGGGTAAACCATGGATAATTCTGTGGAGCTTGGATGTGGAAAGGGAGCTGTGGTTTCGGTGCATTACACATGACAGCTAGAGACTGAAAGTGAACGAATGTGGCCTCTTTTGTCTGTTTTCCTGGTACTACCTCGCTGAAGCAGGGGTTAGTGATGCTGTTTCCTTTGGGGCGGGGGTAGCGCCAGGAATGGATAAGGGCAAGCAAGTATGAATATGTACATGCATATATATGTATATATCTACGTGTATGTATGTATAAACGTTTAGAGAGAGAGAGAGAGAGAGAGAGAGAGAGAGAGAGAGAGAGAGAGGATGGGCCATTCTTCGTCTGTTTCCTGGCGATACCTCGCTGACGCGGGAAACGGGTGCTCCAAAGGTGATGACGTCACCCACCCTCGTTAGTGGGTTACGCCTCAAGACCAAGTAACCCTAACCCATTTGACTTAAAAGTTATCGACGACTCAAATAGCCTTAATAAGCCATTTACGTTAAGCCACTGGCGACGAAAATAGACATGGAGGAGCACACGGTGCAACTGATGACGTCAGTGACCACGGATGTCTCCCCCACCCCCGGTCCAAGGTAGTGACGTCATGAGGGGTACGTGATGCTCCCCGCAGGCTCAGCTGGGACAATAGGCAAGCGATGTGGGTCGTATGCTATAGCCAGACACGATAAGCGTCTCTGCCATTGTGTCATCCCCCCCCCCAACCCAAGGATCGACGTGGCCTGGGAGCGCGCCTCATTATACCTGAACTGTGGCCCGTACACCTGTGTACTGGTGTGAGGAGTGGAGAAGAGGTCTTCGTTCCAGTGGGAGCAACGCCTGCCTGAGGAACCGAACTGGGGAGACGGTGGATAGCGGGAGTGAACACTAACCCATACCTCACCAGGCGGGGAATCGAACTGGGGAGACGGTGGATAGCGGGAGTGGATACTAACCCATACCTCACCCGGATATGGTACGTATGTCCTCTGGCTCAGGAGACCCCCTGGCTTCTGCCTCAGCTGGTGGCCAGGGGTGGGGTTGCTCAGCGGGGACGGTGTTCACCATCAGCAGTCGTAACCAGCCTCCCATCCTAACCACAAGTGGTTCGCACATGGCAGTTAGTGTGTCCAGAAACAAGGTTGCTCTGCGCTCTTCTTTCTCTAGCGACTGTCTGGTCTACGTCTCGTTCTTGTATCTCCCCTGACGATGATGTAATCACTGCACGAAAGTGCACTTGGCATCTTATCGTGTTCCATTTCCTCGTGGTTATCAGCAAACACTAGATTACATGCATCACTGCGATCTACTGCAATATATATATATATATATATATATATATATATATATATATATATATATATATATATATATATACACACGGTAACGATTTCTCGCCGGGCAACAGGGATTCGAACCCCGGACCTACGATAGCCCGTGTGTAACTATATTTTTGTTCTATAAAAAGAGGGTGATGAACAGAAAGGTAAAGTTGTGGACAAACGGGATGAAAGGGGCCGAAAGACGTTTTTCTTAAGAAAAAAAAATCAAAATGAGCCTCAGACCACAAGAAAAATAATATAGATAACAATATACTTTCGCTAGCACGTGCTCTGACGTCACGCGTGACAAACTACCTCAAAGCTGCGGTGGATGACGAGTTCCTTATGGAAAGGTTTCTACTCATCATCCTCCACATGAGTATACCATACTCCATCCACCACATAGGATGTCTTCCTCCACTACCGAGCACTTACTAATACACACACACACACACACACACACACACACACACACACACACAAGACGGTAAGCCTGTCAAAATATTATCCACGCACGAAATGACCAGACTATCATAAAATGTAATCCCACACACAACGACAAGCCTATTATAAAAATGTAATCCCACACACACACACACAAGAGGCCTATCATTAACCCCGACTCCTCACCTCCCCACCACAACAAGCCAATTATAAACTGTAATTCCCACCCACACACCCACCTACACACAACTTCAAACCTACTGTCAAATGTAATCCCTCTGTACATCAGACTCCAGCTGCAGTGATCGACCAATTCCATTCCTCTGGTCTATCTACTTCCTACAACTGTTCCCTTTTTTCTTTTTTCTTTTTTTCAACTTGGCGGGCAGGAACTGCCCACCAGAACTGGTGAGGGAAAAAATTCAGCATTTTGTATAATGGGATCATGAGTGACGTCACCGGCGCTAAGGGGAGGGGAGGGGCGACTTGAGGCGGCTATAGGTCGGTACGACCCCTTGAACACGACGGTACGACCCCCTGAGCACGACGGTACGAACTCGAACACGACGGTACGAACCTTTGAACACAACAGTACGACTCGAAAACAATGGTACGACCCGTCGTGCTCAAGGGTGGCACCGTCGTGCTAAAGGATCGTACCGACGTGCTCAAGGGTCGTACCGTCGTGCTCAAGGGTTGCACCGTCGCGCTGCGGAGGTTAAACCTTTTCGAACGACCAGCAAAGCGCCAAACAAGGAAAGTACATGGGTAGGTGGGTAGTACTACATAGATCTGCCATCTAGGTACGTGGTGGCTAGTACCATAGTAACAGACCTCCTACCACCTAGGTACGTGGTGGCTAGTACCACAGTAACAGACCTACCACCTAGGTACGTGGTGGCTAGTACCATAGTAACAGACCTACCACCTAGGTACGTGGGTAGGAGGTGGCGAGAGTCGTCCCATTCAGCGAACCCAACTTAAAAATAAAACAAAGATCGATCGGTGTGTGTGTGTGTGTGTGTGTGTGTGCGAGCCACAGATGTCTACACTGCGTCCAATATATCCTCATCACAACACAACAACGTTCATTCTGAAGCCTTTCATCCAACGCACCTAGATCACAAGCGGGGCAACAACCCACAACCTACGTGTTCCAACATTATATATATATATATATATATATATATATATATATATATATATATATATATATATATATATATATATATATATATATTGCCCCGCTTGTGATCTAGGTGCGTTGGATGAAATGCTTAAGAATGAACGTTGTTGTGTTGAGGATATATTGGGCGCAGTGTAGACATCTGTGGCTCGCGCACACACACACACACACCGATCGATCTTTGTTTTATTTTTAAGTTGGGTTTGCACGTATTCCCTGCGTGTCGTAGAAGGCGACTAAAAGGGGAGGGAGCGGGGGGCTGGAAATCCTCCCCTCTTTTTTTTTTTTTTATTTTTCCAAAAGAAGGAACGGAGGGGGCCAGGTGAGGATATTCCAAAAAAGGCCCAGTCCTCTGTTCTTAACGCTACCTCGCTATCGCGGGAAATGGCGAATAGTATGAAAAAAAAAAAAAAAAAAAAAAAAATATATATATATATATATATATATATATATATATATATATATATATATATATATATATATATATATATATATATATATATATATATATATAAACGCCTGAGATCCCTTGGAATCTATTACTGCTTCCAGGCCTATTCGAGTATAAAACCTGCGGGTTTAACGTCTCTCTCCATCCTCAGTATAAAACCTGCGGGTTTTATACTCGAATAGGCCTGGAAGCAGTAATAGATTCCAAGGGATCTCAGGCGTGTATAAATATATATATATATATATATATATATATATATATATATATATATATATATATATATATATATATATACATATATATATATATATATATACATATATATATATATATATATATATATATATATATATATATATATATATATATATATATATATATATATATTATATATTATATGTTATGAAGATGAAATCGCACGTCAGTGCGAGTCCATACCATTATATTCAACGTCATTATTCTCCACATGTGACACGACATATTTCCTGGAGACAATCCGCCTCAAGTGAGTTAAATATATTTTTTTCCTTTTTATCTAACACCAACACACACAGACTCCGTCTTCCCTCTGCCATTCTCGCCCACACACTGACCTCACCATTAAAGGGAAAGAGGGGGACGGGGTTCCTTGAGGTTAATGGGGGTTGTGTGTGTGTGTGTGTGTGTGTGTGTGTGTGTGTGTGTGTGGCGGGGGGATGACTTGGCCTGGGTATGAGGATGAGTGTTAAGACTATTTTTGTCGTATGTTTTCGTTTCTTTATCATTCTCTCAATAATGATTTGGGTTAAATGCGAAGATGGGACTTTGCAGCTGCCTGGGGACCCATTTAAAGTTCTCACTCTACTAGCAATTAAGACTCTGAATGACGTTACATGTGGCATAATCAGACGAGGTGTACAATGTGACTCTAGGTTGTTAAGGTGTACAGGGCGATCGTCTTCACGACGATGTGTTGGGCGATGATGGCATGGTCACGCCTGCGTACTGCATGACGGTGCCAGTAACACACCTCTCAAACTCACTGTTCTGACCGGTGTGGTCAACGTATACAATGGAAGTCATGTGAAGATGTCTAACACTCCCCAGCTCCTGCAGTTAGCACTGCCTCTGTGAGAGAGGACCTGGGTAACACAAGGACTCTTTCTTAGAAAAGCGCAAAAACGGGTCACTTTCCATACGTAAATATATACGTAAAATTGGACGCGTTGCACGAGCACGAATGGAAGGCGAGAGAAAACGTGGTCTCAAGGGGAAACTGCAAAATCACACGAGGGCAAACTATACTGGAAAACATGGGTCGTCTGGGAACGCCACATACTACCGGAGGTACACAGGGAAAACATACGAGGAAATGAAGGAAAAGATACTGAGAGAGAGAGAGAGAGAGAGAGAGAGAGAGAGAGAGAGAGAGAGAGAGAGAGAGAGAGAATGTCATCGTTACATTAATTGGTCGGTGGTGATAACGACCAAAAGAAATCATTTAAGAGTGGTTATTGTAGGGGGTCTGAGGTAGGTGGGAGAGGGGCAGATGGTGGGGGGTGGGTGGTGTGTGGGAGAGACATGGTGGGGGTGTGCGGGAGAGAGAGATGGTGGGGGTGGAGGGTTTGTGCGAGAGGCACCCCAGGCTCCTCCAACAGCCATCAACGCCACCTCAAGTTCCTCCACCAGCCATCACCGCCACCTCAGGTTCCTCCACCAGCCATCACCGCCACCTCAGGTTCCTCCACCAGCCATCACCGCCACCTCAGGTTCCTCCACCAGCCATCACCGCCACCTCAGGTTCCTCCACCAGCCATCACCGCCACCTCAGGTTCCTCCACCAGCCATCACCGCCACCTCAGGTTCCTCCACCAGCCATCACCGCCACCCCAGGTTCCTCCACCAGCCATCATCGCCACCCCAGGCTCCTCCACCTACCACCAATACCACCTCAGCCGCCTCCACCTACCCCCAGCACCACTCCAGCCAGGTTCCTCCGCCTACCACCGTCGCTACAGTAGAGGATACAGCCCCTGTATGTCCGTCACACTCTATAACAGTTTTATTAACATTAAATGTCTTTTAGGCTTTCTCCCCTAACAACCATATACAATTCACTTATGAACCATCGTATATGTTGTATATAAAGACATAATAATGGGTTGAACTACAATTAAGAATTGAAAACTTTACTGTTGAAAAAAGCTTAGAAATTAGCTGGTCTGCCCTAGCTACGATGTCTGGTTGCCTACAAGCTCATTTTCTATGGTGCTCGTGAAACGCGTCCATTTTCTGTGTCACGTTTTTCATCGTACACTCATCTGTTTGATTTTCCTCCACATGGATGCTTAGTTGCCCGTTTTCTGTGGCTTCTCTCTCGTGACCATTTTCTGCTAAATTTTCAGCGCAAACACATCTCTATTTCCCTCGGCCATTCTGCCCACCAGAAGGTTATATAAGATCGGTTCTTGGTTTACGATCATAGTTTTTTTCCATGTAGCGCCAGGAAACGGACGAAGAATGGTTCATCCACTCATATACACATGTATATACATATACGCCCATGCACGCACACATACATAAATCTGCATAACATACACACACATACATATACACATGTACATAATCACACTTGCTTGCCTTCATCTATTTCCGTCGCTACCCCGCCACACAGTATAGGCGAGGGGTGTGAGGCGCGGAGGCAGATCTGTTATCAGCGATCTGGGAGCCCAACCATTGTTCTCCTTGTGCAAGTGGCTGTGGCGGAGGTGTGTTGACGCCTCCCTCCGCAGGGGGGGATATCGCCTCTATGTGCACAGTAGACCCCCCGCCACACACAATCACCCGCATCTTCCCTCTCGGCTTTGACGCAAATACCTGGCCAGCAAGGACAGCCTCCCCCCCCCCCCCCCGGACGCCACAGAGCTCTGCTGCGGCCGCCACAGGGCAGCTGCTGCCTACTTCTGCAGCCGCTGCCACAGATTTAACACCCTCAGCACAAGACCCGATGACACAGGCGGGGGCAAGGCTCTGGACGGTCGTGGTCGTGCGATGAAACGACACACAAGACCCCTTCCACCCACATACGACCTCCTCTCTCCCTCTCTCACCAGATACGACCCCCTCCTAGGGTCCCTGGTGCCACACTGTCCCCGGTGCCACACTGTCCCCGGCGCCACACTGTCCCCGGCGCCACACTGTCCCCGGCGCCACACTGTCCCCGGCGCCACACTGTCCCCGGCGCCACACTGTCCCCGGCGCCACACTGTCCCCGGCGCCACACAGGATAACGTGATCCGTATATCCACACAGCCGGACACACGTGTGGGTAACACAATATAGCAAGGGTGTTAGGTGAGGCCTAGGTCGAGCAAGGGAGTGTCTGACGTAGTGTCCCTCGTTCCTCAAGCTAGGGCGAGGGAGGCAGCGGTCAGGGCCCTACACTCGGCATGGCACGTCCCCCAACTGACCACCACCACCACCACCACCCTTCATGGTCCCCGTCAAGCGGGATGCACGTCCTGCAGTTCAAGGACCGCTCCCCACACACAGGTTACCTCCCCTTGCATGACCTTATACGACGTTGCGTCAGGCTTGTTTTTTCTCCTGAAGGAAGTACGGTTCATGGTGGGGTCCTTCATGCCTCGGCTCCTGCTGTTGTAGGAGGCGGTGCTGAAGGAGGGTGAGGGATTACCCCCGGACACTTGTATCCTGGCAGATGCCCTAAGCCTAGGAGGCTGGAGGGTAACACATGGCTGTATTTGCACACGTGGAGGGTTAACAGGTCAGAGGCTGAACGTAGTGCTGTACTTACCTGATTGGTGCCCACATAGGTCCAGGTACAACATATAGGAGTGGCATGACATACAGGTGCAGAGGTGTGGCATAGCAAAGGTACAGGCAGACAGGTGTGGCACAACACACCGGATCAGGCAGACAGGTGTAGCACAACACAGGTACAGGTAGACAGGTGCAGCACAACACACAGGTACAGGTGGACAGGTGTGGCACACATCAAAGGTGTAGCACAACACACTGGTGTGGTACACAACACACAGGTGTGGCACAAAACTGACAGGTGTAGGCAGTACTGACCTTGGCAGTTGGGCGCCACTATGTACTTGTCGTCGGACATGTAGTAACCCAGCTGGACTGAGGGCGCGAAGAACCGGTCCATGTTCATCATCATCCACTCCATGGTGCTATCTGACAACAACAAGACAACAACGTCAAATTTATGCACAAGTGATTATAATTTATGTACAAACTCAGACACACGGAGCGGTCAATATAGGGGAAAGGAGTGTCTGGAACACTGGAAAGGAATACACTGGGGGAAGGATAGTCTGGAAAACACTGGAAAGGAATAAACTGGGGGAAGGGTTGTCTGGAAAATACTGGAAAAAGTTATACACTAGGTGAAGGATTGTCTGGAAAACACTGGAAAGGAATCCACTGGGGGAAGGATTGTCTGGAAAACACTGGAAAAAGGAATACACTGGGTGAAGGATTGTCTGGAAAACACTGGAAAAAGGAATACACTGGGTGACGGATTGTCTGGAAAACACTGGAAAAAGGAATACACTGGGTGACGGATTGTCTGGAAAACACTGGGAAAAATGATAGACTAAGTAGGATCTGTTCTCGGTGGGATTTGGGGGGGGGGGGGGGTAATAAATGGTGGTATATGCCAAACATACAAGGGACCTCTGCCACAGGGACTGGATTCAGAGGCGAACGTGTTGGCAGATGACGCCGTGGTGGTCACGAAGGAATGACGGGAGATTGTATCAGATTACAAAGGGACGTCGACACACACACACACACACACACACACACACACACACACACACACACACACAGCCAGTTTGAATTTGGACACGAGGATGAGGTTCAACCTGAGCAAATATATAGTAATATAGATGAGACAAGTGAATGAAGACCCTGATATTATATAGATATTATACACATCACGGGGGGAATTTATATGTCAGTGTGTGTGGAAAGGATAATTTCCACTAAACTGTATATAATAACTTCATACACGTGAGAATTATAGTTGAGATCATCTTGCACTAAACTGTATATAACTTTTCATGCACGTTTGGTCACCTCAAAATCTGCAGACATAAAACTTGTACTAGACAAGGTCCAGAGGAGGGCAACAATGATGGCACCTGAAAATCAAAGAGTTCGTGTTCCAGCAGAGGCTATTACAAGATCTTTAGTTATCCCCCATGGAAGAAAAAAGAGTAAGGGGTGATATGATCAAAGCCTTCATGCGTCTCAACCAGCATCAACAACGTCCAACAGTGGCGACCAACAGAGCGAAAAGGTACTACGGGAAAGATACATAAACAGCTGCTGTTGTACTATCATGACTGTGCTATTGTTGTACTGTACTACCCTCCTCAAATGTCTGCTTCATCACCGTGTAAGATGTGATCCGGTAACCTGTGCTGGTGTCGCTCTACACTTTCATTCTGAAAATGTCTTGAAATACACGAAAGCGCTGGAGCAAATTTTCCTGCTTTGGATTTTCCTTCGTGGTCTACAAGTTCATCTGTGATCGTCACGTGTCTGCTTCGTGAATACACACACACACACACACACACACACACACGTGGACTTTTTTTTTGTCTTTCTTCTAGGCGCTACCTCGCTGAAGCGGGGGGTAGCGATGCTGTTACCTGTGGGGCGAGGTAGCGACAAGAATGGATGAAGGCAAGCAAGTATGACTATGTACATATGCATATGTCTCTGTGCGTATGTACAAGTTGATATGCATGTATATGTATATGTGCGTATATTTATATGTATGGAGATGCCAAATGCCGCCGGTAACACCAGGCGAGTTGAAGAAAGGACCTCATCAATCTCGAGTCAGCTGGGATGAGAATCAATCTTGAGTCAGTTGATGACACTCTCGGCACAAGTAGGTAGCCCATACGGACATGGTCGCCCACCTTATAGATCATCGCGGAGTCTTTTGAACCTCAAAGAATCGAGAGGAAAAAATTAAAAAGGAGAAAACGGAAATGGGAGGGAAAACGAGGTCATGCTATTGAGGGTAAACATTTTTCAAGGTACTCTACCTCCGTGGAAGAACGAGGCCTTTATAACATCTCTATTAGCAACACACACAACATGACTGTATAACCCCCTCTATATTCAGCAGAAACAGGTAATAACACACACTTTGCTGACTATGAGACGGCATGGGCCAGACCGGGGTCGGACCCTCATGGGCTCGAATCCTGGACGAGGCAGATGTCCCACACCCAAGCCAAGTGTTCATCCTCCCCTCGAGGCTGATCAGATTTATGGGTACCTGGCTTAGGCTGGTGTGTGCGTGTGTGTGTGTGTGTTCAGGAACTGGAGTAAAGACATGATACTTAAAGGCAAAGTAAAAGAGAAGGGGCAACACGAGCGTAAAACTCTCTCCCTCTCCAACACACACGTCCCACTCCAATACCCACCTCTCCCTCTCCAACATCCACCCATCCCTCTCCAACACCCACCTCTCCAACACCCACAGCTCCCTCTCCAACATCCACATCCCCCTCTCCAACACCCATCTCCAACACTCACGACCAACCAGCAGAGTAACATACATAAGTCTTCATCCTCGTCCCAAACTTGCCAAATCACAATGGCTTCGTGTCCAAAGTTCTCTGGACGCTTTCCAATTCCCCACGAAAGACTTCCCAGTGGGCAACAAGCTTTTTTTCCAGTTTCACATAAAACTTTCAAGTGTTTCTAAACACCCCCATTTCTGAGCAAGTTCCACAGTGTCTCTGGTGTCTATGGTTCAGTCACGGTCCAGACTGTTTTTGGTTAAGTCAAGGGCCAGAGTGTCTCTGGTTTAATCAACGACCGTAGTGTCTGGTGTCTTCGGTTCAGTCATGGGCCAGTGTCTTTGGTTCAGTCAACGATCAAAAGTGTCTGGTGTCTATGGGTTCAGTCCCAGACAAGAATGCCTGGTGTCTATGGTTCAGTTACGGTCCAGAGTCTCTTTAACCACAGTCCACCAGTAGTAAGGTTGAAGAAAAATCCTCAAGAAAGGACTTGTTTCCTCCACCATTCACATCAACAGCGGAAAAACGTGATCAAGTCTGACACGAAAGGAAATCTTTTTCCACCGGCCCGGAGCGGGGCCATCACAGACCCCTCCATCCTCATCCTAAATCAATTTGAATTTCGTTATTCACAATGAGACTAGACGGTGCCGGGCGGGAGGCGAAGCAGGAAGTGGAAAGGGTGGAGTGGAGGCGGCTGCTGCATGGGGCAAGTCAAGCCCAGCGGCTTACTGTTAAACGAGACGTATGGTACGATGGTTCCGGCCATCACTTGAACACTCCTATGTCTGGAGGGGAGTACCTCCCTGGGAAGACAATTTAAACAGGCGTAACCAAACTGGTCCACAAGGAAACGTATCTGTGGACTGCGAACGCTGAGGAAAATGTTGAACCAGAGGGAGGAGCGGTGAGAGGCACACAGGTCAGGAGTGCTGGGGCGATTACCATAGGGCAGCATTAGGGGCGAGTACAATGGCCAGTAAGGTGTGGGGAGGCAAGACTATTGGGGCAGGAGCTCCTCCCCACTCCTCCTCCCATGACTGATGTTCTGACGTTAGCTGGCTGACGGGCCCCCAACCCTGCCCGCCACACACACGTGTGCGGGGAGGTGGGCGGTGGGCGGTGGGGGGATGCATGTTCCTCTCTACGGACACCACAGTGCTCAGATCCGGCACGTCTGCTCGTGTCACGAGCCCCTTTCACACGCAGAAGGACCCTACATATATTCGGGTCTCTTTCCCTACCCCGCCCCTGCCCCGGTCATTATATCTGCCGACCTCCACACACACTGCCCGCTGTGTGGCTGCCCACCTCCCCTTACCACACACACACACGCTTAAAATAAACATTCACTTTGAGGAGCCAGTCCTTCCTTAACCTTAGCCAGAACTCATCTACACGGCTTCTGTAGCGTGTGTGTGTGTGTACAAATGCATGGCTTGTGTAGCTCCTGTAGTGTGTGTGAGTATACAGATACACGGCTTGTTACCTACACAACACCTGGAGGAGGAGGAGGCGAGTACCTAACCCTACAGAGACGCTCACGTAAACAAGTACTAAATTGCCTCATCCCAGCTACGTGTCTTCGTTGTAAATCAAGTGACTTATTTCTCTGTCTCCCCTGATGATGCGATTATTACACAAAAGTGCACTTGGGAACTTATCGTGTTTCATTTTCCCCGTGGTAAGAAAGGAAAATAAGTGGACAGGGAGCTGTGGTTTCGATGCATTACACATGACAGACAGATACTCAATGTGAATGAATGTGGCCTTTTTTGTCTTTCACTGGCGCTACCTCGCTGAAGCAAGGGGTATCGATGCTGTTTCCTGTGGGGCGGAGTAGCGTCGAAAATGGATGAAGGCAAGCAAGTTTGAATATGTGCTTGTGTATATATGTCTATGTACATGCGGGTGCATATTGCACACGACGGTACGACAATTGGGCACGACGGTACGACGCTTGTACACGACGGTACGACCCCTGAGCACGACGGTTCGACCCTTGTACACGACGGTTCGACCCTTGGGGCATGATTGTACAACCCTTAAGTATGGTGGTGGTCAGAAACTAGGTCATCATGCCCGAGGGTCGTTCCGTCGTGCACTAAGGTTGTATCGTCGTGCACAGGGGTCGTACCGACGTGAACTAAGGTCGTAACGTCGTGCAAAGGGGTGTGCCGTCAGGCACAGTGGTCGTGCAGTTGTGCAGTGGTCGTACCGCTGTGAAGAGGGGTCGTACCGTCGTGTACAGCAGTGGGTCGTAACCTCTGTGGTTAAGTCGAGGGTATGAACCCATATGACATCCCGGTTCCACGGGTTCAAGCTAAACCTCGATAAACCATAACCAGTTAACTGGGTATGAATAATGAGGACCTTGAGCAAGATAGAGTGTAAACCATAAGTAGGTTTAACGATCAATGACCAGTTTCAATTACGACTGCCGTTTATCGTTACTTTCATC
Source organism: Panulirus ornatus (assembly GCF_036320965.1). Lineage (NCBI taxonomy): Eukaryota > Metazoa > Arthropoda > Malacostraca > Decapoda > Palinuridae > Panulirus > Panulirus ornatus. The sequence continues at coordinate 12,034,033 of NC_092262.1, read as the reverse complement.
GTCTCAGAAAACGCCGTCACACGATCAGAAACCAGGTTTAAAGTCATTAAAAACCATTTTTAAAGTCATCAAAAATTATTTTAAAGTTATCAAAACCCAGGTTTAACGTTATTAAAAACCAGGTTTAAAGTTGCTGAAAATAAGGTTTTAAAGTTTTTAAAACAAGGATGAAACAGTTATCAATAACCAGGCTTAAACAGCTATTAAAATCCAGGTTTAAACAGGTATTAAAAACTAGGTTTAAACAGTTATCAAAAACCAGGTATAAACAGCTATCAAAATCTAGTTTTTAAACATACTAGAAAGCAGGTTTAATTCTATCAAAAACCAGGTTTAAAGTTATTAGAAACTGGGTTTAAAATGATCAAAAACCAGATTTAAAGTGATAAAAAACCAGGTTTAACGTTATCAAAAACCAGGTTTAAAGTAATAAAAAATCAGGCTAAAACTAATTACCGGGTTTAAAGTTATCAAAAACTAGGTTTAATCAAAACCTGATTTACAAAGTTATCAAAAACCAGGTTTAAAGTTTTTTAGAACCAGGTTTAAATGGCTATTAAAAAACAGGTTTAAACAGCTACTAAAAACCAGGTTTAAACAGCTACTAAAAACCAGGTTTAAACAGCTACTAAAAACCAGGTTTAAACAGCTACTAAAAACCAGGTTTAAACAGCTACTAAAAACCAGGTTTAAACAGCTACTAAAAACCAGGTTTAAACAGCTACTAAAAACCAGGTTTAAACAGCTACTAAAAACCAGGTTTAAACAGCTACTAAAAATCAGGTTTAAACAGCTACTAAAAATCAGGTTTAAACAGCTACTAAAAATCAGGTTTAAACAGCTACTAAAAATCAGGTTTAAACAGCTTTTCAAACCTTGTTTGAACAATCATTAAAAAAAAAATCACCAGAACGAGAGAGAGAGAGAGAGAGAGAGAGAGAGAGAGAGAGAGAGAGAGAGAGAGAGAGAGAGAGAGAGAGACGGGAGCCCAGCAGCAGCGGCGCCTCATCACCCAACACTTGGCTGGCTCGCTTCATCATGTCCAAGATACAATCAGCGTCGTAATTAATGGCATTCTCCCTCCTCTGCGGTACACCCCGGAGTATATCTCAAGTCTACTGTGATCCACTGTAGACTAATGGCACGGAGAATACGCCTGTATACCGGGTTTACGGGGGAAGTTTCCCTTAACACCAGTATATGTACGGTTCACACGGGCGAAATGCCATCTAGCCCCGTCTTCTCCCACAGTCTCCAGGGAATAATTAAGAACAAATATTCAAATACCATCTGAATGTTTAACAGCTGGAAGCCAATTGCATCATAGCTTTCCCTTAATAGCGCTTAGCGATGCGCACGTGAGACTAAGGTAAGGCAAGGCACTCCTAGCTTCCTTAGGATAAAGGAAGGAAAGGTAGTGTACATTTCCTTAATCTAAGGCAAGGAAGGGAGCATATGTCCCTTAAAACTAAGACAATGAAGGCAGCATATCTCCCTTACAGGAAGGTAACATATCTCCCTTAGGCTAAGACAAGGAAGGCAGCATATCTCCTTTGAACAAGCGAACACAGGTTTAGACACGCATACACAAAGCGTTACGGCTCATGGGTCAGGCCGGCATGGGTTCGAATTGTGGGAGCGGCATTCGACCCACACCCAACCCAGGTGTCAACACAAAGAAGCAAAGACATGGTACATCCATACACACACACACTAGGTGAAGAGACGGGGCAACAAGAGTGTCGAACCCTATCCCCGTAACACACAAGGATGAAATCACAAACATTAATCATAAAGAGTAATCACAAACTAATCAGAGTAATCACAAACTAATCAGAGAAAGTATTCAGAGTAATAACACAGTAATCACAGTGGTCAGAGTAATCACAGTAATCATAGAGTCATCAAACAGTAATCACAGTGATCAGAGCAATCACGATGATAATGACACACGCACCTTATTATTTGGGTCTTGGCTCACGAGAAAGAAAATTCCACCACCTGGGGAGGCGCAGATCAATCCACCGAAGTGTACTGAGTAGTTGACGGGCTTAGCTGGTCACCATCACCAGCTAACAGCTACAGAGCCAGCTGAGGGGAATATAACCGGGTGTACGGCTAGATAATCAGCTGAGGGGGAAAACCGGCCACACAGCTAAATAACCAGCTGAGGGGAGCCGGTGTGCAGCAGCGGCCGGACAAGTAGCCGTGGGCGTTAGGTTGTTTCCACACAGGAGAGCTTCGACCGCAGGTCCCACACACGAGAGCTTCGACCGCAGGTCTCACACACGAGAGCTTCGACCGCAGGTCCCACACACGAGAGCTTCGACCGCAGGTCCCACACACGAGAGCTTCGACCGCAGGTCCCACACACGAGAGCTTCGACCGCAGGTCCCACACACGAGAGCTTCGACCACAGGCCCTGCACAGGAGAGTGCCGACCGCAGGTCCCACACACGAGAGCTTCGACCGCAGGTCCCACACACGAGAGCTTCGACCACAGGCCCTGCACAGGAGAGTGCCGACCGCAGGTCCCACACACGAGAGCTTCGACCACAGGCCCTGCACAGGAGAGTGCCGACCGCAGGTCCCGCACACGAGAGTGCCGACCGCAGGTCCCGACGGGAGGCTGGCTGGCTAGTGCAGCGCCCCACACAATACTGGCCTGGCTTCCCCCCCTACCTGCCTGCCTCACACACACCAACTCAATCCTTCAACCATACACAGCCCAACTTGCGTAGAGGGGGGGGTGGGAGGTGGGGGTAGACGACGCGAGCACGCACGCGCGCCCGCCAGCGAGGCTCGCACAGACCTGCGTACGTCCACGGATACACCCTCCCCCTCCGCAACCCCTCCCCAACCCCCCCTCGACAACTGACGGATGTTATATAAACGATCTCATCACGTGTTCACCGTGAACGCCCCTACAACTCACTGCCGTGTTCACTGCACGTGGGTAGGGGGGTTCAATGTCTGGGTTACTCTCGGTGACGCGATAAACGTGACCGATAGAACTGGCGTACGGAACGCGACAGTGACCGATAAAACTGGCGTACGGAACGCGACAGTGACCGATAAAACTGGCGCAGCGAACGCGACAGTGACCGATAAAACTGGCGCAGCGAACGCGACAGTGACCGATAAAACTGGCGCACTGAACGTGGGCGATAAAGCTGGTGCAGTGAACCCGATAGCAGCCGCTGTAATGAGCGCAGTGAACCCGACAGTGGCCGCTGTAACCAATACAGCGAGTGACAGTGACAGCTGTACATAACTAGCACAGGCTGAACCTCTTTAAATCCGGCAGCAATGGGACCTGGCCATTGTCGGACCACGGAAAAGGCTGCAAAATCGAGAATGACTCCTAGCAATAGCCCTCTGTTGCTATATGACCGACTTTTCTAGCTTTCATTTTCAGAAAAAGAAATGAATATAAGAAATTAACAAGCCTGTTAATCACCTTGGCTGGGGTGTAAACAGATTTTGGCGCCTTCTCTTGTTCACAAGACACATGATATCTTTTGGTGCCATTTTTGTCAAGACGTATCTGTGCTATCTTACTTCCATATGATACCATATGGCGCTATCTTATTCACAAAACACATACCTCGGTGCTTCACTTGTCACAAGACATGATATCTTGCGATGTTATCTTATTCACAAGATATGATATCTTCTGATGCTCTCTTTGTCATCACATATCTTATGGTGCTATATCAAAGGTGGCATTACATCTTATGGAGCTATCTTAAAACACATATCTTACGCTATTTTAATCATTAGGCAAATGATACCTTATCGTGCTATATCTACAAACATGATATCTTCTGGTGCTATCATAGTAAAAAGCCACATACAATCAGGGGCTATCTTAGTCAAACGATATGATATCTTGTCGTGACATTTAAGTCAGAAGACATGATATATCTTGGTCCTCTCTTAATCAGAAGACACGCGATATCTTACGGTGCCATCTTAGCCTCAAAGCACGTGATAACTTCCAGTGATCTCAAAACATCAAATCTTTGTTATCTTAGTCAGCGCACACACACACACACACACAAGATATCGTGTAATCTTCACCTGGCCTCACAAAACATGTTCATTTTTCCTTCCCTGGTATAAGTTTAGACGTCCTAATCCCAACCTAATAATAATCAGCTCACGGACACCTTCCCTCTCCCACGTGGGCCATATCCCAACCCTCAACCACTGGGGGGGGGGGGGGGGGGGGGGGGGCTAGAAATCCTTCCCTCACTTTTTTTTTCTTATTTTCCAAAAGAAGGAACAGAGTAGGGAGCCAAGTGAGGATATTCCTTGTAAGGCGCAGTCCTCTGTTCTTAACGCTACCTTGCTAATGCGGGAAATGGCGAATACGAAATATACATCATACAAATTGGAACGGTGAGGTATACTGGGGTCGACGTGCTGTCACTGGACTGAACCAGGGCATGTGAAACGTCCTGGGCAAACTATGGAAAGGTCTGTGAGGCCTGGATGTCGATAAGGAGCTGTGGTTTCGGTACATAAGAGAATGGATGTGGGCTCATGCAGCCCCTCTTCCGTCTGTTCCTAGCGCTACCTCACAACGGGGGAAAACGGCGATCAAGTATATTATAGCATTAATGAGATTGCTTTCATCGAGACAATGAGTTGCCCATGCCGTCTCAGCCGAAAAGACACCTTTTGGGGACCACATAAGTCAGAGTAGGAGGACTAGACGATATCCCCGGCTTGGATGGACCCAGGTCCCTTGACAACAGTGTGAATGTCACCAAAGGGGATATTGCTCTAGACGATCATTACACTGAGGGCAGATAAGAGAGATATGGGGGTGAGGGAGAAGAGGTCATGTATCTGTGGTGGTGCTCTGGTAAAGACGGTAACAGGCCTGAGTTGAGGACGCTGTGTGTGTGTGTGTGTGTGTGTGTGTGTGTGACGGGGTTAAGCCCCTTCTCAGTGGCCTGGGCCCAGCTCTCGGGGACCCCCCTCCTACGTCGCGTCGCCGTGTGTCTTGCGACATCAAGAAACAACGTTGACAACATTTCCCTCCTCTTCCTCCTGCCTCCCTCCCTCTCGGGGTCGTCCACTCCCCCCCCCCCCCCCGTCTTGACTCAAGACGCACATCGTAAAACAAAAAAAAAAAATATATACACGAGAAGGACTAAAGTTACGCACACGACGGGGTTGGAGAGGGGCAGCAACAGACGGACAGACTGCCTGCTTGCACGTCGACGGGTACCGTCTGCCCCCCACACTCGCCGTCAGGAGCAAGTGGTGGTGGTGCCATCTGGCGGCCCATCACTAACTTAGAATCACTCACTTCCTGACCTCCTGCCTCCTGTGACCTGTGGCGACCTCCGAGGATACACACCCAACATCTCACAGCTGTTACACACTGCAGACGTGACCTGGGCCACTGCCAACTGTACACTGCCGGGCCCCTGGTAGCCTGTCACTGCTCCCGACCGTGAGTTCAAGTGAGAGTGACCCACACACACACAAACACACACACGCACAGAGGGACCTCCGTGGTGTAGCGGTAAGCGTTACTGACCGTCAAGAACGCCCGGGGCTAATTAGAATCAAACCCATACCCACGTGGGGTTCGAATCCTGGTGTCACGGCAGTCGGTCTACAGTCCACCCAGCTGTTTATCCTCACCTAGGGACTCTGTGTGTGTGTGTGTGTGTGTGTGTGTGTGTGGTGGCCAATGGGAAAGCGTGGTTGGGTTGGACCTGAAGGAAAGGTCTAGATCATCTGTGTGGCCATCGGCAACTCAAGGGAAGGCCGTTTTGATATTTGCTTCTTTCCCTAAACGTCGAAGCTTTGGAAATCTCTACCTTCTAATGTCTTTCCCAATCCCTATGGCCTGGCACATTTCAAAAGACAGGTCTTTCACATCCAGCCGAGTAGGGAGAGGGCTCTGGAAGGCCACAACCGTCTGGAAGCACCAGAGGAGAGGTGGCAGAAGGCCCTAAGCCCTAGGGGTAATAAACGGGATCGGGCATATGGAAACCAAAAGGACTGGAAAGCTTAAAAAGTTTTGAGGAATGAGGACGACTGGAATCCCTGCGGCACAGGCTTCCAGCAGACGAAGATTGATGAATTGGGACGACTGGAATCCCTGCGTCACAGGGGCTTCCAGCAGACGAAAACTGATGAATTGGGACGACTGGAATCCCTGCGTCACAGGCTTCCAGCAAACGAAGATTGATGAATTGGGACGACTGGAATCCCTGCGGCACAGGCTTCCAGCAGACGAAGATTGATGAATTGGGACGACTGGAATCCCTGCGTCACAGGCTTCCAGCAAACGAAGATTGATGAATTGGGACGACTGGAATCCCTGCGGCACAGGCTTCCAGCAGACGAAGATTGATGAATTGGGACGACTGGAATCCCTGCGTCACAGGCTTCCAGCAAACGAAGATTGATGAATTGGGACGACTGGAATCCCTGCGTCACAGGCTTCCAGCAGACGAAGATTGATGAATTGGGACGACTGGAATCCCTGCGTCACAGGCTTCCAGCAGACGAAGATTGATGAATTGGGACGACTGGAATCCCTGCGTCACAGGCTTCCAGCAGACGAAGATTGATGAATTGGGACGACTGGAATCCCTGCGTCACAGGCTTCCAGCAGACGAAGATTGATGAATTGGGACGACTGGAATCCCTGCGTCACAGGCTTCCAGCAAACGAAGATTGATGAATTGGGACGACTGGAATCCCTGCGTCACAGGCTTCCAGCAGACGAAGATTGATGAATTGGGACGACTGGAATCCCTGCGTCACAGGCTTCCAGCAGACGAAGATTGATGAATTGGGACGACTGGAATCCCTGCGGCACAGGCTTCCAGCAGACGAAAACTGATGAATTGGGACGACTGGAATCCCTGCGGCACAGGCTTCCAGCAGACGAAGATTGATGAATTGGGACGACTGGAATCCCTGTGGTACAGGGGCTTCCAGCAAACGAAGATTGATGAATTGGGACGACTGGAATCCCTGCGTCACAGGCTTCCAGCAAACGAAAACTGATGAATTGGGACGACTGGAATCCCTGCGTCACAGGCTTCCAGCAAACGAAGATTGATGAATTGGGACGACTGGAATCCCTGCGTCACAGGCTTCCAGCAAACGAAGATTGATGAATTGGGACGACGAGCCAGGATGAAGGAAGGCAGCCAGACGACGGGAGTGGTGGTCATCCTCAGGTGTTGGGTGTGGCCGAGCCATGGGGAGTAGGCCTGTGAGAGGGGAGCGGACAGGACGACGGGAGGATCTTGGGACGCTGCACGTGAGCGGCCCATGACGTCAGCAGTACAGGTAAACACGTGACATTCAACCATCACACACTGTGACCACGGGACCACGTCTGCACCACCACGGCTCAGTGACGGCACCTCGGGACACGTTCGGCTCCTCCACACAGCAGGAAGGCTTGGCCGGGATGAGCCACTCAACCACCTTTAAACGCTTTGGGATCCCAGTATCTAGGCAGAAGCTACTCTACTGGAGACACCTTAACACCTGCAGCTCATCCACAGGGGACGGACGGGGGTCTATGTCTCGGAGGGAGTAAACACCAACAAACGGCTCACAGGTGAACGAGTCGTGAGGAGCCAAGGAGGAAATCCTCGCCTCCGCCGTGGCTGCTCCTGTTAATGACTCAACGAGGATTGTGCAGAACACGAGTCCCACAACCACACCTTCAGGATGGTCAGGGAGAGGTCCCAGACACACCCTACAGTGCAGGTCTGGTCTACCACCCACAACATCAGGATGGTCAGGGAGTGGTACCAGACACCCTACAGTGCAGGTCTGGCCTACCACCCACAACATCAGGATAGTCAGGGAGTGGCCCCAGACACACCCTACAGTGCAGGTCTGGTCTACCACCTACAACATAAGGATGGTCAGGGCGTGGTCACAGACACCCTACAGTGCAGGTCTGGTCTGGCCTACCACCCACACCATCAGGATGGTCAGGGAGTGGTCCCAGACACACCCTACAGTGCAGGTCTGGTCTACCACCTATACCGTCAGGATGGTCAAGGAGAGGGTTAAAAGGAACGGCGGATCATAAAGACAGGATGATCTGTCGCGCAAAGAGGTGCTTCATTATCTAGACAGCCATCTTCGAAGGTTAACGAAACACGAGTTTATCTTCATAAGTCTTGAATAAGAACTGATGACGCAAGTGAAAAATTAGTTAATGATATCCTGAAGAGGCAATTAAGATTATACCCAAGTCCAAACCACCTCATAATTATCAGACCGACATTCTCACCTCGACTGAGGAGCTCAGTATCAGGTCATTCCATCGAACTGGAGTTGCGTTCCAGCGAACTGGTGGCTCATCCCAGCGGACTGGAGTTGCGTTCCAGAGGACTTGTGCCTCGTTCCAGCGGACTAGAGTCTCGTTATCTCTTTCTTATTCTGAGCACATGATATATAAAGCGATGTTTCAATTGGTGGTTGTGACTTTATGAAGGTATTAATAACACAGTTGAGAGGCCTAATGTTCAAATAACTGGCCTATTCCTTATGTCATTGTTTCCAGTACCACACATTATGCATTCTATTCTTCCATTGTATAATGTATCAAGGAATGAATGGAAGAAACTTGACCCCAAGGGTATACGTGCTAGAGCCGGTCAGCCAAAGGCACCATGTACGAGTCAGACAACGGAAACTGGCCTCTCGTTGTTAGATACGTACGTCGGGAGGCAGCGAGCGGCCAGGTGGGTCAGTCTCCTTCCAGCGAGTCAGGATCTCGATGCAATAGACTCGTCAGCGGACTGGAGTTGCGTTCCAGCGGATTGGAGTTGCGTTCCAGAAAACTGTTGGCTCGTATCAGCGAACTGGAGTTGCGTTCCGAGGGACTGGAGTCTCGTTATCTCTTTCCTATTCTGAACACATGGGGACATATACAGCGAACACACACAGGAAAAAATCGTGCTAATAATAGTCATCCTCTGGGAGTTAAAGACCCCTTACTGCAGCATTTGGTTTCCTAATGGCTACCCAAAGACAGCCACTGCACTGCACCAAACCTCTAGGGCTTCTCAGAGTATCAACGCTCTTACATATGAGCGTTATGTCACACACACACACAAACACACACACACATGGGGTAAAGGCAATTATAACCGATGAACTATTATAGGATATCTGACGAATCTAACATCAAATATTGACACGGTTAGATATAACTGTTAATGACTGTAATACCATTACACACAATTCATCAATCATCTACGAGGATTACGGTAAGATCCTCGCTAATTTCGCCGTCGGATCAATTTATGAGTGTTACAGGTCCTTGATCAAAGGGAACCGGGTCTTAATTCAGAGTTACCCCTTGAAGGAAAGAAGGGTGTCAGTGGACAGACCCAGGAAACTGGGTTCCTGTTGTTAGATATACTGATAGGCAGTGGGTAGCCAAGCTCCAGCGGCCCGAAGCCTCGTTCCAGCGGCCCCGAGTCTCGTTCCAGCCAGCGAAGGACCGTCCAGTGAGCTTATATGGTCTTCAAATTGTCTTGAATACTTAAAGAAATGGTTCAAGATGTTTCATTTGATGGTTGCAACTTTACCAGGAACCTTGTCTGGTGAGGGTACATTGTGCGTAGACTGCTTCACACAGGATCTATGACAATGATGATGATCTTATGGCCAACCGATTCAAAATATGACGGGGGAGTTAGTGAGGGTGGAAACCAGAGTTGTGGAGAGTGGGTGGTAGAGGGAGGGGCCCCTCACGCCACCATCAAACCAAAAGGAGGTTATGAAAGGCAATGTCTGTTTCAGCTCAATTGAACAGAAGTTTCAGGGAGCCAACTAGCATTTTGGGGTATCTGTTTACGTCACATGAAGACCGCCGATCAGAGGGAAGTTCTGAATGGTGGGCAGCGTAGCGGACAGTGAGGCATTCACGGGACGCCCGGCCTAAATTTGAATCCTGGCAGCGGCAGTCAGGTTCATCCTCTCCTGGCTAGCCGGCCGGCCGGTCGATCAACTGGGTACCTAGCTCAGGCTAGGATATACATGTATACAGCGATACTGAGACTCTTTTCGTCAAAGCAATCAGTTAGCAGCCGCGCCGTCTCACAAAGAAAAATAAGACAGATAAAGACTGAGGATTCGAGCAAGAAAGATATGTTTAGCTCAGAGGAAAGACCTTCGTGTGGGGCTTCATTGGGTAAGCAGTCGGTGGACTAAGGGTAGCGAGGAGCGCTTCACCCTCAGGCTCAATAACCTTCTGGGGACTTCAAACTCACACAAGCACAGGCGATGGTGGGTCTGCAAGACACCTAGGCTCTCGCAGGTGGTGGTGGTGGCCAAGGGGTAAGTCAAGGTTTTACTGGACTTGGAGAAGCGATCCAGAGGAGATGTGATTTACGAACTCCAGAAAGAGAGGCGGTGTGTCTGTGTGTGTACTCCAGTCAACACCTCAGGTCAACCACAAACCAATGGCTGAGGATGGACCGCTTCCCCTGTCCTCTGGCTGGGTAACTACACTGTTACGCCAGCCAGGTCCTGCTAGATCATGAGTCATATAGATGTTGGTGTGACGCAGGCCACATCAAGAAGAACAGACGTGGCCGAGGTAGCAGCCACTGTTGATATCATTATTCCATTTAGTGTACACGTCATCCCGGCTCAGCTGGCGCGCCTCTAAGTCCAGGACGAACGGAACGGAACGGTTCGGTGTCCAGCGCGACGCCTGGCGGAACAAGGTAACCAAGTCTGGAGATGTCATTGAATTTGCTCGACGCTCTCGTCGGAGGTGACGTGCCATGACGTCATTTGGCAAGCCCGGTGACAGGCCATGACGTCATTTGTCGCAAGCGGTGACATGCCATGACGTAATTGGCCTTCCGCCAATCCCATTGTTTTTCCCCCTAAGTGGCGTCATCTCCCAGCCGGTCGGTGATTGGTGGGAGTATAAATATATATATATGAAGTCGTTCGTCATTACTAAACAACAGCCACCAGGAACATCTCTGAACCACGGGAGTCTCCGTGGTGTTCTGGGTATACTGTTGCTCAATGGTAGTCCACGGGCCCGGGTTCGATCCCCGGCGAGGGGCGGGGCTGCCCAAAATTTCACCCAGCGGTGTATCGGTCGATCATCTCAAACGAGTGTGTGTGTGATGCCGTGAGGGAACTGACCTGACAATATTCTACACACACACACACACACACACACACACACACACACACACACACACACACCGTAATTGTACCTGGGTAGCGAACCAGCAAGGTCACCACAATTCTCCTGTGAAGGAGTCAAGCCTAATCATTACCTTGCCAGCGATTCCATGTGTTGACGTCGACGGAGGCCGCCGACCGTACATGTTGACGCACGACGCACACGACGGTTCCAGCATACGCCAAATGCTCCGACATTCTTCCCGACGCAGTCTACGCTTCGGGACACGAGCGCCCCAGCGTCCACGCCTCCTCGTGCACAGATGGTTACGGTCAGCTGGGGTTGAGCAGGTGTCAGCCACCGTGACCATCAGGCTGTAACAAGCTTCTGATGGTTACAAGCCTAAGGGGTTGAGTGTCAGACACCGTGACCATCAGGCTGTAACGCACCTCTAAATGGTTACGGTTAGCTGGGTTTGGGGTCACACACCGTGACCATCAGGTCGTAACGCACGTCTAATGGTTAAAAGCAGCTGGGGTTGGTGTCACACACCGTGACCATCAGCTTGTAACGTATGTCTAATGATTACAAGCAGCTGGGGTTGGTGTCACACACCGTGACCATCAGCTTGAAACCCACGTCTGATGGTTACAAGCAGCTGGGGTTGGTGTCACACACCGTGACCATCAGCTTGTAACGCATGTCTAATGGTTACAAGCAGCTGGGGTTGGTGTCATCCAGCGTGACCATCAGGATGTAACGCACTTCTGATGGTTACAAGCAACTGGGGTTTGTATCACAAACCGTGACCATCAGCTTGTAACGCATGTCCAATGGTTACAAGCAGCTGGGGTTGGTGTCGCACACCGTGACCATCAGGATGTAACGCACTTCCGATGGTTACAAGCAGATGGGGTTGAGTGTCAGACACCGTGACCATCAGCTTGTAACGCAATCCGGCCAGCTATCCCGCGTAACGTTCGTCACAATGTCATTTCGCTGCACGTCTTGAGCACGACCATGTGATGTGACACTTGAGCACGACCACGTGGTGTGACCCCTCGAGCACGACCACGTGATGTGATACGAGCACGACCACGTGGTGTGACCCTTCAGCACGACCAGGAGTGACCCTCGAGCACGACCGCGGTTTGACCCTTGAGCACATGTGAATCTTAGATACGACGGTTCGTCCAAAGGGGCATCAAGGGCGGGACCTGGGATGGGTAAAGTCCAAGGCCAGAGATCTTTACCAGAGATAAGGATGGCCAAGGGTAGCAGTGTCGTTGTGCTCAAGGGCCATGCCATCAGGGTGCATGACTAAGGGCAACACCCGCCAGTCGTGCTCAAGGGTCACATCAGCGTGTGTGACCCAGGGCAACATCCGCCAGTCGTGCTCAAGGGTCACATCATCAGCGTGTGTGACCCAGGGCAACACCCGCCAGTCGTGCTCAAGGGTCACATCAGCGTGTGACCCAGGGCAACACCCGCCAGTCGTGCTCAAGGGTCATATCATCAGCGTGTGTGACCAAGGGCAACACCCGCCAGTCGTGCTCAAGGGTCACATCATCAGCGTGTGTGACCCAGGGCAACACCCGCCAGTCGTGCTCAAGGGCCACATCAGCGTACATGACCCGCCACACCAACGAGTATCAAGCGATCTACTCGACGCAGGAGCAACAGGGGAAGGCCTACGGTACACCGCGGGACGAGACACTGTACTGCCCGGCTGGCCTGCTCGCTGTGCAGGAGGGAAGGACTACACCATCCCCGGAGGTCACGCTCCGCCCACTACCACAACACACACACACACACACACGTGTATTTCACCCACCCTCAATTCCTTCAACGTTAAGATCCAGCCACAAGAACTAGCATAATAAAAGCATTAAATCTAAACTGATACAAGACGGTTTAACCACCAGATGTCAAGAGGAAGACTATAAATCATCTATATCACGGCTAACTCATCATCAGCCAACAAGACTAACTCATCAGCCAACAAGACTAACTCATCAGCCAACCTAACCTAACCCATCAGCCAACAAGACTAACCCATCAGCCAACAAGACTAACCCATCAGCCAACAAGACTAACCCATCAGCCAACAAGACAAATAGAAATCGCCCAGAAAAGCCACAGAAACTTATTAGGATGGAAACAGAATCGGTGACGCCCCAATTGCCAACCTCAGATAGCGACCTCGGTACGAGATAAACCAACAGCTGTCAACACCAGCCAAGTGTGGACCTACAGGAAGCCAGTGCAATTAAGGAAGACAAGAGGCCTATTCGAGAACCAAACGAAGGATGTACACACGGTAAAAGAAATATAAATCTCCACTTTTTGTGTGAAACAATATGACACCACTTACGAAGAAATCTAAGAAATGACCATTGGTCTGGCTTGACAGTGATAGCCCTCCATTCACGATATTGTAATGGAAGCGACTGCTTGCGACCTTTCCTGTCATTTGCCATAATAAATATTACACGGTTTCGTATAATCATTGCGAGTCGTCCTGATCATCTGGAGGTTTCATGAAACTTCTCCGGGAAGGTACTTTCCTTTGTTTCCGCGTGTACATAGGAATGGTGACGTCTGTACAACACGAAGCTGGAGATGTTATAAAATGGGTATGTTGTGACCTGAGGGATACAACCCGAGCCCCTTACATGATGGAACGACCCTTGGGCACGATCCTACGACCCTTGGATCAAGGGGGGGGGGGGGGCGGCCTGGCCCTTGACCTGTCCCTTTAAGGGTGAGGTCACGTGCCTGGCCACCACGTACCCAAGGATCGTACGAGTGTGCCCAATGGTCGTACCAACGTGCCTAAGGGTCGTATCCAAGGATCTTACAATCATGCCTAATGTTCGTACTGTCGTGCCTAAGGGTCGTACTCAAGAATTGTAATCATGCTCAATGGTCGTGCCTAAGGGTCGTACCCAAGGATCGTACAATCGTACCCAATGGTCGTACTGTCATGCCAAATAGTCGTATCGTCGTGCCGAGTGGTCGTACCGTCGTGCCGAGTGGTCGTACCGTCATGTTCAATGGCTGTACCAATGAAGACCCCTACGAATTTCAAACAAGCTACAGAAATGGTACTGTATTTATTTCTGAAAGGACGAACAAAAATGGGCGAGAGAAACTAGGATTTTCTTACCCCGCCCCCCGTTTTCTTTTCTCGGAAGGCCCACCAGGCCCCCGATGCTATCTCAGTTAGGCATAAGAGACAATAAAGGTATATAACAAAAGATACTTTCTCACACGAGGCCACAGGCAGATCTACCGATATACCGAGGCACCACAGCAACCCCATACAACTGTGGTGGATGAGGGTCACACTATGTCTGGGTGTGATGGATGATGTTCATCATACTATGTACAGAGGGTGAGGGTCATATTCTGTATAGAAGGTATGGTGGGTGAGGGTCATACTCTGTACAGAAGGTGTGGTGGGTGAGGGTCATACTCTGTACAGAAGGTGTGGAGGGTGAGGGTCATACTCTGTACAGAAGGTGTGGTGGGTGAGGGTCATACTCTGTACAGAAGGTGTGGTGGGTGAGGGTCATACTCTGTACAGAAGGTGTGGTGGGTGAGGGTCATACTCTGTACAGAAGGTGTGGTGGGTGAGGGTCATACTCTGTACAGAAGGTGTGGTGGGTGAGGGTCATACTCTGTACAGAAGGTGTGGTGGGTGAGGGTCATACTCTGTACAGAAGGTGTGGTGGGTGAGGGTCATACTCTGTACAGAAGGTGTGGTGGGTGAGGGTCATACTCTGTACAGAAGGTGTGGTGGGTGAGGGTCATACTCTGTACAGAAGGTGTGGTGGGTGAGGGTCATACTCTGTACAGAAGGTGTGGTGGGTGAGGGTCATACTCTGTACATAAGGTGTGGTGGGTGAGGGTCATACTCTGTACATAAGGTGTGGTGGGCGAGGGTCATACTCTGTACATAAGGTGTGGTGGGCGAGGGTCATACTCTGTACATAAGGCGTGGTGGGCGAGGGTCATACTCTGTACAGGTGTGGTGGGCCAGCGTCAATCCTCTGTATTATATAATATATATATATATATATATATATATATATATATATATATATATATATATATATATATATATATATATATATATTTTGCCGCTGTCTCCCGCGTTTGCGAGGTAGCGCAAGGAAACAGACGAAAGAAATGGCACAACCCACCCCCATACACATGTATATACATACACGTCCACACACGCAAATATACATACCTACACAGCTTTCCATAGTTTACCCCAGACACTTCACATGCCCTGATTCAATGAACTGACAGCACGTCAACCCCGGTATACCACATCGATCCAATTCACTCTATTCCTTGCCCTCCTTTCACCCTCCTGCATGTTCAGGCCCCGATCACACAAAATCTTTTTCACTCCATCTTTCCACCTCCAATTTGGTCTCCCACTTCTCCTCGTTCCCTCCACCTCCGACACATATATCCTCTTGGTCAATCTTTCCTCACTCATTCTCTCCATGTGTCCAAACCATTTCAAAACACCCTCTTCTGCTCTCTCAACCACGCTCTTTTTATTTCCACACATCTCTCTTACCCTTACGTTACTTACTCGATCAAACCACCTCACACCACACTGTCCTCAAACATCTCATTTCCAGCACATCCATCCTCCTGCGCACAACTCTATCCATAGCCCACGCCTCGCAACCATACAACATTGTTGGAACCACTATTCCTACAAACATACCCATTTTTGCTTTCCGAGATAATGTTCTCGACTTCCACACATTCTTCAAGGCTCCCAGGATTTTCGCCCCCTCCCCCACCCTATGATCCACTTCCGCTTCCATGGTTCCATCCGCTGCCAGATCCACTCCCAGATATCTAAAACACTACTTCCTCCAGTTTTTCTCCATTTAAACTTACCTCCCAATTGACTTGACCCTCAACCCTACTGTACCTAATAACCTTGCTATATATATATATATATATATATATATATATATATATATATATATATATATATATATATATATATATATATATATCACTTTCGTGTAATAATCACATCTGGGGAGATAAAAAAAAAAAAAATCACGATATACGAAGACGAGACATAGCTAGGACGAGGCCATTTGGTAAACAAGCGAGTGTCCGAGGGGCTTGGGCAACTTGATATCAAACTTCTTGAGCGAGAACCATTTTCCATGTACGTCAATAGCAAATACGTAGGCATAACAAGAGAGGAAAGGAAGGTGCAGTTGGGAGGAAGGGGGAAAAAAATTATATATATAATATATATATATATATATATATATATATATATATATATATATATATATATATATGGTGCCAAACTAAATATCTGATCTGCGAAATAAATGACTTTAGGGACGAGTGCACATGCGCGAATGTTGCGCCCAGGGAGATGCGCAATGCCCACCTGTTCGTTATACACGACCACTGGAACCCCTTTACCAAGGAGACTACAACGTTTACAACTGACAACAAAACCGTAAAAAAATTTTCAAAAATATCTGGCCAGTGTGTGTGTGTGTGTGTGTGTGTGTGTGTGTGTGTGTAGTAGGCCTGTGTGGTGGGTTAGCTCTTCCTGGTAGGCTTAACAATAGATGGTTCATCTTTCGTGACAATCTGGACGTTATCTGTGGAAGACAGCCACGCCGCTGTAGGCTTTGGGGGAGGGGGGATGCCTGTCTGTCCTCTGTGCGTCCCGCGTTGAATTCTCTGGCATGGCCAGGTCAGGGCCCAGTGTATGTTAATAGGGGTTAGTACTAACCCCCCCCCCCTCCCCCAACCACAAGATACTTCGAACCCCGGATGAGTTTATCAAATCTTTTCCGCCAACAGACCCCCACCCCTCAAGGCTCCAGGACTCGTACAGCACCATCGCTTGGCTATGACCTTCCCGCCTTAAGGACTGTGCCACCATGCACGAGGGTCGAACCCTCGCGTGGATGGGTTGCCTCGTCGTGCTCAAGAGGTCGGACGTGTAGATCAGCCAGAGGTCGGTGTACCAGAGAGGCGGGTCATCCAGGACGACCCGTCAATACATCAGCGCACTGGAGGGGGAGGAGACCCACCACGCTGGAGAGGTATAGGTTGGCTTAGGGAGAATGTATGAGAACAATGCCTTCTTGTTTGAGCGCCACGAGGGCGATACCAACTGGAAACTATATATATAAAGCCCCGAGTATATTGACTGTCGTTGTACTCAGTGGCATCTGAATGGGGGGGGGGGGGGGTTGTTACGGGCGGGGACGTGTGTGAGGAGGGGAGGAATAGAATCTCTACAGACGAAGCACCAGGAGATGGCATGATGTGGGTAAGCGAGCACAAGCTATCACACGACCCTTACCCAGCAGAGGCGACCAGACTCGCAGTATCTGAGAGCCATTCAGGTGTACGTCCCAGACCGGCCTCGTCGCTACACATTTCGAAACGATACAACGAAATACGTTTTCAAACCCCCGTCGCGGAAGGAAAGATCCCCCTGAACCGGCTCGGACGCCCCGCCCCTCCCTGATGATGCTCACTCGAATGATGACATGTACTAGAGGCACCGGGGTCCTGCTACACCTGCCGGCGGCGTACGCAAAGGGGGGGGGGGGGCCTCGTACCAAAGGGCGCCTACTCCCAGAGGATACGCCAGAAGCAGCTGTCAACCCAAGAGTTAGAACATTAGCTTCTTCGTAGCGTCTCAAGGGCTCGGCCACTGTGGCAGCCCCCTTGGCGAACACAAGGTTATGATGAAAGAAAGTGGGTTTCAGCAAGAGGGACTGGCAACCTACTCGCCACCTACTGGAGAGAGAGAGAGAGACAGGGGTGACGACGTATGTCCCACATACACAGTGTATACAGCAGTGTCGCGAGATGGATGACTAACGCAGTTGTAACACCTGCCCAACGAGGCTCCCTCCCTCTGCGTTCTCCAACAGATCGTGGTGATTACACTGGGGAAGGAAGGAAGGAAGGGGATGCAGCACCTCACGGTACAGCAGATGCGGTCCTTTTTCTCCGAGAATAAACTTTTCAAACTATTCATCTCAATATCTGTTTAGAAAAAAAAAATTTCCCTTGAAGAGGCTCCACAAAGACGAGCTTCCATCGTTCCCGCGTGGCTTAAAGACCAATTACACGTCCGCCAGACTATCCGACTAGACCATATGAAGATGTGGTAGTATTAATTGGTGGGCAGAGTCCTTCGTCTGTGGAGCTAGTCGTGTGAAACCATCCCTCACACAGACTGACTTGCCCCTGACCCATAAGAGCATCAATGCCGACGACAGTAATCTAGACACTGGTCGAGCCTCTGGAAGCCAGAGCCACTGAGATCTGGTCGACCCTTTGGAAGCCAGAGCCACTAAGATCTGGTCGAGCCTCTGGAAGCCAGAGCCACTGAGATCTGGTCGACCCTCCGGAAGCCAGAGCCACTGAGATCTGTTCCAGCCTCTGGAAACCAGAGCCACTGAGATCGCATCCTTCCAGGGGTTGTGTGGATCCTGCAGGACCTGGAAATGAGAAGTGACCGCAAGACGGCCTCCGTTCGGGAGACCCCTGGATCAACCGTACATTCCAGTCCCAAAGGAGTCAAAATAGTTGACCAGATTGTCTACCTCTCTTGGTGGCTGAGGCGCCACGTCGGCAAGGACACTACAAAAGCACATTCAACTGACTTGAGTACATAAAGTTACTGACCTAAGTATAGAGTTACTGACCTAAGCACAGAGTTACTGACTTGAGTGCATACGAGTTACTGACCTAAGTACATAGTTACTGACGTAAGTACACAAGTTACTGACCTGACTACATAAGAGTTACTGACACGATCTTCTGGTCATTAAGGGCAGAGCTGCCTCCCCATCCCGTACTGCTGCTCGAGGCAAGAAGCACGTCACAATTACGACAAGACGCAAGAGGCATCTGCTTTGCCCATTCCCTGGTCTCCGGAGGTACTTCTAACCCGACACGGCTCAGGTCGCGTCCAACCTCCATCGACCTGGGGCGCCAGGCGGCCCGCCAGGACCCACGTAACCACCACTTTACCCGGGGCCCTCTGTCAATTCCTCCACCGTGTTCCTGATGGCTGGTGGCCATGTGGGGCAAAACAGCCTTGGGGCCCCAGATGTTCCAAAGCCTGGAGTTGTGCTTTGCCTCGTTCTTTATTTCAACCCCTGATTTCGGTGGCACAGATTTTCGCGGAGTCTTCCACGTCCATCGTGGCCAAAGAAAGAACCATTTCTGAATGTGCGTCGGGAACCGTACCTTACGAGAATGTTCCAGGCGTAAAACATGACCTCCTATCTTTTCCTGCTTGCGCTCCAGAACACACACACACACACACTCACTCACTCGAAAATAGTGTCCCCGTAATTCAGGATCCTTCACCCAGTCAGTCCGGCCCGTGACAGACCCTCGCATGACTGCTAACTGCACATTCTGCCCCCTCCCAAAACCTGGGCGGTCAACGATTTCCAGTGAACTCCAGCCATATATATACAGAGCACACATATGACATGTACTCCCCAGACAACATCCATCAACAGAAAGGCCTGACAAAACTACACGTTCTCAGAACATTTTCCTGTATCACTTCAGGCCGAGGAAGGAAACCTCTATAACCAGTTCATCAGCTCCATCCTAAATCCTGCCTCACCTGCCAGGTAAAACATCCGATCGAAGGCAAACGCAACACCAGTGTAAACACACCAAACCACAAACAATGAACACCTGCATAACGAAATGAAAATGTTTCTGATACAATCTAACTTCAGCACACTCGGCACCCAGTTCTTTGTAATTGCCCTGGACCGCTCCTACCCAGAGCAAACCATATCCAACTACCAATCCTATGGGGAAGCACAAACTTTACTCCCCGCTCATATTTGGACAATGTATAGCAACAGGTACTGCCTCCCCCAACAAACGTGACACTGACTAAGCCACATATACGCAGCTATGACTCAACTGGCACAAAGCAACCGCCCTTGCAACCCAGTCTTAAAGTGAAGCCCACCAAACATGTCTAAAACTACACTCCCCATGCAAGTACGAGTCACACTTTTCCTTCTGCTTTCTGGACAGAGTCATCGGAACAACACCAACAGTTTCATCACGTCATAAAAGCCGTCATATGACGCTCAAGATGAAACTTCCTCTCTTGAACCGTCCTGTGGTCACTTCACAAAAATCCACCATCACCCTTATAACGACTGACACACACGAATCCAACACAACACCACCAAGCATCTTGTCCTGCCGTTCCGTCTCGGGTAACTTACAGGAAATAACTACAATGAAGCTCAACGTACGCTGAGGGTGCAACACAGACGTCATTATATAAACATCAACATATAACGCACCAGACCATGCGCCGTACACTCGTATCAATACTATAAACAGCTGATCCATTATAGGCCTCTCTTAAAGGGAATACCCGTTATATAGTCTCTTCCTATACCTCGGATGGGTAAGGCAAGCGAGACTGTACGGAATGTTCCGTGAAACCTTACCGGGAGTGCGATCTTAGGAAGGGAGAAGAGTTGGGATCAGAGGAGGACACGATCGCACGGGGCAGGGGGATGCACGAGGCCAGGCTATGACGGTGGCGGCTCCTCGAGCAACACAAGGCACACACACAGAGGAAGGGAGCCATTAACTTACCCTGGCTGGCGAAGAGGTCGTCATGATGATAATGGAGGGTCGTCTGGCAGTACATAGCGGGGGTGGTTACGTGCTGCACGAAGTAAATACTACCACAGTACATCACCATCATCACAACACTTGATGTGTTACCACAACTACAACACCCACACTGGACGGTGGTGGTCCTTCTCCTCCCCCAATCTTCATGTATGTTCCAGTGTGGGTTGGAGCGGGTGGGGCTTCCAGTGTGGGCTGGGGCAGGTGGGGCTTCCAGTGTGGGCTGGGGCGGGTGGGGGCTTCCAGTGTGGGCTGGGGTGGGTGGAGGCTTCCAGTGTGGGCTGGGGCGGGTGGGGCTTCCAGTGTGGGCTGGGGTGGGTGGGGCTTCCAGTGTGAGCAGGTGATATGCTCGGCAGGAGCGGCCACAACACGCAAGCACTCGGTCAGGCACACACTGAAGCCCCCGTGCCTCCCGCTGCCCTATCTGTCTGCCTGCCTGCCTGCCTGCCTGCGCTGCTGGGTCCGACCCACTGCCTCCCTCCTGCCGCCACCCAGGTCATACCCTCCACCACCATCACCCAGGTCACACCGTCCACTACCACCACTCACTCCCTCCTGCCACCCAGGTCACACCCTCCAGCACCACCACTGCCTCCCTCCTGCCACCCAGGTCACACCCCCCCTCCACTACCATCCAGGTCACATCCTCCTACACCATTGCCACTTAGGTCACACCCACCACCACCACTACCCAGGTCACATCCTCCACCACCATTGCCACTCAGGTCACACCCACCACCACCATCCAGGGTCCCACCCTCCATCACCACCACCTAGGGTCCCACATGAGGGAGGGTATGGTAGAGAAAACTATGAGGACACGACACTACTCCTTTGTGAGGGTGGTCGGGTCAAGAAGGGGTTAAGCCTGCGTTACGACAACTTCTGCCCAGGTCTACACAGACCACAGCCATGGACTGTTCATGACGGGGGGGAGGTTAGTAGAGAGCGTCATGATGCATGACTGCTTCATGATGATGGCGGTGTGAAAGGAGCAAGGGGTAGTGTGTGGTGTGGTGAAAAACATCAAGGTGGACACAGACACAGACCAGAGAGAGAGAGAGAGAGAGAGAGACGCTGACCCCCTCCTGCGGCCTGTCGACCCACCTTCCAGAGACCCCACGGCTGACTTCTGGACTTGAGGAGCGAGATTCAAAGGAAGATAGTTGCGAGGGAGGGTCAGAAATGCCACTCATCCTTGGGGAAAAGCTCAGTCACACCTATTTGTAAGGAACATTTTTTTTTCTCTTTTTTGAATGAACTGAACACAGAATGAACAAAGTACGTGTCCTTGTACAAGTTCAGTGCAAGTTCAGAATCGCTGGCAATCCGTTCAGAACACGAGAAGAACAAGTCATGCGTTCTGTACGCTGGCTCGTAACGAGGCAGGTGTCTGGACGGCGCAAGAGATTACAGGAATGTACTCCAGAGTTAGCACGAAGGCGCTTCAGGTGGCGAGGGACCGGAGTCAGTTAACACAAGAGGGACGATAATTAACGGTCGCGCACGGTACTCTGGTCCGAAGACCAAAGGACGTATACGACTGAAGGAAGAGAGAAAGGGATACTGACCCTTTCCTCTGAATACAGGAAGGCATGATAATACCGGCCCTGAGTTCGTGCGGGGATGAAAGTTGTAAATGCAAGTCAAAGGAAGGATTTCTCAGCCGGCCTCAGCTGACCTGCCAGACGGGCCTCAGAAGAGGCGTGGATAAACCATAGATTTGAAGACGAGCAGGCAAGGAGACGTGATATATAGACAGCCCTCAAAACTGCGATCAGAAAAGGACTGACTTCTTTGAAGCAAGAAGACGAGTTCAGATAAGTACAAGCAGAAAAAAAATCCCATCACATTGAGATGTGTAAAGTAAAACATGTATGTGGAAAAAGTAATAAGATCAGCAGATTACATGATGTAACTGCGAGACGAAGGCTGGGTTATAGGTACAATTGGCGCTTTGGCCCAACTGGAGATGTCACCGTGTGAATTGTAAAGTTTGTGTAGTCAAAGATTTGGACACAAGCTACAACACTGTCTTAGAATGTGAAAAAAAAAATAGAGCGTTTTAGGTCTAAACTAAACCTGGAAGAAAGCGGAACAATATAATCTCTGGTATAATCTACAGCAGACAAGCATCGCCCTAGGAACGCCAATGACTAAGAATTAATGAACTTTAAGATATTATTGTAGGTTAGTTCAGTATGCGGCATAATACAATGGTAATACTGGCGGTTTATGGAAACTAAGATGGTTCCGAACACTGGTATTCGGGTAGACAGTGCTAACATTAGCAGTTGCTGTCTACCTCCCAGTAAACTGACCACTGACGCCTCGCTAACATCTGCCGACCCACCCCCGTAACCCCCCTCCCTGCCACTCAGCTGTTCTGGCCTGTTGACCCACCCCAGACAGAGGCCACCACAACTCCCGTCGATCAAACAGGCGCCTACTTCCCGGGCAGCTCACCGACGCTCCGTTTAAAGGACCGTTGACCCAACTACCCAACTGGGCTGTTACCTCGTGTAGGATAATTGGCCAATGACAGCTAACTTCCGATGAAAGAGTCGCGATGAATTATTCTATCAAATCGCAGCTCTGGACCATCCATAGGCTAAGGTAAGGAGGAGTTCGCTCGCCAAAACCAGTGCAGAACAAGTAAACTTCAAAATTTAGCCATTAAGCGACTGCTTTCGTGGTCTCTCCCATTATATCTATCTCCCGTTTTCTTTTACAGACGAGATCTGCGCATTCCCTCAGTATATCGTAGGTTCGCTCTGACTTGCTCAGTGTCTTAATGAAGTAACGAATCCCAGCCTAGCCCAACCAAACTGTGAAAACGATCGCCATATAAAACTCGTCTTATTCCAAAAACCTAAATATACCTGGTCCATTACGAAGTCCTTCAAACTCTCAAAAATGAAAAATAAAAACACGTATGTTCGTCTGCTATGTCAACACCCACACCTGGGGTAAGGCCGGAGACAGATGAATGAACCCCTCCGGCTTTTACCATTGTACTACGCCATCAAAAACCCATTCTCAAACTGACGAGCCTCCCTCTCTCAAAGAGGTGTTGACATTACGTTGCCTTTGAAAGCCCCCGACGATTAATGGGCAAGCAAAACGAGTCTACATACGATAAATCTTGCTTTTTGAACCTCTGGTTCATTTATTAGTGATGAAAGAGATTACATCATCAGATGTCATGCCGATCCTATTGACCCAGTTTATACGAAAGCTGATGTAGTTCCGACATCCCTGTTATCCATTTGTAGGCGTCTGTCGTCCGCAATAATTGGGTGAAAAAAAAAATCGCATGAATTTACGGGATGAAATTATCGTACATGCGTCCATGCTAGTGGCATTTGGCAAGGTGTGTGACGTCATGGAGACCACGTCCATGGTTGGCTTTCACTTTTCAAACGTTTTTCCGGCCACGTTGAGCAGTCACGCACACTACACACACACACACATAAACGTACAAAACCAATGTAATGGATGAAACATGACATCAATGATGTCCACAATAATATATTTTGATGAAACGTCCCAACCAAAAAAAAAATTAAAGGTGAAATTTTACGATAAGGAAGCGATCTGGCAGTCCACGTGCCCACCCCCCCCCCCCCTACACAAACACACAAAGGTGAGTCAAGTTGTCACGCAGAGCTGAAGATGATGCAAGAAACTAGCGTTGTACAAAAAAAGTAAGCCTCCCAAAGGAGAAAACAAGAGTGTGGCGGTAGTGCTCTTAACACGTCAGATTTTTTTAAAAAATAACTGGCTAATATGGATCACTTATCGGCAGTCTGCCTGATTTAAGATTTTAAAAATCACAACATAAGTGTCCCACCCTTGCCCTGCACACGTGGGACAGAGCACAGGCCGACCTTGATGTATATGGAGGACAAGCTGTTCTTCCTTTATCTGAAGAAGGTTAGCGGGTTGGGTGGGTTTTAGGCCTACCCCCCAAGTGTTCATGATAATTCTAAGGCCACATACTCTCATTCAAGGTTCAAGTTATGGGTAAGCAATTCAGAAGGGTTCCATAATCAAAAGATGCCCATAGCCGAGAGATACCCAGGGAAACGTTAAAAAAAATTACGTTCTATGAAACAAAATCATTTAAACACAATCAATAACTTTGAAGGTCCCGAAAACAATGTAAACCCAAAATGCAACATTTCAAAAGGTTATATCTTCACCGCAAAAAAAAATACTTTCAAAAATATAATGAGGCATCTACACTTACAAATAATTTTGGAAAATCTCAAAACTTTACGTTTCGTGCAAAACTTTTGAGTTGTCTGTAATGCAGATCATTTAACGAGGACTATACGAATGGCTGCAAATATCCCAAACGATTGTATCAAGTTACATGACCAAAGGCGGACTTGTGAGCCAAATTGTGTGGTTTACAGAAAGGTCAAAATCGAGCCACATGCAAGCTACAGCCGTGAATCTTGTGTCACCCTATCATTACGCTGTTGGAATATATTGTGTACACATTTATGAGGATTTGATCCACACTGTTCAAGGTGTTACGGGGCACTGCACATTGACAGATGGGATGTGAGCAAACAAATGTGGCCTTTCTTCATCAGTTCTGGCGCTACCACGCTAGGAAATGGCATTAGTCTGATTAAGACATAAAAGCTGTGTTATAAAACATACCATCAACTAAAAATAATAATCACAACCAAGAACCTATTTTGGACTGAAATGCTTTCCGAGGGTTCTTCAACAAGGGAATTTTCAAGATGAATTAATTGGCAGGAAATATGCAAGCTACCCAAAGTCTTTCGCTATTAAGAAAAAACATTTAACGGTGGCCACAGTTCTATAACGTTTCTAACATGCAGATGCAGTACTCAGGCGAACTGCAATATGCAAATGGTTACGTAGATCAACTACTTTACGATAGCACGCATTCTGAACTTTACAGCCACCAACATCCTGGTCATCGCCGTAGGATCTACAACGAACATGCGGGCCTTTACGATATAAACCTATATCATATATAAGCAAACTCAAGGTAATTCTTATAGGAAGAAGGTGCTTTGGAATCTACGCGGTACTAACTTAACTCACGCAGCCCAGGGCCGCCCAGTCACGCGCACACGGGGAGGAGACTCGTTCCTGCCAAACTTACCACTTTTCATCAATATAATGACCGCAAAGTCCAATCTAACAACGACAAGCGACTCTGATACGCAACTTAACCTTTTAGATATAAGTACATGTCTCTAGAAACATTTCCTTGTTCAGAAGGGCATTCATCCTACTCTTCCCGAGCCCAAAGCTCCGCCCACTCGCACTCCCATAGGCGTTAGGCTCCGCCCCACGAAGCCACATCCACAGGTCACGTGGACGGCAGACGAAGGCCCAGCTGAGGCCGCCGCCAACACTGTCCGAATCCCTTTGTCGCCATCTGGCTCCGAGTCAACCCTCAAAGGACAGTTGTTAGGCGTAAACTACAGCAAGATATACGCCGGAAAATTACACTTCATCGCATACAGTTGGCAACTGGCGTCCGGGAAGTTTTCCTATGTATGAATATTTATGCAATACCCAAAATATAGACGAAATATCATAGTACTCCAGAACCATGGTATACTGACTTCTTCCCATTGGTTAATATGTGTAACGTTACAATGACTTACAACGAATTGTATAGTGTAAATCTGGTACAGTCCAGACGATTAACAACTTTACTTAATGTACAATTAACTTTACTAAATCGGTGTACAACTAACTTTACTAAATCAAAGTACGTTATTTTGTACAACTTAATACAGTACACTCACGTAAAAGGCATTCTCTTCACTAACTTAGGAGCGTCGTTTACAAAAACGTTCACAGCTGCTTTCTAACCCAGGATTGACCTTCTACCCAAATGTCATTTTAAGTCAGGTATGCAATTTAACAATAAAGACATCATATCTCTTATCTGAAATCTTTTATTATGCGTAATTTGGGGGGAAAAGCGCCAATGTTTGGTATACGATTTCCCCCATATATCAGTGTAGCCCATCCCCACAGCCCCCCATAACTCGACACGATTTGCACCAAGATCGACCTTGACAATGGGTGAACTGCAAGTCACGATATTACAATCTAAGTTCACGCATGACATGCAATTATGCCATGATTAAGATAGTCTAACCTCAATGCTATTAATATCTGAATAATCATAACTATCCACATCATGTAAGGCACCATAATCTTCTGTTTGTGGATACAATACCAACGAAAAATGATTATGGAGCCATGAACATTTCACAAAATTCCGAGACTGGGACATATCCATTGGTGTACTGGGACATTTCCACTGGTGTACTGGGACATTTCTCCACTGGTGTACTGGGACATTTCCACTGGTTGAACACAGTTGGAAAGGTGGTGGTCAAGCATGGAGGCCTTGTGTGACGTAGGAGGTGGGTGGGTGAGCGGTAGCGGCCATGAGCTGAGGCAGGATCGTGTTGTTACATACCCTTTCATGTCGATGTTTCGGACAGACCCTGTGTATCCGTTAATGACTGAACTGTCACCTTGACTCTCTCTCTCTCTCTCTCTCTCTCTCTCTCTCTCTCTCTCTCATCACGCATCGTAATTCCTCTACCACCTGGCCTCTGTAGGGTCGATGCCCCGGCTTTTATTTTCAATTCTCAATTTAATATGTTTTCAAACGTAGAACTACAACCCTGGTCTGAACACTACAACCCTAGTCTTCACTACAACAACTCTGGTCTAAAGACTACAACCCTGGTCTTCGCTATTCTCACAAATATATTCTAAATGTAGAACTACAACCCTGGGGATGTGATGACTCACGACCCCCCCCCCCCCTTGCCGTAAACCTTCCTCCCTCCATCCCGGCCACCATCGGCGAGTGTCCCTTTAAATCAACCCCCCCTCCCGCCCCCCCCCTCTCTCTCTCTCTCTCTCTCTCTCTCTCTCCACCTGTCCTCCCTTACACATGCCGCTGCCTCGCTCGCACATCGCCCACACCTGTCCTCCCCCACATATGCTGCTGCCTCGCACACACAACAGTAATACCAAATATTGTCTTTCCTTATTTGCTGTTTCCCCAACCAAGCGAGGTTGACAGACGACTAAGACTTCTGGTAGTAACGTCAACAGACGACTAAGACTCCCGGTAGTAACGTCAATAGACGACCAAGACTTCTAATAATATCCTCACTTGGCTCCTTCTAGCCTTACGTTATGTGATGATACAGGAGAATTCCATCTCGTAACTTAACCGTCTAGGATACGCAGGACAAACAAATAATACTCTCTCTACACTATCACCAGGAACACGGTAGGACTGGGTTCGAATCTCTCTCGCCTAGAGGAAAATCACAATAAATTCCATATATATATATATATATATATCATCCCTGGGGATAGGGGAGAAAGCACACTTCCCACGTATTCCCTGCGTGTAGTAGAAGGTGACTAAAAGTGTAAGCTGTGGGGTGGCTGGAAATCCTTCCCTCCCGTTCTCACTTTTCCAAAAGAAAGAACAGAAGGTGGCCATGTCATGATATTCTCTCTAAGGCTCATTCCCCTGTTCTTAACGCTACTTCGCTAACGCTGGAAATGGCAAATATATATATATATATATATATATATATATATATATATATATATATATATATATATATATATATATATTCCTAAGAGTCCATGGGGAAATGAAACAAGTTCCCGAGTGCACTTTGGTAATAATCACATCATCAAGGGAGATACAAAAAAGAAATGTCAGTTGATATACAACGAAGAGACGTGTACACACACACACACACACATATATATATATATATATAAATATATATATATATATATATATATATATATATATATATATATATATATATATATAAAGCATCGTCAGGAACAAAAGAACAATGGTATCATTTGCATATATCCATTCTCCATCTGACTGACCTTTGTGACACCGCCTCCTCTCCTACAACAAAGAGGCTTTCGAGTTCTATTCCTTCTCCCGTCTTTACCTTTCTCCTTCATAGCCCTCTGGCCTTCTACGAGGGTCTACAACACCTACAGAGATGTGATAAATTCCTTCATTCTTCTTGTCATCAGGGAAGCCTGTTTTCACCGCGCCATGTCGGCATTATATATATATATATATATATATATATATATATATATATATATATATCAGTAGGTCACAGTGGTGCACGTGATCTAGTATTTGCTGATAACTACGAGGAAAATGAAACACGATAAGTTGCCACGTGCACTTTCGTGCACTGATCCCATCATCGTCAGGAGATGTACAAGGACGAGATAGAAGACTATATATACCACCGAGACTGAAGTCTCCTATAAAAAAAAAAAAACTTCCCTCCAAATGCGTCTACATTTCCCTGTTACTGCAAGTAGCGCAGCCTTTGGAAAGGTCCTGAGGAACAGCAGATCTCTTCCACCAGAACATATCCTGGGTCAATTATGAACAAATGTTGAAGATACGAGGCCACACGAGTGCAGAACTCCTTTTCATTATACAACACCAGGTAACCACGGAAACTGCGTGTGTGTGGACACCGATCACTCGAGCATTGACAGTTACTAAATCTCATTCTTTCCTGGAACAGCTAAGCCCAAGCACTCTCTCTCTCTCTCTCTCTCTCTCTCTCTCTCTCTCTCTCTCTCTCTCTCTCTCTCTCTCTCTCTCCTCCTAGAACACTCGGCACAGCTCAGGAGCCAAAGCTACCAATACCTAAGAACTCCCTATTTCTCCCTTCAGTATCATCCTCCCCACCTCAGATGGCCTTGATCGAGAGCCAAGTACTGCCAGGTGCCACGTCGCTCCCACGAACAAAAACACTCATCTGCATAAGCTGGAGGCGAAAGATAATCAGTCATCACCATCTTAGGTGGTGAGGAATAACTCTGGAAATACACCTTCCTCTCCACTTATGCACCGCTTATATGGAGAAGCAACTGCTCTGGATACACGTGAGAGCACAGTACCACCACACGTGTACAGACAGTGCACTTGAGTGTATACTGCCACACGTGTAGAGAGTACGCGTGCGTGTACACTGCCACACGTGTAGAGACATTACACGTGTGTACAATTACACAAGTGTGTAGGCAATGCACGCAAGTGTACAGTGCCAAACGTGAGCAGGCAGCGCACGTGAGTGCACAGTGCCACACGCGTTTGCAGGAGTCAGAGGAAAGAAAAAAAAAATTCCTTTGTGTCAATTACCAACATTATTTTTCAGCAGTTCAGCAGATGTTGGCCCACTCCCCTGTGCCAACAGGGATGATGTAATGGTACTCTAGGTGTGACATGGGCTGATGGCACTCTAGGTCTCACACGGGTTGATGGCACTATTCCTGGGGTCGTGAGGCATTATTCTTGAGGGGTGGTGAAGCAATGTTTTGTGTCAAGCATTATTCTCTGGGGGTTGTGAAGCACAGTTTTTCGCATCGAAAAGCATTAATCTGGAGGGAACGGGGCACAGCATCTTTCATTGGGAGGACGCGAGGTATTCATCTTCTTGGGGTCGTGAAGCACTATTATCATGGGTCGTGAAGCATTATTCTTAAGGGGGATGAGGCATTATTGTCGGTGTCGCAAAACATTATATCGGCACTGAGCAGCGGTCCATGGTGTGTGTACATAAGAAGTTAAGCAACGGGTCAACATGAGTGTACAACTGTCTCCCCACGAAACACACACACACACACACAAGGCACGGGATCCAGTGACACTAATTACATTCAAACTTTAAACCGAGATAATTGCGAGGTAACTGGGTTGAAACTTGGCAAGAGAACGAGACGGGAGTGGATGAGGATGAGCTGGTGATAATCGTGGAGGTGGTGTGGAGGAGGTAGTAGTGCCAAGGAGGGGGAGGGGGTAAAAGGGCAAGCAGAAGTCGTACTGCGGAGGAGGAAGGGGGGGGATGGTCCAATGCCGTAGGGGGGTGGAGTTGATCCGCTGACCCCAAACTTGATCTAGTCTTGTGTTCGTCTCCCGGTATGAAGGGGTAAAGCGGTTACCGGTGTTGACCATGAAGCACTCATGGGTCCGACCCGGGGTCGAGCCCGCCAGCACAGGATCGAATCCTGGTCGCGGCATTCGGTCCACAGTCACCCCAGCTGTTCATCAACCCCTCCGACTACGAATGTGGCTTTCTTTTTTTGTCT
Organism: Panulirus ornatus; assembly: GCF_036320965.1. NCBI lineage: Eukaryota > Metazoa > Arthropoda > Malacostraca > Decapoda > Palinuridae > Panulirus > Panulirus ornatus. Next base: position 12,002,952 of record NC_092262.1, on the reverse strand, counting down.
TTTCCTAGCGCTACCTCACACACTGAATTGTACTCCGTCCAGCGTCTAACCAATACAAAAACACAGCATTGTACTCCGTCCAGCGTCTAACCTATACAAACACAATTTGACCGACAGTAACCATTAAACGGGAGAGTGATTAAGGTGGTTGGGAGGAAGTCAAAACGTCATACGACCGCCCTCGATACCCTAGTTAGTGAACGTTCAAGCTGGGTTAGGGGAGGTCAAAACTCTATATGCCCGCCAGCGTTACCCTAGTGTTTAAGGTGGGTTGGGGCGGAGGGAGGTCAAAACGTCATACGCCCGATCGCGATATCCTATCGGATCAAACAAGATTTTCTCAATTACATTTAAACAAACAAAAGGCTCACAATTACGATACACAAGTATACAATCTATAAGTCTGTTAAGAACAAAACAAAACAAAGGTTTTATCATTGTGTACATGACTGTGCAACACCTGGGTAAATATGACAAAAACACAAGCCTATCAATAGATAGTTCGCGTATCAGGACATAAGGTATAAATAAACTTGCACTGATCATGAACTATAAACATAATAAAAGTCATGTCATACGGTAACATATCGCAGTAATCATGAACTATAAATAAGGCAGGTCAAGTCATGTGACATTTTGTGGTAAAGTAACCGAGATACGGTATATCCTCTGTGCATCACGTGCAAGATGATATAGCATGATGCGATTCATCAACAAATGCTGGCGACTGAACACACAAACATGGTTCTCCAATGAATTACTATTTCTTATTTGTTTACATTTGAAACCAGAAATCACTACATGTTAATATATCCTTGTCGATAATTAACCACACTGTAAACACTTTTCATTATCTGTTATGTTGACAGTCAAATATTACACTACAAGATCAGTTTGGACATATGAAGAGAATGGGTGAGGAAAGGTTGAGAAAAGAGGATATATGTGTCAGAGGTGGAGGGAACAAGGATAAGCGGGTGACCAAATTGGAGGTGGAAGGATGGAGTAGAGAAGATTTTGAACGACCGGGGCCTGATCATACAAGAAAGTGAAACGCGTGCAAGGAACAGAGTGAATTGTAACAATGTGGTATACCAGTGTCGACGTGCTGTCAATGGACTGAACCAGGGTATGTGAAGCGCCTAGGATGAACCACGGAAAGTTTTGCAAGGCCTGGATGTGGAAGGGAAGCTGTGGTTTCGGTGCATTACACAGACAGCTAGAGACTGATTGTGAACGAATGTGGCCTTTTTTGTCTGTTCCTGGCGTCACATAGCTAAAGCAGCTGTTCAACCCCTTGCCAAATGTTTATAATACCGATATATATATATATATATATATATATATATATATATATATATATATATATATATATATATATATATGTGTGTGTGTGTGTGTGTGTGTTACCGGACTCCGCTTGCTCAAGGTTACACTGCAAGTGAAAATACACATTTGGCGGGGCCGCCAAATACCGTGCCAAAATCTGCGTCGGTGTAAAATCTAAGCCAATTTTTTTTTTTTTAACGTTTAAGGCTCCAGTCAGCGGCCTGCAGTCCACACGAGGGCCGGGCCATAAGTGAAATATATAGAGGATTATATGAACCCGGGAAAATATGTTCTTTAAATGCACGTTCCTTAATCCTGTACGACCCAGTCTGAATCAGACAATAGTTTAATGTTCTTCATCCTATCCATCCGGCTCACATGTGAGAAGATTATCAACATACAATCTTCATTTCAGGGGAAGAATTTCCCCTCACGAGACTGCGTAGTTGAGCAGCAATACCAAGCTTGCGCGTGCAGGAGAATGTACGGACGTATAGCCCCTCACGTGTGTGTCCAGGACCACGTAGCGTATCTCGTCCTAACACGTGACCACCCTGCCATTTCAGACTCGACCTCGCCACACCATTACAATCCAATAAATTACCTAAACAATAAGTAATGATATTGTATATACGTATTCATACTAGACCATCTTCCTTTGTTGGAGACATAATGGTATACCCCACGGTACAGGAGGGTGCGACTTCGCCAGCGATGCGGGTCGCCCATGTGTGGTGGCGACCAGCGAGGAAGAAGTCGAAGCCATGGGAGCGGATACGGACGCGCGGTTGGATCACATGTTGAGGCAGGTGAGCCACGCGATGGGAGGGTTAGGGGGGTACTGGTGTGGGGTGCGTGGTGGGCGGGGGAGCGAGCGCTGCCACGCCACGCACACGCCCCTCCCTTTGCCCAGTATGTGTCAGGGGTCATATAAGCAGTTCCGGTTATCCGTCACCATTTACAATTTAAAGTGACTAAGATCCGTTATCTATGAACTTTAAACGCTCGAGTGAGAAAACGCAGATAAAGCGCCTTTATTTAAAGATCATTTAAGTCATGAAAAAAAAAAAGGGACAGTTACATCAGACTATACATTACACACTTAAGCCTACATATATATCAAAATATTCCTTTATATATGGATTTCCGGGTTCACACAGCTAAGCCTATCAATGTATCTTTCTATCAGCCAGGGTTAGGCTTAATACAGCTCCGCTCAGCTACGCAGGAAATACAACATATAACGCAACACGACCTCCTCCTACACACACACACACATTCATTAACCATCTGGCTTCCCGTCTTGGATATACCAATGTGTAAAGCCTCTCATGACCCTAGAGTACAGGTGTCATGCAAGACCGGACTCTAGGTCATGATGAGAGAGTTTATCACGTGAGAATGATTCATGCAACAGACTACCTAACTTCCCACATACTTACCTACCAAATTTTTTACCAACTTACCTACCTACCTAGCTTCCTACTGACAGTTTCCAACCAACTTAGTTGCCTTCCTACTTACCTACCTTCTCAGCTTTCTATTTACCTAGCTACTTACCTACATACCTAACTAGCTACCTACCTGCCTACCTACTTAATTATCTAGCTACCTACCACTTTCCTACATAACTATACTTACCTACCTACCTATCTATTTACCTATCTACGTACCTACTTACATATCTACCTACCTAACTAACAATTTACCTACCTACCTACCTACCTACAACTTGATTCTTCATGATCTGCGTCATTTGGATCACGATAACATTTCATAATTAAAGGTAAGAACTACCACAACCTCCTCCAGCAGAGCTACATCCACAACTTCCTCCAGCAGAGCTACCACCACAACCTCTAACATTGTCATATCCTGATAAGAGATGACCCAGACCCGAAAAAGGCCACTCATAACAGCCGTTATCAGCAGCAGCTCTGCAGTTATCAGGTGTCATGTTATCAGCAGCTCTGCACTCATTAGATATGTTATCAGCAGCTCTGCTCTTATCAGGTGTCGAGCCAACAATGGGTTGTTGATGGTTTTATCAAGGATATATATATATATATATATATATATATATATATATATATATATATATATATATATATATATATATTATCCCTGGGGATAGGGGATTAAGAATACTTCCCACGTATTCCCTGCGTGTCGTAGAAGGCGACTAAAAGGGGAGGGAGCGGGGGGCTGGAAATCCTCCCCTCTCATTTTTTTTTTTTTAATTTTTTCAAAAGAAGGAACAGAGGGGGCAAGGTGAGGATATTCCAAAAAAGGCCCAGTCCTCTGTTCTTAACGCTACCTCGCTAACGCGGGAAATGGCAAATAGTTTAAAAGATATATATATATATATATATATATATATATATATATATATATATATATATATATATATATATGGCTGGTGACCGACATGTGATACACTGAACCACGATATATAATTTATGGTCTGTTTCCACATCAAACATTACAGGAAAATTATACAAGTAAAACATCAATGACGTCTCGCTAGCCGTACAATATCGTTAACGACCTCCTCACTCCAATGGTGTCCACATTTCCCTGAAACAATAACCAGCGCGGCCTTGGGCTGCAGGAGCCTTAAGAAAGAGGTCCTAGGGTAATAATGGTAAAAATAATAAAATATCAATAATAGTACTAATACGTCTACCTCATCAATGTTGCCTCAGAATGTTGTAAATATCCGCAATCATCTTCAGTATGTGTGAAAGTGTGTGTGACAAGAAGATAGTTATTGCTACACACACACACAAACCTACCTGGACCAGGTAAACTTTTATGGACAAGCCCTGAGGGGAAAATGGACAGCTGGGTCGGCTGTGGACTGACTGCAGCGCTATGGGTTCGAACCCGGCGGGCCCGTCAGCGACACTAACCACTACACCATGGAAGACCTTGTGTGTGTGTGTGTGTGTGTCTGTGTGTGTGTGACAACACGTGCATATAGAGACCCACTACATGTACATACAGACCCACAACACGTGCATAGAGACCCACTACACGTACATACAGACCCACAACACGTGCATAGAGACCCACTACACGTACATACAGACCCACAAAACGTGCATAGACCCCCACTACACGTACATACAGACCCACAACACGTGCATAGAGACCCACTACACGTACATACAGACCCACAACACGTGCATAGAGACCCATTACACGTACATACAGATCCACAACACGTGCATAGAGACCCACTGCACGTACATACAGACCCACAACACGTGCATAGAGACCCATTACACGTACATACAGATCCACAACACGTGCATAGAGACCCACTACACGTACATACAGACCCACAACACGTGCATAGAGACCCATTACACGTACATACAAATCCACAACATGTGCATAGAGGCCCACTACACGTACATACAGATCCACAATACGTGCATAGAGACCCACTACATGTACATACAGATCCACAACAAGGTGTATCTTCCACAAAAACACCAATTCCAAATGTACACTACGCGTCATATTCCTGGAGTCTCACTGCGACCCCTTCACATGGACGTGCCGCCAGCCGCCACGCCATCACCCCCAACCCAAAGTCATGCTCACAGCATTACGTGTACACAGAATCCTAGCCTCAGGTAATGCGCGAGGACAACGTCTAACCTAAGGTAATGCGCGAGGACAATGTCTAACCTAATGCACCGTAAAGTTACGCCAGTCTCCGGTTCCCGCTCACCCATACTCCCCCCCCCCCCCCCTCCACGGCAGCTGAGAATCGGTTCCGGGTTGTTTAACACAAGAGTTAAACAGGACCAATTCAAAAGGCGGCGATCTCATTTCCCTTCCCGGTGAGCACCCACGGAGGAAATGGACGGGAAATTGCATTCGTGGAGGGGCCGCCCGCGCGTCTTCCCCGGACCACTATGGTTCGACCCTTGGCTCTTGAAGGCAGGCAGGGTGTCTGACCTCACCCTTCCCCGGACCACTATGGTTCGACCTTGGCTCGTGAAGGCAGGCACGGTGTCTGACCTCGCCCTCGGACAGTC